>NW_019154169.1:9205883-9297299 GCF_002288905.1 Enhydra lutris kenyoni | reverse complement strand
TGAAGAATCGCGTACAGAGCCCAGTCTGGGTCTTCCATACCGCTGGCCATGAAGCGGTCTGTGTTCAGGAAAACTCCTTCATTAACACACCCATTGGTGGCAGTGTCTTCCCAGTTGAGGAATGAAGATAGAACAAAGGCGGACGATGGGCAGGTTGGATACTCTGAGTGAAGAGCAGTCTACGGCTCTGTGGCGTCCAAAACACATATTGGAAGGGCACGACCTGTGCTCATCCGCACTGTCTACCTCAGTTGAAAACACTTCAAACACCGTGAGGAAAGTGTGCTTTAGGATACACATGTGACAGTGATGAGGCTGTGGAAAGTTGGAAGCTCTTGGACCTCTGGGAGGAAAACTTGAAGAGTCGCATACAAGGCGCTTACTGGTCATCGTAGGAAGGGCTCTGTTCAGGGAAATTCCTTCAGGCGGAAACACATCCTTGGCACAGTCTTCCCAGTTGAGGAAAGAAGGTAGAACAACGACGTTCTCTGTGCAGGTTAGATACTATGAGTGAAGTGCAGGCTACTGCTCTTTGGGGTCCAACAAGTATAGGGGCAGAGCATGACCTGTGCTCATCGACTCTGTCTAACTCACTTGGAAACACTTCAAACATCGTGAGAGAAGTGTGTTTTGGATGGACTCGTGACAGGGTTGAGGCTGTGGAAATTTGGAAGCTGTTGGAACTGACTGAGTGGATAACATGAAGAATCACGTACAGAGCCCAGTCTGGGTCTTCCATACCGCTGACCATGAAGCGGTCTGTGTTCAGGAAAACTCCTTCATTAACACACCCATTGGTGGCAGTGTCTTCCCAGTTGAGGAATGAAGATAGAACAAGGACGGACGCTGGGCAGGTTGGATACTCTGAGTGCAGTGCATTCTATGGCTGTTAGGCGTCCAAAACGTATATTGGAAGGGCACGACCTGTGCTCATCCGCACTGTCTACCTCAGTTGAAAACACTTCAAACACCGTGAGGAAAGTGTGCTTTTGGATACACATGTGACAGTGATGAGGCTGTGGAAAGTTGGAAGCTCTTGGACCTCTGGGAGGAAAACATGAAGAGTCGCATACAAGGCGCTTACTGGTCATCGTAGGAAGGGCTCTGTTCAGGGACATTCCCTCAGGCAGAAAAACATTCTTGGCCATGTCTTCCCAGTTGAGGCAGAAAGGTAGAATGATGACAAACTCTGTGCAGGTTAAAACTTTGAGTGCAGTGCAGGCTACTGCTCTTTGGGGTCCAAAACATATAGTGGCAGTGCACGAACTGTGCTCATCCACACTGTCTAACTCAGTTGAAAACGCTTCAAACTTCGTGTGAGAAGTGTGTTTTGAATGGGCCTGCGACGGGCTTGAGGTTGTGCATAGTTGGAAACTTTTGGAACTGACTGTGTTGAAAACATGTATCATTGCCAGAAGGACCCTGGTCACCGACGTCCAAACCGGTTACCACAGGAAGGAGAGCGTTAAGGGAAACTCCTTCAGGTGGAAACACATTCTTGGCATTGTCTTCCCAGTTGGGGAAAGGAGGTAGGACAACAACGGACTCCGTGCAGGTTGGATACTGTGACTGAAATGCAGGCTACTGCTCTCTGGCGTCTGAAACGTATAGTGGCAGAGCAAGACCTGTGTTCATCCACATTGTCTAGCTCAGTAAAAAACACTTAAAACATCGTGAGAGAAATGTGTTTTGGATGGAGTTACGACAGTGTTGATGATGTGCAAAGTTGGAAGCTGTTGGGACTGACTGTGTGGAAATCATGTATCATCGCAAACAGGGCCTTGGTCTCCCCCGTCGAAACCGGTTACCATAGGAAGGTCTGCGTTAAGGGAAACTCCTTTAGGCAGAAAAACATTCTTGTCAGTGTCTTCCCAGTTGAGGAAAGGAGGTAGAACAACGACGGACCCTGTGAAGGTTTGATACTATGAGTGAAGTGCGGGCTACAGCTCTTTGAGGTCCAAAATGTATAGTGGCAGAGCACGACCTGTGCTCATCCACACTGTCTAACTCAATTGAAAACACATCAAACATCGTGAAAGAAGTGTGTTTGGATGGACTCGTGACAGGGTTGAGGCTGTTTAAAGTTGGAAGCTGTTGGAACTGACTGACTGGAATACATGAAGAGGCACTTACAGAGCCCCACTCTGGAACGTCCATACCGCTGACCATGAAACGGTCTGTGTTCAAGAAAACTCCTTCCTTCACACACCCATTGGTGGCAGTATCCTCCCAGTTGAGGAAAGAGGATAGAACAAGGGCAGACGAGGGTCAGGTTGGATATTCTGAGTGAAGAGCAGTCTAAGGCTCTTAGGCTTCCAAAACATATATTGGAAGGGCACGACCTGTAGTCATCCGCACTGTCTACCTCAGTTGAAAACACTTCAAACACCGTGAGGAAAGTGTGATTTAGGATAGACATGCGACAGGATTGAGGCTGTGAAAAGTTGGAAGCTCTTGGACCTCTGGGTGGAAAACATGAAGAGTCGCGTACAAGGCCTTTACTGGTGACCATAGGAAAGGCTCCGTTCAGGGACAGTCCTTCAGGCGGAAACATTTCCTTGGCAGTGTCTTTCCAGTTGAGGAAAGAAGGTAGAACAACGACGTTCTCTGTGCAGGTTAGATACTGTGCGGGAAGTGCAGGCTACTGCTCTTTGGGGTCCAACAAATATAGTGGCAGAGCACGACCTGTGCTCATCGACACTAACTCATTTGAAAACTCTTAAAACATTGTGCGAGAAGTGTGTTTTGGATAGATTCGTGACAGGGTTGAGGCTGTGCAAAGTTGGAAGCTGTTGGAACTGAGTGGAAAACGTGAAGAGTCACATAAACAAGGCCCAGTCTGGGACTTCCATACCGCTGGCCATGAAACATCTGCGTTCAGGAAAACTCCTTCATTCACACACCCATTGGTGGCAGTGTCTTCCCAGTTGAGGAAAGAAGATAGAACAAGGATGGACAATGGGCAGGTTGGATACTCTGAGTCCAGTGCAGTCTATGGCTCTTAGGCGTCCAAAACGTATATTGGAAGGGCACGACCTGTGCTCATCCGCACTGTCTACCTCAGTTGAAAACACTTCAAACACCGTGAGGAAAGTGTGCTTTAGGATAGATATGCGACGGGGTTGAGGCTGTGGAAAGTTGGAAGCTCTTGGACCTCTGGGTGGAAAATATGAAGAGTCGCATACAAGGCACTTACTGGTGACCATAGGAAGGGCTCTGTTCAGGGACATTCCTTCAGGCAGAAACACATCCTTGGCAAAGTCTTCCCAGTTGAGGAAAAAACGTAGAACAACGAAGGACTCTGTGTAGGTTAGATACTGTGAGTGAAGTGCAGGCTACTGCACTCTGGATTCCAAAACGTATAGTGGCAGAGCACGACCTGTGCTCATCCACACTAAGTCAGATGAAAACACTTCAAATATCATGAGAGAAGTGTGTTTTGGATGGACTTGCGACAGGGTTGAGGCTGTGCAAATTGGAAGCTGTTGGGACTGACTGTATTGGAAACATATATCATCGCGAAGCGGGCCCTGGTTTGGAAGGTCAAACCGGTTAACACAAGAAGGTCTGCATTAAGGGAATCTCCTTCAGGCGGAAACACATTCTTGGCAGTGTCTTCCAGCTGAGGAAAGAAGGTACAACAACGACAGACTCTGTGTAGTTTAGATACTGTGAGTGAAGTGCAGGCTACTGCTCTTTGGTGTCCAAAATGTATAGTGGCGGAGCATGACCTGTGCTCATCCACCCTGTCTAACTCAGTTGAAAACACTTCCAGCATCGTGAGAGAAGTGTGTTTTAGATGGCCTTGCGACAGGGTTGGGGCTGTGCAAAGTTGGAAGCTGTTGGAACTGACTGTGTTGAAAACATGTATCATGGCGAACAGGGCCCTGGTCTCGGAAGTCCAAACCGGTAACCACAGGAAGGTCTGTGGTAAGGGAAACTCCTTCAGGCGGAAACACATTCTTGGCAGTGTCTTCCCAGTTGAGGAAAGAAGGTAGAACAATGAAGGACTCTGTGCAGGTTAGATACTATGAGTGAAATGCAGGCTAGTGCTCTTTGGGGTCCAACAAGTATAGGGGCAGAGCACGACCTGTGCTCATCGACCCTGTCTTACTCACTTGGAAACACTTTAAACATCGTGAGAGAAGTGTGTTTTGGATGGACTCGTGACAGGATTGAGGCTGTGGAAAGTTGGAAAATGGTGGAACTGAGTGGAAAACTTGAAGAATCGCGTACAGAGCCCAGTCTGGGTCTTCCATACCGCTGGCCATGAAGCGGTCTGTGTTCAGGAAAACTCCTTCATTAACACACCCATTGGTGGCAGTGTCTTCCCAGTTGAGGAATGAAGATAGAACAAAGGCGGACGATGGGCAGGTTGGATACTCTGAGTGAAGAGCAGTCTACGGCTCTGTGGCGTCCAAAACACATATTGGAAGGGCACGACCTGTGCTCATCCGCACTGTCTACCTCAGTTGAAAACACTTCAAACACCGTGAGGAAAGTGTGCTTTAGGATACACATGTGACAGTGATGAGGCTGTGGAAAGTTGGAAGCTCTTGGACCTCTGGGAGGAAAACTTGAAGAGTCGCATACAAGGCGCTTACTGGTCATCGTAGGAAGGGCTCTGTTCAGGGAAATTCCTTCAGGCGGAAACACATCCTTGGCACAGTCTTCCCAGTTGAGGAAAGAAGGTAGAACAACGACGTTCTCTGTGCAGGTTAGATACTATGAGTGAAGTGCAGGCTACTGCTCTTTGGGGTCCAACAAGTATAGGGGCAGAGCATGACCTGTGCTCATCGACTCTGTCTAACTCACTTGGAAACACTTCAAACATCGTGAGAGAAGTGTGTTTTGGATGGACTCGTGACAGGGTTGAGGCTGTGGAAATTTGGAAGCTGTTGGAACTGACTGAGTGGATAACATGAAGAATCACGTACAGAGCCCAGTCTGGGTCTTCCATACCGCTGACCATGAAGCGGTCTGTGTTCAGGAAAACTCCTTCATTAACACACCCATTGGTGGCAGTGTCTTCCCAGTTGAGGAATGAAGATAGAACAAGGACGGACGCTGGGCAGGTTGGATACTCTGAGTGCAGTGCATTCTATGGCTGTTAGGCGTCCAAAACGTATATTGGAAGGGCACGACCTGTGCTCATCCGCACTGTCTACCTCAGTTGAAAACACTTCAAACACCGTGAGGAAAGTGTGCTTTTGGATAGATATTCGACAGGGTTGAGGCTTGGAAAGTTGGAAGCTCTTGGATCTCTGGGTGGAAAACATGAAGAGTCACGTACAAGGCACTTAACTGGTGACCATAGGAAGGGCTCTGTTCAGGGAAATTCAGGCGGAAACACATCCTTGGCAGTGTCTTCCCAGTTGAGGAAATACGGTAGAACAACGACGGATGCTGTGCAGGTTAGACTGTGAGTGAAGTGCAGGCTACAGCTCTTTGGGGTCCCAAACGTAGATTGGCAGAATACGACCTGTGCTCATCCACACTGCCTAACTCAATTGAATCACTTAAGACATCGTGAGAGAAGTGTGTTTTGGATGGACGTGTGACAGGGTTGAGGCTGTTCAGAGTTGGAAGCTGTTGGAACTGACTGTGTTTAAAACATGTATCCTCGCGAACAGGGCTCTGGTCTCCAACGTCCAAACCGGTTACCACAGGAAGGTCTGCGTTAAGGGAAACTCCTTCAGGCAGAAACACATTCTTGTCAGTGTCTTCCCAGTTGAGGAAAGAAGGTAGAACAACGACGGTCTCTGTGCAGGTGAGATACTGTGAGTGAAGGGCAGGCTACTGCTCTTTGGAGTCCAACAAGTATTGTGGCAGAGCACGACCTTTGCTCATCCACACTGTCTAACTCTGCTGAAAACACTTCAAACATCATGAGAGAAGTGTGTTTTGGATGGACTCATGACAGGGTTGAGGCTGTGGAAAGTTGGAAGCTGTTGGAACTGACTGAGTGGAAAACATGAAGAGTCACGTTTAGAGCCCCACTCTGGGACTTCCATACCGCTGCACATGAAAAGCTCTGTGTTCAGGAAAACTCCTTCATTCAGACACCCATTGGTGGCAGTGTCTTCCCAGTTGAGGAAGGAAGATAGAACAAGGACGGACGTTGGGCAGGTTGCATACTCTGAGTGAAGTGCAATCTACGGCTCTTAGGCGTCCAAAACAGATATTGGAAGGGCACGACCTGTGCTCGTCCGCACTGTCTACCTCAGTTGAAAACACTTCATAGATCGTGAGAGAAGTGTGTTTTGGGTATACTTGCGACAGGGCTGAGGTTGTGCAAAGTTGGACGCTGTTGGCACTGACTGTGTTGAAAACATGTATCATTGCGAACAGGGCCCTGGTCTCGGAAGTCCAATCCGGTTACCACAGGAAGGTCTGTGTTAATGGAAAATCCTTCAGGTGGAAAACATTCTTGGCAGTGTCTTCCCAGTTGAGGAAAGGAGGTAGAAGAACGACGACTCAGTGCAAGTTAGATAATGTGAGGGAAGTAGAGGCTACTGCTCTTTGGTGTCCAACAAGTATAGTGGCAGAGCACGACCTGTGCTCATCCACACTGTCTAACACAGTTGAAAACGCTTCAAACTTCGTGAGAGAACTGTATTTTGAATGGACTTGCAACAGGGTTGAGGCTGTGCAAAGTTGGAAGCTTTTGGGACTGACTGTGTTGAAAACATGTATCATCCCGAACAGGGCCCTGGTCACCGACGGCCACACCAGTTACCACAGGAAGGTCTGCGTTAAGGGAAACTCCTTTAGGCAGAAACACATTCTTGTCAGTGTCTTCCAAGTTGAGGAAAGGAGGTAGAACAATGACTGACCCTGCGAAGGTTAGATACTATAAGTGAAGTGCAGGCTACTGCTCTTTGGTGTCCAAAACGTATAGTGGCAGAGCACGACCTGTGCTCATCCACACTAACTCAGTTGAAAACACATCAAACATCGTGAGAGAAGTGTGTTTTGGATGGACTTGTGACAGTGTTGAGGCTGTGCAAAGTTGGAAGCTGTTGGGACTGACTGTGTTGGAAACATGTATCATCACGAACAGGGCCCTGGTCTCGGAAGTCCAATCGGGTTACCACCGGAAGGTCTGCATTAAGGGAAACTCCTTCAGGCGGAAACACATTCTTGGCAGTGTCTTCCCAGTTGACGAAAAAGGATAAAAAACGATAGACTCTGTGCTGGTTAAATACTGTGTGTTAACTGCAGGCTACAGCTCTTAGGCTTCCAAAAGATATACTGGGATAGCATGACCACTGCTCATTTCAATCTCTACCTTTGTCGAAAAAGCTTAAATAGACGTGAGGGAAGTGGGCTTTAGGAAGGAATCGCGACCGTTTTGTGGCTGTCAAAACATGGAAGATGTGGGAACTGACTGTGTTGAAAACATGAAGAGTCGCCTACAGGGCGCAAATCTTGGAAATCTATACGGTGACCATAGGAAGGTCTGTGTTCGGTGAAACTCCTTCAGTCGGACACCCACTCATGGCAGTGTCTTCCCAAATGAGGAAAGAAGGTAGAACAAGGACGAACTCAGGGCACGTTAGATACTGTGTGTTAAGTGCAGGCTATGGTTCTTAGGCTTCCAAAACATATACTGGGATTGCATGACAGGTGGTCATGCCAACTCTGTACCTCGGCTGAAAATGTTTCAAACGTAGTGAGAGAAGTGTGCTTTAGGACAGACTCACGACAGTTTTGAGACTGTCAAAACATGGAAGCTGTGGGAACTCACTGTGCTGAAGACATGAAGTGTCACATAGAGGGCCCTCCCTAGTCTCGTGTGTCCATGCTTGTGACCATAGGAAGGACAGTGTTCAGGGAAACTCCTTCAGATGGACACCCTTTCATGGCAGTGTCCTCCCAGGTGAGAAACGAAGATAGAACAAGGACGGACTCAGGGCAGGTTGGATACTGTTAGCTACATGCAGGCTACGGCTCTTAGGCTTCCATAACATATACTGGGATAGCATGAACAGTGGTCATGCCAACTCTCTATCTCTGCCGAAAACGTCGTGAGAGAAGTGTGCTTTAGGACAGACTCGCGACAATTTTGAGACTGTCAAAACACGGAAGATGTGGGAACTGACTGTGGGGAAAACATGAAGAGTCGCCTAAAGGGCCCAAATCTTGGAAGTCTATATGGTGACCATAGGAAGGTCTTTGTTCAGTGAAACCCCTCCATACAGGCATTCTTTTGTGGCACTCTCTTCCCAGGTGGGGAAAGAAGATAGAACAAGGATGGATTCAGGACAGGTTGGATACTGTGAGCTAAGTTGTAAGGCTACAACTCTTAGGCTTCCAAAACTTATACTAGAAGAGCATGATCTGTGGACATTTCAACCTTCTACCTCTGTTGAAAATGCATAAAACGACGTGAGGAAAGTGTGCTTTAGGACGGGCTCCCGACAGTTTTGAGACTGTCAAACATGGAAGCTGTGGGAACTGACTGCGTTGAAAACATGAAGAGTTGGGTTCAGGGCCGTAGTCTCGGAAGTCCATTCCGGTTGCCATAGAAAGGAGTGAAAATCTTTCAAGCGGACTCCCATTCATGGCAGTGTCTTCCCACGTGAGGAAAGAAGATGGAACAAAGACGGTTTCAGGGCACTTGGATACTGTGAGTTAAGTGGAGGCTATGGCCCTTAGGATTCCATAATGTATACTGGCAGAGCATGACCGGTGGTCATATCAACTCACTTCCTCTGTCGATAACGCTTCAAATGTCATGAAGGAAGTGTGCTTTAGGACAGACACGTGACAGTTTTGAGACTGTCAAAACATGGAAGATGTGGGAACTGACTGTGCTGAAAACATGAAGTGTCACATACAGGCTCCTCCCTAGTCTTGTATGTCCATTCTTGTGACCATAGGAAGGACAGTGTTTAGGGAAACTCCTTCAGGTGGACACCCATTCGTGACAGGGTCTTCCCGGGTAAGGAAAGAAGATAGAACAAGGACGGATTTAGGGCTGGATGGACACTAGGTGTTAGGTTCAGGCTATGGCTCTTAGGCTTCCAAAACGTGTACTGGGACAGCATGACCAGTGGTCATCCCAACTCTCTTCCTCTGTCGAAAACGCTTAAATCAACATGAGTGAAGTGTGCTTTAGGTCGGACTCACAACAGTTTTGAGACTGTCGAAACGGAAGCTGTGGGAAGTGACTGTGTTGAAAACATGAAGACTTGCATCCAAAACCATAGTCTCGGGAGTCCATACCGGTGTCCAAAGGAAAGTCTGTGTTCATTGAAACTCCTTCATACGGACATTCTGTTGTGGCAGTGTCTTACCAGGTGATGAAAGAAGATAGAACAAGAATGGACTCAGGGCAGGTTGGATACTGTGAGCTAAGTGCAGGCTACGGCTCTAGGTCTTCCAAATCGTGTACTGTGAGCATGACCAGTGGTCATCCCAACTCTCTAAATCTGTCAAAAACTCTTCAAATGTCGTGAGGGAAGTGTGCTTTTGGACAGACTTGTGACACCTTTGAGACTGTGAAAACATGGAAACTGTGGGAACTGACTGTGTTGAAAATATGAAGAATCGCCTACAGGACCCTAGTCTTGGACGTCCATGCCGGGGACCTTCGGAAGGTCCGTGTTCACTGAAACTTCTTCAGATTGACACCCAATCGTGGCAGTGTCTTCCCAGGTGAGCAATGAAGATAGATGAAGGATGGACTCAGAGCAGATTGGATACTGTGAGTTACATGCAGGCTACGGTTCTAGGGCTTCCAAAACGTATACTGGGAGAGATGACCAGTGGTCATCCCAACTCCCTACCTCTGTCACACACGCTTCAAACGTCATAAGGAAAGTGTGTTTTTGGACGGACTCGTGACAGGGTTGAGGCTGTCGAAAGGTGGAAGCTGTTGGAACTGACTTCATGAAAACATGAAGAGTCGCGTACAGGGCCTTAGTCTCGGACTTCCATACCCGTGATGATAGGAAGTTCTGTGTTCAGGAAAACTACTAGGTGGACAACCATTCATGGCAGTGTCTTCCCAGGTGAGGAAAGAAAATTGAACAAGGACGGACTCTGTGCAGGTTGGATAATGTGAGTAAAGTGCAGGCTACGGCTCTTAGGCCAACAAAACTTATATTGCCGAGCACGACCTGTGGTCATCCACACTACCTCTGTCGAAAATGCTTCAACCGTCATGAAGGAAGTGTGCTTTAGGACTGAGTCATGACAGGGTTGAGGCTGTCGAAAGGTGGAAGCTGTTTGAAATGTCTGTGTTGAAAACATGAAGAGACACGTACAGGGCCCTAGTCTTAGACATCCATACCGGTGACCATGGGAAGATCTGTGGTCACGGAAACTTCTTCAGGGGGACACCCAATCATGGCAGTGTCTGTCCAGGTGAGGAAAGATGATAGAACAAGGATGGACTCTGGGAAGGTTGGATACTGTGAGTGTAGTGCAGGCTACGGCTCTTAGGCATCCAGAACGTATATTGGAAGAGCACGACCTGTGGTCATCCACACTCTCTACCTCTGTCAAAAACACTTCACATGTCTTGAGGGAAGTGTACTTTAGAATGGACTCGCGACAGTGTTGAGGCTGCCAGAAGGTGGAAGCTTTGGAACTGACTGTGTCGAAAACATGAATAGTCATGTACAGGGCCCTAGTCTCAGACATCCGTACCGGTGACCAAAGGAATATCTGTGTTTAGGGAAACTCCATCAGCAACCATTCGTGACAGTGTCTTCCCAGTTGAGGAAAGAAGATAGGACAAGGATGGACTCCGGGCAGTTTGGAAAACTTGAGTGAAGTGCAGGCTACGGCTCTTAGGCATCCAAATCATATATTGGCAGAGCACGACCTGTGTTAATCCAAACTGTCTACCTCTGTCAAAAATGCTTAAAATAGGGGCGCCTGGGTGGCTCAGTGGGTTAAGCCGCTGCCTTCGGCTCAGGTCATGATCTCAGAGTCCTGGGATCGAGCCCCGCATCGGGCTCTCTGCTCAGCAGGGAACCTGCTTCCTCCTCTCTCTCTGCCTGCCTCTCTGCCTGCTTGTGATCTCTCTGTCAAATAAATAAATAAAATCTTTAAAAAAAAATGCTTAAAATGTCTTGAGGGAAGTGTGCTTTAGGACAGACTCTCTACATGTTTGAGACTGTCTAAAGGTGGAAACTATTGGAACTGACCGTGTCAAAAACATGAAGTGTAGCATACAGGGCCCTAGTCATGGAAGTTCATACCCGTGACCATAGGAAGGTCTGTGTTCAGGGAAACTCCTTCAGGAGGACACCCTTTCATGGCAGTGTCTTCCCAGGTGAGGAAAGAAGACAGAACAAGGATGGACTCTGGGCAGGTTGGATACTGTGCATGAGATGCAGTCTTCGGCTCTTAGGCGTTGAAATAGTATAATGGCAGAGCACGACCTGTGGTCATCCACACTGTCTACCTGTGTCAAAAATGCTTATCATCGTGAAGGAAGTGTCCTTTATGACAGACGCCTGTCAGGGTTGAGGCTGTTGAAAGGTGGAAGCTGTTGGAAATGACTGTGTTGAAAAAATGAAGAGTCGCATACAGGGCCCCAGTCTTGAATATCCATATTGGTGACCATAGGAAGGTTTGTGTTCAGGGAAACTCCTGCATGAGCACACAAATTTGTGGTAGTGTCTTCCCAGGTGAGAAAAGAAGATAGAACAAGAACGGAAACTGGGCAGGTTCGATATTGTGAGTGAAATGCAGGCTATTGCCCTTAGGCGTCCAAAACATATATTGGTGGACAATGACCTGTTGTCATACACACTGTCTAACTCTTTCAAAAATGCTTCAAACGTCGTGAGGGAGGTGTGCTTTAGGACGGACTCGCGACAGGGTTGAGGCTGTCGAAATGTGGAAACTGTTGGAACTGACTGTGTTGAAAACATGAAGAGTCCCATACAGGGCCCTCATCTCGGACATCAATACCGGTGACCATAGGAAGGTCTGTGTTCAGGGAAACACCTTCAGGTGGAGACCCATTCGTGTCAGCATCTTCCCAGTTGAGGAAAGAAGATAGAACAAGGACAGACTCTGGGCAGGTTGGAAACTGTGAGTGAACTGCAGGCTACGGCTCTCAGGCGTCCAAAACATATTGGCAGAGCAAGACCTGTTGTCATCCACATTGTCTACCTCAGAAGAAAGCGCTTCAAACGTCATGAGGGAACTGTGCTATAGGACGGACATGTGACAGAGTTGAGGCTGTTGAAAGGTGGAAGCTGTTGGAACTGACTGTGTTGAAAACATGAAGAGTCACGTACTGGGCCCTAGTCATGGATGTCCATACCAGTGACCATAGGAAGGTCTGTGTTCAGGGAAACTCCTTCAAATGGACACCATTTCGGCTCAGTGTCTTTCCAGTTGAAAAGAAGATAGAACAAGGATGGACTCTTGGCAGGTTGGCTACTGTGAGTAAAGTGCAGTCTAACGTTCTTTGGTGTCGAAACCTCATATTGGCAGAGCACGACCTGTCTACATCTGTCGAAAACACTTCAAATGACATGAGGGAAGTGTGCTTTAGGACGGACTCGTGACAGGGCTGAGGCTCTCGAAAGGTGGAAGCTGTTGGAACTGACTTCGTTGAAAATATGAAGAGTCGCATTCTGGGCCCCAGTCTCGGACGTCCATACCGGTGACCATAGGAAGGTCTGTGTTCAGGTAATCTCCGTCAGGCTGACACCCATTCTTGACAGTGTGTTCCCAGTTGAGGAAAGAAGATAGAGCAAGGAAGGACTCTGAGCATTTTGGAAACTGTGAGTAAAGTGCAGGCTACGGCTCGTAGGCATCCAAATCGTATATTGGCAGAGCATGACCTGTGATCATCCACACTGTCTACCTCTGTCGAAAACGCTTCAAATGTCGTGAGGGATGTGTGCTTTAGGACGGACTTGTGACAGGGTAGAGGCTGTCGAAAGGTGTAAGCTACTGGAACTGACAGTGGTGAAAACATGCAGTGTCACGTACTGGGCCCTAGTCTCGGATGTCCATACTGGAGACCATAGGAAGGTCTGTGTTCAGGGAAACTCCTTCAGGCAGACACCCATTCGTGTCAGTGTCTTCCCAGGTGAGGAAAGAAGATAGAACAAGGACGGACTCTGGGCAGGGTGGAAATTGTCAGTGAAGAGCAGGCTATGGCTCTTAGGTGTCCAAATCATATATTGGCAGAGCATGACCTCTGGACATCCACACTGTCTATGTCTGTCAAAAATGCTTCAAACGTGGTGAGGGAAGTGTGCTTTTGGATGGACTCATGGCAGCATTGAGGCTGTCGAAAGGTGGAATCTGTTGGAACTGACTGTATTGAAAATATGAAGAGTCACGTACAGGGCCACAGTCTCGAACGTCCATACCAGTGACCATAGGAAGGTTTGTGTTCAGAGAAATTCCTGCATGTAGACACCAATTCGTGGCAGTGTCTTCCCAGGTGAGGAAGGAAGATAGAACAAGAATGGACAGTGGGCAGGTTCGATACTATGAGTGAAGTACAGGCTATAGCTCTTAGGCGTCCAAAACATATGTTGGGAGAACACGACCTGTGGTCATTCACACTGTCTACCTCTTTCAAAAACACTTCAAACGTCGTGAGGGAAGTGAGCTTTAGGACGGACTCGTGACAGGGTTGAGGCTGTCGAAAGGTGGAAGCTGTTGGAACTGAGTGTGTTGAAAACATGAATAGTCACGTACAGGGCCCTCATCTCGGACGTCCATACCGGTGACCATAGGAAGGTCTGTGTTCAGGGAAACTCCTTCAGGTGGACACCCATTCGTGTCAGTTTCTTCGCAGTTGAGGAAAGAAGATAGAACAAGGGCAAACTCAGGGCGAGTTGGATACTGTGAGTGAAGTGCATGCTATAACTCTTAAGTGTCAAAAGCTATTTGGCTGAGCAAGACCTGTGGTCATCCACACTGTCTACCTCTGTCGACAATGCTTCAATCGTCAGTGGGAATTGTTCCTTAGGACGGGCTCTCGACAAGGTTGAGGCTATCTAAAGCTGGAAGCTGTTCGAACTGACTGTATTGAAAACATGAAGTGTCACGTACAAGGCCCTAGTTTCAGAAGTCCATACTGGTGATGGTAGGAAGGTCTGTGTTCAATTAAACTCCTTGAGGCATACAACCATTGTTGGCAGTGTCTTACCAGTTGGGGAAAGAAGATAGAACAAGGACGGACTCTGGGCCTTTTGGATACTGTGAGTGAAGTGCAGGCAAGGCTCTTAGGCGTCTGAAACCCATGTTGGCAGAGCACTACCTGTGGTCATCCACACATTCTAACTCTGTCAAGAATGCTTCAAACGTCGTGAGGGAAGTGAGCTTTAGGATGGACTAGAGACAGAGTTGAGGCTGTGGAAAGGTGAATGCTGATGGAACTGACTGTTGAAAACATGAAGTGTCCTGTACAGGGCCCTAGTGTTGGACGTCCATACCAGTGACCATAGGAAGGTCTGGGTTCCGTGAAACTTCTTCAGTCAGACACTCATTCGTGGCAGTGTCTTCCCAGTTGAGGAAAGAAGATAGACCAAGGAGGCTCTGGCTGACCATCTCTCTGTTGTAGCCAGTGGAGATTTCCCGTCGCCTGAATCCAGACTTGTGTCTTAGTCCTGAGAAAGTCAACTCGTTGGGAGACTGGGCTAGTGCTTCCATTCTGAACATGGTTGTTTCGTTGCAAAGGCAGGGTTGGGGAGTGCACACGACTTGGGGGAGGGGTAGAGTGAGAGACTCTCCGTGGAGACTCCCCACAGAGCACGCAGCAGGACAAGGACGTTCCATCCCATCACTCATGAAACCATGGCCTCAGCTGCAACCAAGAGTCAGATACTTAAGGCACAGAGCCCACCAGGTGCTCCTATCTTTTTCTCTTTTTCTCTAACTAGAGGGACCCTAGAATCATTCCGTGTCTGTGTCAATGAGCCATATGCTCCCTTGAAAGAGGAGACTCCCACAGACTTCTCAGGACTGTGGTTATGTTGCAGCGCAGGGCCCCTCCCAGTTGGGTTTCAAAACAGAGCTGCAAAGACAAGGCCCAGAGGTGGGAACCAGTGTGCTTTATTGGAGGGATCGGAGAGGTGGCCAGTGTGACCCAGACCGAGTGCAAAGAGGAGGTGAGGTTGGGGACAGGGAGGTGGTGCCACCCAGTGCTATGTAAGGCCCCAGATAGGGTTTTGAGTTTTATTCCCAGGGCACTGGGAAGCCACGGGACAGGTGGGTGAGGGAGGATGACAGGATCCGATGTGCCTGCTCAAAATGGGTCAGAGGGGATGAGACACAACAGTGGGCTGGACTAGGATGGTGGTGGGGAGGGGGTGGGTCAGGGACAGGTGCAGGATGTATGTGGATGTTGTGGGGGGAGGGGAATCCAGAACGATCTTGACCTTGTGGCCCGAGCTCTGGGAGGAAGGTGGGGGCCATCCATTACCGTGGGGCAGCCTGGGGCTCGTGGGGTCAGAAGTCTAGCCTTAGGCTCTGAGATGCCCTGTGAGCATCATTCAGTCAGGCCCAGCCAGGGAGACAGACTGCTCTGCATATTTCAGCGGAAGGAACCCAGTGCAGGGGATTGGCTGTTCCGGTCTGCTGATCAGAGGTGGGACTGTGAGGCAACACCAGGGACCAGCTGTCACCTTGAGACTGGAGGGACAAGGCTCGGATGGTGTCACTGACCCTAGGACCAGGGTCACCCAGCTCAGCAGGAGTCCCAGGAGGCAAAGCTGGGGATGCCACCCAGGGTGGGGTGTGTGTGTGTGTGTGTGTGTGTGTGTGTGCGCGCGTGCGTGCTTTCTTCCCAGTCGGTGCTGCCTTGAAGATGTGGGGGTTCTTCCTAGGGGCTGCTCCCTGCCCACACAGCCACCACTTGGACTTTGGAGCTCCCGGCCGGCCCTCTTGAGGTCCACCCCCATCCTAGCCATCTTGAACTTGGGACTCCTTTTTGCAAGACTCCATCTGCCAGCTGCGTGTTTGGACCTTGTGGAGCTAGGCTCTGCCTCTTCTCTGTTGGGGGCCCCCTTCTATGAGGCTGAAAGAGGGAGGAGCAGTTGAAGCCACAAATAAAGAATGTGGGGAAGGCCGGTGTCTGAGCGCTGTCTGCATGCAGGGGTGGGGGGCGTCTTGTTCTCTGAACAGCACCCAAGTGTGGATAAATCCAGTCGGTGTGCTTACCTTGGCCCCTCGGAGCCCCGTGGCTTGGCCTGGCTCCACTCTGTGTCTCCTAGCTGGGGTGGGAAGCTATTCTGCTCGTCCCTAGAAAGGGCGGACCTAGGGGAGGTGACCTCTAGCCTTTCCTAAGATCCCTGTGGCAGGGAGACAGCAGGGAGCCCCTCCTTTCCTTAGGAGGGAAAACAGATTCCCTAGATCTGGGGTTTTGGGTTTTATTCTGGCCTCTGACAGAAGAGTGGAGGCAAACAGATGAAGATCCCACAACTCTGGATTCCTCGAATCCAAGAAGGCTCTCCTGGCCCAAACAGGGACCGTCATCTCTTTGCCAGGCCCCTAGGGCAAGCCAGAGTGTGGTGCCAGCAGTGGAAATGGGCCCTCCATCGGCCTCGTGGGGGCTAGGGAGTCTGGCTGAGAGGTAAGCACCATGCCTTCCCATTCAGCCAGCCCCCGGGCCCCGGCTGGTGGCTTACTCTGATGGTTAGTCAAAGACGCGGCAGAGAGGAGCACTTAGGGGGTGTTTGGGTCTCCAGTGTGGTCCACGAAAATCATTGTATTTTCAGATTTATGGGCAATGGAAGGGATTTTCGGGGATGACTCTGCCCGCACAGGAGTTCTGCCCTGATGAGCTGTTGGTATTGCCTCACCTCCATGACTTGACTTCGAACTGGTATCTGCTGAGAACCCGTGCTAGGCGGTTCACTTGGCCACATTCCAGCCCAACAACCAGATGAGGGAGGTAACCGTGTGGTCCCGTTTTGCAGATGAGAAGACAGGAAAGTTCATAGACGTCATTTAGCTGTTGAATGACTGCTGCTGGGTGACTCAAATCTGAATGCCCGACCACTGGGCCCCCTCACTCCCTGAGGAGGGAAGCCCCAGGGAATGAAGGAACAAGGAGGAGACAAGGTCACAGAGAAAGCAAAAGGGATGTTGTGCAGGTTCTTACTTCGCCCACCTAGCTGAGAGCTGTCCCAGCACAGAGCGGGCACTAGGGAAGGTGTTTGAAGTAACCAGTTTCTGTTGGAGATGAGGCACCATCTCCCCACCAGGCAGCTCACCAGAAGCAGGGCGTGCTGCCTCGTGGAGCCCAGGCCAGTGGCATGGTCATCCTGCACCTCCAGAAAGGAGCTAAGGTGGTTCTTCAAGACTTGCCTGAGTTACCATCAGACCTTTGGTAAGGACCCTTCTGCGCCTCCTGCCTGGGACTGTGCCTTCTGGGACAGAGCATTTGCACTGTGACTGGGTCCTTTCCCTGGGACGCAGAGCTGCCCTCTCCAGCTCTTGTCCATACTGTGCAGCTGCCCCTGTACGGATGCCCTATAGTAACTGTCTCCCCAACCCCAGTTAGCTGGCACCTCCCCCTGCTGCCCACGTACCAGAATGCAAGAGGCTTGGGGAGTGTGAGAGAAAGCCTGAGCAGGGGAGCATGAAGGTCTGGATTTGGGGGTCTATCTATGGCTATCAGTGCCTACCTAAGGGCTTCAGGGAAAGGGGGGGACTACAGCACTCTGGGTAGGGAGTGTTGGATGTTTGGTGTGTCTTTTACTCTTCTCAACATCAATGCTGGGAGGTACAGGTTTGTGCCCCCATTTTGCAGATCTGGAAACTAAGTCCCTTGCCCAGGGACTCAGGGCAGATAAACAGGTGAGCCCAGATTCTGATACAAGCCTGCCTGACAGTCCATTGCCCCCTCCCCCAATTACGTCTAAAATCATGTCCCTTCTCTGTGTCCATGTCTCCCACCTGTGATCACTCATCCCCACCTGCAGTGAGCTCAACACTGTTCGAGGTGCTGGGAATTCAGCAGTGAATGAGGTCGCTGCCCTCATGGAGCTGACAGGCCAGCAGGGAGCCAGATAGTAAATAAGTAAATGATGTGGTATGTAGATATATGGCCAAAAAGGGCGATGAAGGAGGGGAAGGGGGCTCAGTACTCGCTATGGAATACAAGGTGGAAGGGAAGGCCTTTCTCTTAAGATGGCATGTGGGCAGAAGAGAAAGAATGAGCCATAGGGACATCAGAGGGAAGAAAATTCCAAGTTGAGGGAATAGCTAGTGCAAAGGCCCTGAGGTGGGAGCACAACTAGCATTTGAGAAACAGCTACAAGACTCCTGTGGTTGGAGTCAGAGGGAAAAAGGAGATAAGGTCACAGGGAAAGCAGGAAGCAGATGGTGCACGTCCTTGGGCCACAGCGAGGGCTCCGGCTTGCACTCTGCAGGAGGAGCCATGAGAAGTTTCAGAGCGCAGGAGGGATATGACCTAACTCAGGTGTTCAAAGGGATTTTCTGTGGGAGGAAACTAAAGATGTGGAGATTGGGCAGGGAGCCCAGTGAGGAGCCATTGCATTAGTCTAGGCTAAAGAGGAGGGTGGATAGAATAAGGTGGGGGTAGCAGAGTAGGGAGAAGAGAGGTTCTGGGTATATTCTGAAAGTAGGACCAACAGAATTTGTTGACAGATTGGGGTGTTGGATAACAAAGTGACTGAGCAGCTGGGAAGACGGGGTTTGCCATTTCCTGAGAGGGGGAGCCTGGGAGGAGCAGGTTTTGGGTAGGGAATCTGGAGTTAGGTTTTATTCTATTTTGAGAGAGAGTGAGAGTACTTGCGGGTTAGGGCAGTAGAGGGAGAGAGAGAATCTTAAGCAGGCTTCATGCCCAGCATGGGCCCGACACAGGGCTGGATTTCACGATCCTGAGATCATGACCTGAACCAAAATCAAGAGTCAGATGCTTAATCAGCTGAGCCTCCAGGTGTCCCTGGAGTTAGGTTTTTATATTTGAGATGCCTATTAGATATTCCAAGTGAAGATGTCACTGTTGGATACACAGATGGAGAGAGAGAGAGAATAACAGCAAATAATACAAATAACATATTAGAATGTTATAATATCATTATACATAATAATATTAACAAGTTTATTAAGCTCACTCTTTGGTCTCTCCATCTGTTTCGCCTCTTGCTCACACAGTAGCCATATGACATATTAGGGATTATCCTCAGAGAGGAAACTGGCTCAGAGGCTTCTTGATTCAATAAGATAACACACAGGGGCGCCTGGGTGGCTCAGCGGGTTAAGCCTCTGCCTTGGGCTCAGGTCATGATCCCAGGGTCCTGAGATCGAACCACGCATTGCATCGTGCTCTCTGCTCAGTGGAGAGTCTGCTTCCCACCCCCCCACCCCCGCCCCACCGCCTGCCTCTCTGCCTACTTGTGATCTCTGTCAAATAAATAAATAAGATGTTAAAAAAAAAAAAAGATAAAGCGCCTAGTAAGTGGCAAGAGTCAAGATCGGATCCTAGGTCTGCCCCATTTTGATACCAGATTTTCTAATCTGCTAGTCGCTTTTGCAGTAAAGAGAGCTGGGTGATTTTAAGGATTCGTTTTAGCTCCAGGGAGCCTTAAACCTAGCAGTTCTCTGCTTTGGAGACAAAGGACCCTCCCATCCCCCCACCCCCCCCCCCCCCCCCCCCGCCCGCCCGCCCCGCCCCGCCCCTCCAAAAAAACTTGTTAGGGTTGTGTGTAGGCCAAGAGTCCATAGGTATTGAGTTAGTAGGGGTAGGGTAGGGGCTCTTCTACGTTTTTGTTTTTGTTTTTTTTTTAGCATTATCTGGTTTTGCTGATTTTCAGGATCCCTGCAGAACTTCATTTGGGCAGCTTAAGGGCTTAGTGGTTTCACTTTGTTAATGAGTACACCCCCCCCACACACACCGTTTAGCGAGGCAGGAGGCTTGTCACTGTCGTACACAGCAGGCTGGGCTCAAGGATCTGACTCTGGCATCCTTCCACACCTAGGCATCTTCCCTGTGTCCCCACACCCCTCACCCAAACTCCTTCTCCACCCAGATTCCTTCCCTGGGACAAAAAGAATGTGGGCGGGGTTGGTTTTCAGGTTTTTATTGTGGGTGTATTTCTGGTAGCGGGATAGGGCGGAGGGGCAGGCCCTCCCACGAGAGGGCAGAGAGGACAGAGGGGGCCGGGGCGGGACAGGTGGAAAAGGCGGCGCGGGGAGCTTCTTTACTCTCGGATCTTCAATTCCCGCGCCATCTGACAGAGGGCGCAGGGCAAACAAAAGGTGAGGGCCGCCCAGTCGTGCCCAACAGAGCCCTAGAGGGTGGGAGAGAGAGGGGTTAGGAGCCCCGCCTAGGGTCCCAGGAGGTCAGTCCCCACCCCGGCCCCGCGACTCGCACGCACCTGGATGTGATAGCGCTCCCGCATGCCCGTGCGCAGGGAGTGCAGGCCTCCGGGCAGGTAGGGCGCGCAGCAGCACTCCCCGAAGTCGTCCGAGATGCGGCAGGCGAGGCACAGGGGGGCGAAAGTGCCGCACAGACCTGGGGGCAGGCGCGGGGCAGTCAGAGCGGGTTCCACCGGGCGCCCCGGGCCGGCTCCGCCGCGGGGAGGGGCGAGGCCGATGGTCCGCGGCGCCCAGGCGAGGGTCCCGGAGGGAATGAAGGGTCCCAGCGGGGGTGGTTTAGGGGCTGCGAGGTAGGGTTTGGAGGGGGAGCTCGGGCCACAACGGGGAAAGTTGAGAGTACAAGGGGGGAGGTTGAGGGTCTCTGGGGAGCTTGGAAGAGGTGAGGTCAGGATCCTAGGGAGTGTTGGAGGTGGAGGAAGGGGTGAAGGCAGAGTGTGGGAATTCAGGGTCTGAGGCAGCGAGGGGGCGTAGCGTTGGTGGGGCCGCGCCCCCTCCCAGAAGGAGCTGCCTGTACTCACAGACGGGCATGTCGTTGCAGCAGTCCGTGAGTCCTGTGTGCCAGTCACTGAGCTGGGTCTGGTAGCAGCTGCTGGCGCACTGGGGCTGACTGGTCACTGGGTAGGACATGGCTGCGAGGGTGGTGGGCCAGGGTCAGTGGGCAGCCCGACAGCCCCTCCCGGACCCCACGTCCCTGCCACCCCTTCCTCTGCCGGGCAGTCTGGGCGGGGCCACCAGGCCGCCCACGGAGGAGACACCACTGCCCCCGCCTCCTTTCGGCCACGTTTAGGCACTGACAACCCAGTCTGTCCCCATCGCCACTGCCTCCTGCGCATCTGGTTGAGCTGTGGGTGGGGAGCTCCTGCAAGTTTGGGGAAGGGTGGGTGCCACTTCCGGCGGGGCCGAGAGGTGCCTCCGCCGCCTCCTCCACGTCTGGGCCTGGGGTGCTGGGTTCCCGCACTTCCAGGCCTCTGGGGTGCAATCAGGCGCCATCTGTCTTCGAAGCCAGGGGTGCCCAGGGGAGGGAAGCTGCCAGGTTCCAGGGACTGGAAGGGTTGCTGGTTCCTCCAGTGATCCCACCTTTGCCTTTCACGTTGTCGTGCATCTCAAACTGCATCTTGCTGGCCCTGAGGAGGTGGCGGCGTTGGGGACGGCAGAGGTGGCAGCGGAGACAGTGGCTGAGTCCAAGGGCTGCGGGATACTGGGGTGGGGGGGTGGGCAAGGAGCAGGGGCACCGGGGGCTGGGTTCTCAGGGGGAAGGGTGCTGGGGAGAAAGAGGCCAAGTCAGCCTTCCAGCTGGCAGAAACATGGAGTAGGGATGTATGGGGTGAGGGCGAGAAACTCGCCCGTCTCTGTACCGCTGCCCGACAGACCCCAGAGGACCTTCCTCATAGCAGAGGTAGAGCTGGAGACAGAGCAGGTGAAAGAGAAGGCAGAGTCAGAGACAAGGAGAGAAAGAGATCAGAGCCAGTGCCCAAAGAGATGCCACCAGTACCACTCACACCTGTCCAGTGCCTTATCTTCTCTGCAAGCCCATGTCACAGATGGAACACTGAGGCTCAGAGAGGTGAGGAGAAATGCCCCACATCCGATGGCCAAGGCCAAGGGAGTTAGTAGAGGCGGTGCTGGGCCCCAGAACTTCCAAGTTCAACCCAGCACCGCTGAGGTTGAGAAGGTGGACACGGAGGGCATTGAGAAAGACAGAAACGTCCACTGAGACAGAGAAATGCAAGGAGACAGAGAGGTCAGTGGAGCCGGGTGCAGGGAGCACAGAGCCGAGGGCCGTGGGCAGATGCTCCTACCTGCAGGACAGCGATGGCAATGATGCGGACAGGTGTGGGTGAGCTGGGCACTGAGTTCTGTCTCTGGCCAGGAGCTGCTTATATTGGGGCGGGCCACTCAATCCTGGGCGGGGCTCTGGCGGAGGTGCCCAGGGAGCCCAGCCGGTCTGGCTGACCCTCTTCCCCCCACAAGAACTTCCCCTCCCTTGCTCTCCATCTTCCCTCCCCCCCTTTTCCCCTCCAGTTCTTGTGGGACCAAGGAAATCAGGGAGGGGGGCAGGGATGCAGAGCTGGGAGGGAAGACGAAAAGGGGAGCAGGCAGAGAGACAGAAGGATGGAGGAGAGAAGGCAGAAGGGAGGCGTGAGGAGTGCAGCTGGGCCACAGTTAAGAGACAGCAAGAGAGGGAAGGCAGAGAGATGGGGAGGAAATGGGGGACACAGAGACAAAAGGGGAGAGGTCCAGATGGGAGAGAGAGAGGGGATCAGAGAGATGGAGAGAGACGAAGATATAGAGAGGTGAAGAGAGAGATGCTGAGACAAAGAGGGTCAAAGATCTGGGGAGAAACAGCAAAGAGGAGCCAGATTCAGAAAAGAGACACAGAGGTGGAAAGTGGAGGGGCAGGGAGGTGGAGGAAGGAATGGGGCTGCAGGAGAGTGCAGTGGGGGTTCCCCGGCCTCCCCTGTCCCCTTCAAGGGGACTTCCCCCCCACTTCCCTAGAAGAGGGGGCACTGTTCTCCCATTCGGGGCCACCAGGCACATGGGGGGCAGTGTTTGGGGGTGACTCGTGCTGAAACCAAAGTAAATATACACAGTTCACTCCACCTTCAAACTGGGAAGGGAGGAGGCTGGGAACTGAGAAGCTGTGGCTCTGGAAGGAGGTGGATGTGGCTCAGGACTGGGGTGGGGTCAGGGGTGATAACTAACAGAGCAGATGAGGGGGGAGCAGGGCCTGGACTCCTGAGTCTGAGGGATGAGAGGCTGGCGCTTTATCTGGGCCCCTAACAGAGGAGGGGGAGGGGCTCAGATTCTGGCTGGTGGTGTAGACTCCTGGGTTAGGCTGGGCTGCTCCCCTGAGTGTACAGGCAGGGGTCCTGGGATCTTTGCTGGGCTTCTGAGAGGTGAAAAGAGCGAGGGGCCTGGAAGCCTGAGTCACCAAAGTCTGCCCCCAACAGGCCTGGCAGGGTTGGAAGTGACTCAGTGAGGGAAGCAACATTAGAGCTGGGTGGGGTTTCCAGCACGGGTGTCACCCCAAAAATGTAGGAGGTGCTGGAAAATTGGGGTGTCACCTGCAGAGAAGGTGTCACCCCACTGGGAATGGGTATGGGTGATGGCAGGTGGTTCACCCTGTCAGCCTGGGATCCCAGCTTTTCCCTTACCTCCTAATCTATCACACAGCAGGACCCAAGCCTTGGTCTCCCAGCACCACCCACATGGCTCGCTATCCTTGTCCCCAGACTGATGAGTGGCACTTGGCATTTTGTTGGTGCATGTCTGTCCCTTGGTCCAGGAGCCTGAACGTCTGGGGAACGTCTTCTATCCACTTCTGGTCTAGGGTCCCTGTGCCCCCATCTCCGCATCGTCACCTCGCCAGCTCTGAATCTCTTTCCTGATCTCTGCCAATCTGTTTCCAAGTTGCTTGGGTTCTCTCACCCCCATCTCTGATTCTCCGTTCCCCCAAGCTGTGTGTCTCCTGCCCTCGTGCCGGGGTCTCTGCCTCCCATCCCCATATCACCATCTCCAGGCCTCCCTGTGGAGGCAGCCCCAAGGCCCCACCCCCGAGCTGGATGGACCATGGGCTGCTGATGACTCAGGGTCAGTCATCTCTGAGGACCCTAAGGCTCCCAGGATGACACCCCGACTTGTCCTCAGGTTTCCTCTCCCCACTCCGACACAGCCTGGGGCTGCAATTAGACAGAAACTCATGTAGATGAGGAAATCGGGTGGGGAAGCTGTGAGGTGGCTTGCTTAGGGGTGAGGAAGAGGGCAGGAGCAGGAAGAACTCGCACCTGGGGGCTGACCAGTGGCCATGGTGGTCTCCACACCTGGCATCCATCCCCTCAGTAGGGTTGCCAGATAAAATATAGGATGCCCAGTTAAATGTGAATTTCAGGTAAACAATTTTTTTTTTTGAGATTTTTATTTCTTTCTTTGTCAGAGAGAGAGAGAGAGAGGGGGAGAATCAGATTCCCCGCTGAGCAGGGAGCCGGATGCAGGACTCGATCCCAGGACCCTCGGATCATGACCTGAGATTATTTTTATTTCTTTCTTTGTCAGAGAGAGAGAGAGAGAGAGAGGAAGAATCAGATTCCCCGCTGAGCAGGGAGCCGGATGTAGGACTCGATCCCAGGACCCCGGGATCATGACCTGAGATGAAGGCAGACACCTAACCGACTGAGCCACCCAGGTGTCCTAACAATTTTTTTTTAGCTTAAGTATGTTCCATGCCATATTTGGGATATACTTATACTAAAAACATTATGTGTTGTTCATCTGAAATTCACCTTTAATTGGGTGTCCTGTATTTTTATCTGCTAATTCTGGAACCCTGCCTTTAAAGACAGAGGAAAGGAATCCAAGTCCCTGGCCCCTCTTTTTCCAGAACCCAGGATCACAGACCTCCAGCTCTTCCTCCTCAGAACCTGCTAGTCCAGGTCCCGATCCCCATCCTCCTGTCCCCTAGAATCCAGGATGGGGGTACCAGGAGTTCAGGCTCCCAGCCCCTTTGTCTCCAGAATCCAAGCGTCCAGGACAGGTCTGGGTCCAGTTGCCCAATGTGGGTTTCATAAGGCGGGTGGTGCCACCACCCCGGGCCCTCGTGGAACCAGTCAGGCAGAGCGGACAAGTGAGGTTGCCCCCTCTTCCCATCCTGAGCCTGCTACTTCCTCGAGGGCCTGCCCAATGGTGCTGGGAGCAGAGCAAGAGCTCAGTGGAGTTCTGGGTGGGACTGGGTTTGGGTGTGTTGTGTCTCTGCGTGTGGTGTGTGCGTCTCTCTCTGGGTGCTGTGTGTCTCTGTGGGGGTTATCCCAAAGTCCCTATGTGTTCTGAGGTGTGACATGTGAGGGGGTCTTTTCTTTCTTTCTTTTTTAAGAGTTTATTTATTTGAGAGAAAGAGAGAGCATGAGAGGGGAGAGGTCAGAAGGAGAAGCAGAGTCTCCGCTGAGCAGGAAGCCGGATGCAGGACTCGATCCCAAGACTCCAGGATCATGACCTGAGCCGAAGGTAGTCCCTTAACCAACTGAGCTACCCAGGCTCCCAAGTGAGGGCGTCTTTTATCCGAAGTGCATTTTTTTTTCCTTCCCTACTGTGCATCTGGTTCAGGTGTGGTCAGTTGTCATGGTTCTTTAACTCTGACTGGATTAAGGAAGGAATGATTTATTGAGTAATAGTCTCGTGTACCTGGGTTCAAATTGTCGCAGCCTCTTCGTGGCCGGGAAAACTTCGGCCAATGACTATGCTTGCCTGGACCTCCCTGTGTCCATCTGCAAAGTGAGTGCTGGCAAATAGGGTGGTTGAGAGGATTCCACGGGTTAGTTCATGGGAAGGACTTTGAACTGAGCCTGGCCCTTGGGAACGTTTTGTGATGACGGCGAGGTGCTGTTCTAATTGCTGGAGATATAGTCAAGAACAGACCAAGTCTGCTCGTGGTCCTGGCCGGGACTGAGTGCGTGCCCTGCCCATGGCTGGGCGTGTAATTGCATACCTGGGGTGTCTGATTTGCATGTGGAATAAGGTATTTCTGTGTGTGTGTTGTCAGTAAGGGTGATTGTGTGATTGTGTGCTGATGTTTGTGTTTGTGTTTGTGTTTGTAGGCGATCGCGTGGTGCCCATGATTCTCTGGTTGTGTGAGATAGCATGAGAGCAGGGCTAGGGGCAGAGGAGAGAAGCGGGTCCCCACTGAGCAGGGAGCCCAATGTGATGTGGGGCTCCACCCTAGGACTCTGGGATCATGACCTGAGCCGAAGGCAGATGCTTAACCGACTGAGCCACCCAGGTGTGCTGATCTTGCATTTCTGACTCTCAGATGCCGGGAATGTGTCTGTATATTGTGAGCTGAGAGTGAGAACCCCACTCTCAGCTCCTCCTTTTCATGTCCCCCAGGTGACCCTGGGAGGGCAACCCCTCCCAAAACGAGCCTCAGTTTCCCCTCCTCCTCCTCCCAAAATGAGCCTCAGTTTCTTCTTTCCCTCCTCCTCCTTCCTCCTCTTCTTCTTCTCCTCCTTCTTCTCCCCTTCCTCCTCCCCTTCTCCTCCTCCTCCTTCTTCTTCTAATATTTATTTATTTATTCGAGGGGGGAAGGGGCAGAGCGAGAGGGAGAGAATCTCAAGCCGACTCCCAGCTGAGCGTGGAGACCATCACAGGTCTTGATCCCAGAACCTCAAGATCATGACTGGAGTTAAAATTCAAGAGTCAGATGCTCAACCAACTGAGCCACCCAGGTACCCCAAAGTCTCAGTTTCTTCTTATTGGGGATGAAGGGTCCTGTGGCCTCAGAAGGAACCCTTGTGTGAAAGGGAAGGTGGGAGGAGATGGGTGAGGCCAGGGAGAGGCTGAGAAACACAATGGGACACAGAGGGATGGTTAGGATGGGGACGGAGGAAGGACTGCACAGAGAGGTTGTCCATTCATTTGATACACAGTTGCTGAGCTCCTACAATTTGCCAGGACCTCTGGTGGGCATTGGTTCAAGATGTGGGGAAAGCAGAGAGACCCAGAGAGATGTCCCAGGGTGGCCCATTTGTCTCCATGGTGGGGCTTAGTGACAGTTCTGAGTAATGGAGACACAGTGGTGGAGAGGGACAGAAAGGGCCCTGCCCCCCTCCCTAGTCCTTCCTGAGGCCCAAACTGTCCAGATGAAAGAACAGAAGCCGTGGGGGTAAGGCCCCTCCCAGGCTGGGGGCACCCCCATGAATCATTTTCTTATCACTTCCTAATAGGATAATGACACACCTGCCCCCTCCTAATCACTATTTTTTACCCCAACCGGGTCCAACACCCACAGTGAGAAGGGTTGGACAAGTCTGGTATTTTGAAATCAGGAGAGGAGATACTTGAAAGTCCTGGTCTTGGGTCCTTCCAACCCCAGGACCCAGGAGTTCTAGACCCCAACCCCCCACCCCACCCAGGAGTCCCCACTTGCAGCCCCTCTTCCTTTGTTTGCTATCTACTTTTTCTAACCTCTCTGGGCCTGGCTTTATCGCTTTGTCTGTTTATCTCCATCTGTGTTTTGTGTCTTTCCTGTCTCTTTACATCTGCATCTTGATTCTTCCTCACTGGGCATCAATTTTCTCACTTGTAAAATGGGGATTATAATAATCTGATCTCTTAGAACTGTAATGAGGAAGACATGCGATAATTAACCGAAATGCTTCGCATAGAAGCGGGGCCCCTGTCCATGCCATGCAAGAGAGAGCTCTCTTATAATTATTGTTTTTAGCATTTTAATCTCTCTTGGTATCAATGTTTTTCTCTTTGTCTCCATGTGAGTTTCAAGTCTCCTCCCGCTCTGGGTGCCCCTGGCAGACAGGGTTCCTTGTGGGGTGGGGGCGGTGGTGGAAAAGCACAAAGAAGCCAGAGCTTCCCCTAAGCCGCCTCCTCTTCATCTCTATTCTAAGCCTCACCTCGCGGGACCCAGAACTCTTGCCTGGGGCAAGGCCTAGCTCCAATCCCATAAATAGCCACATAAAATCTTAAACCTCAAATCCGTCATCCCTGGGCAGACCAATGAGTCTTTCAGGTTCCCAACTCCCTCCTCCCTCAAGAGCCAACCATCCATTCAGATGCTCCTCAGACCCTAAAGTCTAGGTTCCTCCATCCCTCCTCCCTCAGGACCAAGGAGTCCGGACTTCTCAAGTCTCCATCTTCCCTTGGGACCCGAGGATGTGGCCAGCGAGGAGCGCGAGCAGCCAGACCCCACTTTCGGGGCGCTTCTGCAGCCCACCACGCCCTCCGCTGCCAGAGGCGGGCCTCCGGAGGCTGGCTATTATAAGCTACCCATGACGTCAGTCACTATCTTCCAGACAATAGGCGCTCCGCCCCTGTCGCCGTGGGCCCTCAGGGGACGTTCACTGGTAGGCGGAGGGCACAGCGTAAGTCGGACGGCGATAGGCTCTGGAGGACGCCAGTCTCCGCTAGGCTTTGCCAGTCAACCAATAGGCCGCGCACCTGAGGGGTGGGAATCCCGCGACGCACCGCGGAGGCTGGAGCTGCTGATGAGGGAAACAGGTTCTGCGGGTGCAGTCGGTAAGCCCCTTCCTGCACGCCCAGTACAGGGATTCTGGACATAGTTCGGAGGGGAAACGGCGAGGCTTGGTGGGGTTGAAGGCGGAGGGTCCGCTTAGCCCGGGGGACCGAGCATTTAGCTTTGTTGGAGAAATTGAGTCCCAGACGTTCATCTCTCCATTCCATTCCTCTGACCCTAAAACTGATCCTCGGCTGCTCTTCCTACCCGGCGTGCGCACCCATTGGTTCCGTCTCTCCTGCCCTCATTCTCTCTCCCACTCATTGGCTTTCCCATTTCCTTCTGTTGCCACTCGCTTGCTGGCTCATCGCACACTCAGCCACTATTACTCAAAGGTTTCCTGAGGCTTCCAGTGTGCTAGGCCTTGTGCTGGCCGACGACAGTGGTGACCAGGACGAGTCAGGCGTAGGCCTTGACCTCGAGGATCCCGGGTCAGATGGGAGGACGGACACGTTGATGGGCAGGGGTGTGCCGAGGTGGGGGAGTACAGGAGAATCCTTTTTAGCTTTACTGGGTCAGGAAAGGGTTTCCGAAGGAGGGGACATTGGCACTGGATCCTGGAGGGGCAGGAAGTACCAAGCAAAGGAGAAGAGCGTGTTGGAGGATGTTTCCTCATAAGCGGGGAAAGCAAAGCATGCGGGAATATTACTGTGTGTAGGTGCCCAAGGAGGAGGCCAGTCAGGTCCTTGCAGTGGGGTACCTGTAAGGCTGGAAGAGGAAGAAGTGGGCAAGGCCAGTTTGGCAGGCCAGACTTTGTCCTGGAGCGGGGTGGTAGTGGGGAGCCATGGAAGGGTTTAGAGCAGGGGAAGACCAGGTCAGAGCTGCAGCCAGAACTGGAGGAACGAGACTGGATGCCAGTAGCCCAGAAGGTGGCTTGGGCAGACACCCAGGCAGGAGATGAAGCGTGGATTAGGTCAGAGACCGAAGGGATAAGGCAGAGAGGGATTCAGGAGGTAGAAACAATAGCATATGGGGCTTGATGGGCTGTGGGGCTGTCCAGGACAAGACCCAGAGTTCTGGCCTGGGTTACAGGCGTACAGGAGCTGTCCCTGAGATGGGGACAGGAAATAGGAGCAGGTTGGTGGCTGGTTGACTGTTTTGGGGGGGATGAACAAGGGGTTCTATAAGCTCAACGAGGGAACAGGACCTCTAGGGAGAGTTCTGGGCCATGGTTCCCTCCCCCACACAGCCCTCACTCCGAAGTCACTTATTGGTTGAATGAGGGCCTCTGTGGTGAGGGTCCCCCTGTCCCCATCTGCTCAGGAAACTTTTCTTGTACTTCTGCATCTTCAGTCTCCCTCTCTCCCTTCCTTCCCCAGCAGCATTAAAACATGTTCTGTCATCTCTAAACACACACACACACACACACACACACACACACACACACACTACATCAAGCTCCCTTGAATTATTTCTCACCCCTTTCATAGCTGAAGACTTGAGGTATTCCCTGGCCAAATCTCTTACCTCCTCAAATCACTCCCTCCTCAGCCCTCCATGTCTGGCTGCCCACATCCCTGGCCCTGCAATGGCTTTGGACAAGTCACCAAGGACCCACCCGCTCCCTGCTGAGGTTGGGGATATTTCCATCCTCATCTCACCCAGACCACTCCCTCTCACCTGAAATCCCCTTTGCTTTATGTCCTCTTGTTTCCTGCTTAGCTTCTTCTCTCTCCAGCTCCTCCTCAGAACCCTCCAGGACTGACTCCCCTTTTGCTGCCCACCCCTTTCCTGGGGGGGGCCCTCAGGACTCTCTCTGTCCTGACCCTCTGCTCATCCCATCTGTCCACTCCTCCTGGAAAGAATCTAGCTCCAGCCAGAAGTGAGCATCTAGTCTGCTCTCCTGCCTCCTGCTGCCTCCTCAATGTCCCCCTGGGTGGTCTCACAAATACCTTTTGATCTCTCCATGTGCAAAACATGCTGTCACCTACCTTGTACACACCAGAGCCTCTTCCCAGTAAAGACACAGCCTCACTGTCCATGTGCTCCTGTGGCTAGCCTGGGTGCCATTTTCACCCCCATCTGCTCTACCCTCAGTAAGTCCTCTTCAACCTCAGTTATGGCTCCTACTCCTACTCCCTACCCTCATCCCTGTCCTCAGCCTTCTCTACCTCCAGGACTTGCCCCTTTCAGTCCATCCCCCAATGTCCCAGCAGGCCCTTTCAGGGTCTGATCCTGTCCCTCCCCGGCTCAGAGTCCTTCTGTGGCTCCCATTGCCCTCTAGTTACAGCCCAGATTGCACTCCAAGCCCTTCAGAAGGATCTGCTCTTGCTGACCACTCCAGGCCCCTCAGGCTACTTCCCATTTTGCACCTGACCTTCTGGCCAGGGAGAGGCTTTGATAACTGCCCAGTAGCTCTCACAACTTTGCATGTTTCTTCTGCCTAGCGAACTTACACTTCTCCTTTAAGGTCAAGCTCATATCACCTCCTCTGTGAAGCCCTCCTTGACTACCACTAATGGAATCTGAGGGGACTGTGACAGCCTGTGTCTGGGTCTCTCTGTCCACTCTCCCCCTGAGTCCCTTGAGGGCAGGCCCTGGATAAATTATCTCTGCTCTAAACCCAGGGCCTACGAAAGGGCAAGACCTCCGAGTCTTGGTTGAGGGACTGAGTGACTGTCACAGCTGGGCAGAGCTTGGGCTTCCAGTATTTGGGGTGGCCAGTTTTGTTTCTGGTTCCCTGTTAAGTTTGCTGTAGTTCTCTAGGAAGTATGGGTTTTCTTTTCTGGGTGGGTGCGGGGGCTGGGTCTGCAAAGGGGAGTAGCTGAGAACCCAGAGCCCTCCGGCACACCACCTGGATTAAGTCTGAAGGTGGTGTGTGTTAGTAGGGGTGTCCAGTCCCTCCGTACCCAAGAATCCGGGCCTGCAGTCCCCTTCTTCCTCAGGATTCAGAAGCTGGACTCCCAGCTTTCTACCGCCAGGCTTCTCGGATCCCAGCAGCAGAGCCTGATGCTGCCCCCTGGTGGGCGACACCCGACCCTATTTGCAAGAGGCCAAACTAATTAAATACTTTTATTTACAAAGGAATAAAACCAAACCGACTTGCCAGGTAGGGCCGGGCCCCCACCCTGCGGCGGTCACAGCAGCAGTAGAAGGCAATGATGGAGTGCAGCTCCAGCTGTCCATGGAGACTAGTTGGTGTGCGACCCCCACCCCTTAGGCCAGGGTCTCGGCTTGGGGCCCCCGCCCCCACCCCTACCCCTGGCCGTCCTCCCACCTTAAGGCACAGCCTGCCCCTCCCGCTCGGCCCGAGGGAGCCGGGAGCCCCTCAGGGGAGCCCCGCCACCCAACCCGGGGCGCATTCATCACGGAGGCCGGCTGAGATGGGAACAAGAGGCCTTTAGTGTCGCCCCCCGCAGCCCCATCTCCCGGCTGGGGCCAGAGCTCAGACCGGCTGCGCGGCGGGCGGGGCGAGGATGAGGCGGATGCACTCCACGCACTGCGCAGCCGCCTGCCGCGTCTCCCGGCACAGCGCAGCCAGGCTCAGGAAGCCGTGCGGCAGGTCCTCCACCACGCGAAGCGTCACGGGCTTGCCCAGGCCGCGCAGCCTCCGCGCGAACATGACCGAGTCGTCCAGCATGGGGTCCAGCGCGCACGCCTGCGGGACGGCGGGGCGGGCACGGGGCAGAGGAAAGAGGGGAGGGACCGGGGAGTGGGAGAATGAGCCTCGCTCGGCCCAGCATCCCCCACCCCCCAGACCCACCGCCTCTTTCCCTTTCCCCGACTGTCCCTAGAGGAAATGGCAGCCCTGGTTCCCCGACAGCCCTCCCCCTCCCCCTCCGTGGCTCCGTCTCCGGGGCTCTCTTCCCCAGGCGCACCTGCGCCCGCCTGCCCCTGCACCATCCCAGTCTGGCGCTCACCACAATGTGCACGGGTGGCAGGCTCTGTAGCATGCTGTCGGAAGCCAGCAGCGGCGACATGAAGGGGTTCTTGACGATGGGCGAGGAGCAGAGAGGCATCCGGGTGGTGCTATGGCTGGAGCGCCTGGGGTGGAAACCCTCCGGGAAGGCGGCGCGCGCGCTACAGCCTCTGTCCTTGGTGCTCAGCTCATCCGGCGCCTTAGCTTCTGGCGCGTCGTCGGGGCCCACGAAGAAGTTGATGTCCGAGGGCGTGGGGGGGGCAAGTGTCTCCGCGGATAGTGACAGCTCTGGGGTGTCTGACGTGTCAGAGCTGCCCTTGAGGCTCAGGTCGTGTAGTGTCAGGCTCTTGAGGGAGTCTGTGCCCAGCGGGCCCTCAGGCTGGACCAGGGCTGCCTCAGACAGGCTGCGCTGCATGGGTTCTGCAAGAGGGGCCGGGTCAGGCGGCCAGCCGGGGCCACCCACCATCCTGGCTCTGTGTGCTGGGTGAGTGAGTGGCTGGCAGGAAGGGTCAGGGGGAGGACAGCGGCCTGTGGAGGAGGAGCTGCGTGCCAGGCTCTGGAGGCTGCGTGTTCCCCCAGACTGCGTCCTTGGGGATGGGTGGAGAGCCCCCACGTGCCCCCTACTGCAACTCCAAGGGAGAGGTGGAAGGAGTCGGGTGGAGTCAGGTCATGTGTGTGTGGTGACCAGGATGGTGAAATGCAAGTCACTTTACCTCTGAGTGCTCAGTTTCCTCCTCTGCACAAAGAGGGCATAAAAACAGTCCTTACCTCACAGGAGGTGGTGAGGACTCAGTGGGATGAGCCACGGCTCCCCATTGGGAGGTCATACGCTATCCTCATGTCTTAGTCGTAGTAGTAGTAGGCCTTCCCAACCCCAGCACGAGGCCCAGCCAGCCTGTGAGGGCCGCTCGACACAGGGTATCCACAGCGGAGTAGCGAGCAGGCCCACACAGTGTGAAAGGAGGCCGTGTTTACAGGGAGCCAAAGAGTCTTGGGAAACTGATTCTCAGGGGCCCCACTCCTGTAGTCCCAAAGATCTGTTCCCAACATTTCCTTCGTGTGCTTTGGTTTTATCCCTTCCCTTTGAGTGAGCCAAGAAGTGCCCCGCTGATGCTGGAGATGCGCTTCGGCCAGCGTGGAATGCCTACCTTGGCTGATCTGATCAGATCTGTGCTGCTTAACACTAGGGCCAGGACGCTGCCTTCTGCAGATCTTTTTCTTTTTTAATTTGTCTACATAAATCCTCGAAGGCAAGATGCAAGATGATAGGAGAATAACAGCCTAAGTGCTTCATGACCCAGAGGGTCACAGGCATGGAACCAGTGATGGGAGTCATGGGGCGCAGCCTGTCAGGCTGCCAGCTTCTGCCAGGAACACCTACTGGTGTCGGGTTTGTGCTGGGTGCTCGGCACAAACAGTTGCATGAAGTCCCAACGACAAACTCATGAGGCAGGTCCCCCGACCATACTCATTTCATGGAGGAACAAAGCAAGACTCCTAGATTGGGTCCCTGGCCCCCATCCCCCTGAGGTTGCTAGACTGGCCTGTGTGCCTCTAGGGGCTGTACTTGCCACCTCTGACCTTTAGGGAAAGCCCCAGTGCTCAATGATCCATGGTTCAAATCCCTTTTAATTGTTTTTGTGTGTATTTGCATTCATTTGAATATCCTAAGATTTAAAAAGTTAAAGTAGGGGCACCTGGATGGCTCAGTCATTAAGCGCCTGCCTTTGGCTCAGGTCATGATCCCAGGGGACTCGCATCAGGCTCCCTGCTCGTCAGGAAACCTGCTTCTCCCTCTCCCACTCCCCCAGCTTATTCTCTCTCTCTCTCTCTCTCTCTCTGTAAAATAAATAAATAAATCTTTTTTTTAAATCTTAAGTAGGACACATTCGATTGGAATAATTTTCTGAATAGGAATTCACGCGCTATTATTCAAAAAGTACTTTGGTGTGCTGGAGATAGAAAATGAGTTGACTGTCTTTAAGATCATTAAAATGTTAAAAAAAAAAATGGTGGGAAAAAAATAGATCCCTGGATGTTAGTGATTTTTGGATGCATGAGGATCCTGCCACCCGCCCTGAGGCTAGGAATCTCTTCCACTGACTGAGGTCTGTGCAGTCTGCTGATCTCCTTGCCCCTAGGCTCATAGGCCAGCCCCTGGAGTGGGGTATTACCCCCATGTGTCTCTATTAAAAGTCTGGGAAGAATCTAGGAGGGTTGGACTCCTCTCTGAGGGCCCAAGAGATTTGAGTGGCATTCTCAGGATTGAAAATCAGCACACGTAACAACTTTTGGAAGGCTAACTCTTATAGTTCCTGGAAGTTCTGAGATGACCTGGTGGACTGGAAGTCCTGGAAATTCCAGGATGTGGAGCGTCGTGGAAAATCAAGGCTGTGCGGTAGTCCCCAGGGATAAATATGAGGTTAGAGCCAGAAGGTGATCTCTGCTTTCCTGAGCACCCCAGGACACAGCCCCTCACCTCCCCCCAGGACTTCCGGTGGACTGGGCTCTCCACCTCGAATGGGTGCGTGAGGGGAGGGCTTCACTCACCTGCTGTGGACACTGAGTTCCTGTGGGACTTGTTCCCACTCAAGTCCAGGAAAGAGTGGAGCCATGAGGAGGCGCCCATGCGAAGGTCCCGGAAAAGCAGGGCTGTGTCCCGTCGCACCAGCCCCAACATGCCCAGTGCCTTCTGGTCCGAGTCGGAGGGGTCCTCTGTCTCTCCACCTGTGGAGTGTGTGCAGAGGGCTGAGGCCCAGTCTCAGCACTCGCAACGTCAAGCCTCTGTGCCCCTGGGGACCCAAGAATATCTGATGGCTTCAGTGGGGACCAGGAGTCTCTGATTTCCTTTCCCGAGCCCTGGGAGACTGGGCGCTGACCCCCGTCCCTGTAGGACTCCGGCGTCCAAGCCCTCCCCAGGCTCCCAGCTGTGTGTGTGGTGGCCTTACCAGCATAGGCGCTGACACACTTGGTGAGCACACTGAGGGGCAGCAGGGGGTCCATGAGGCTCAGAAGGCGGGAGGGAGAGGCAGTGGATTGTAGCATCGTGGCCGGGTAAGCTGCCATGATGCCATCCGGCACCCGTACCCCGTAGGCTGCTGCCCGGAGGGACACAGTGAAGCAGAGGTTCCCACCTGCGCTGTCCCCTGCGAGGCATATCCGTTCCCCTGTTGAGCCTGGGTTGGAGGGGGGTTGGAGAGGGCTTGGTTAGCTTGGCAGAGAGGAACTCAAGCTCTGAGCTGGGAGCACTGGACTCTCAGAGGTAGGGTATGGGGGCTCCAACCCCAAGGTCTAGCCAACTGCGATTTTAGAGATTGGTAAACTGAGGGAGCGGTTTGGGGGACAGCGGTCGGGGAATCAGGGAGACTTGATGATGTGGAGATCATGAGGCTCTGGGGAGCTTGAGAGGCTGGAGGTCAGAAGCAAGGGGGACAGGTGGTGGGAATAGAGAGACCAGGGCCCATTTCGGGAAGGAGGGGCAGTGGAGGCCTGGAGATGGAAGGGCAGGGTTCAGCTGACCATACAAAAGAGCCACATCCCTGTGCCCTGGGGCACACCCCTGCCTTGTCCTGGGCCTCTGGAGATGTCAGAAGCAGGAGGTCAGAGGAGCTGGAAGAATGGGCTGGAGCGAGGGCCAGGGAGCTGGGCGTGCAGGGCAGGCGGGTGGAGAGACAGGAGGAGGAAAGAAAAGGTCCGAGGGCATGGAGAGGTGGGCAGGTGGGGTATCAGGGCTTAGATGGGGAGAGCGGGGAGCAGTGGGGCAGGAGGGGGTGAACAGGTGGCAGAGAGCTGGGTGGGAGGAGATGGGAGGGGAGGCAGCAGATGCAAAACTGAGGCCTGAGCAGGTAAATGGCTCTCTCCCCGCACAGTAGAGGGTGGTGGCAGGACCAGGGAGTGGGTGACATCGAGGGGCGGGGGCTCACCGAGGAGGGCACAGTGTTTGACAGCCCAGCAGTAAGCGTAGAAGCACTCCTCCAGCGCCCGGGGGAAGGGGGCCTCGGGGGCCAGGGAGTAGTCGATGGAGAGGATGGGAACGCCCAGCTCCTGGGCCCAGCTCTTGAGGTAGGGTTCATGGGATTTGGAGGTCTGGGCCACGAAGCCACCGCCGTGGATGTGCACCACCAGGGACTGTGCACGGGGTGCCTGCTGGGGGCATGGCCGCAGCTCCAGGCTCCAGGGCCCTTCGGACTTCACCAGGTTGCTGAGCTCCTTGCTGTCCTGGGCAGGGGGTAGGAGGGCGAGGGGATGAGGGAGGATGATGTGGGTGAGGCTGGGGCAGCCTGCCCGGGCCTCATCCCACCAAAGGGATGAGCTCAGAGACACAGGATGGGCATAGGGAGCAGGTGTAAGAAGTGGGAGGTGGGAGGGCCTCTGGGGAAGGGGGCTGTCGGTGCTCCTTGGCTATTATCTCCTACCTGTCCTTCACGCAGGTCATAGGAGATGAGCCTGACGAGGACCGGCCCGGGGCCCGAGTGGGCCAGCGGGGGCGAGATGGTGACCGTGAACTTGGGGTCAGCAATCAGCGGCATTTCAAAGGCCTCTGGTGGCAGACTGAGGAGGCGGCTTACCCTCACAGTAGCTGATGTCATGTTCGCTAGAGACTGGTGGGAGGGGACAGGAGGGGCACTGGGGACAAGCTGCTTGCAGCCCCTCATGTCTCCTCTCCGATCCCCACCCTCATCTTTTCCGTCACGCACTGTCCCCGAGCCCGGAGCCTCACCGAGGCCTGACGTGGCCTGGGATGGGTCTCTGGGCCCCAGTGTGCCCATCTTGTAACACCCATGGGGTCTTCATCAGGCCCCCTGCTCACCGATAGCACCTCAATCTCAGTGATATTCCAGAAGGCTTTCCAGAAGTGCACATCTAGGTTCTGTATGATCCGCTCAAACTCAGCCCCACGCAGCTCTGGGTCGATGGCAAAGCGGCCGCTGGTGAAGAAGGAGCTGGCAGTCACACCTGGGGGTCAGGAGGGGTATCAGGGACTCCAGTAGGGGGAGATGGAAGGAGGAGAAGGGACAGGAAGGGAGGTGGGGCTGTAGGCAGGGTCTGGCCGGAACTCACCAAGGCCTGTTTCATTGCGCTTATAGTGCTCCCCGAAGGACACCAGCCCAATGGAGATGGTCTGCAGAAATGGCCGGATAGCCGGCGTGAACTGTGGAGAGATGCTGCTGGGTCACCTGCTGCCCAGGAGGGACTGGAGGCAGGAGTGAGGGGCTGAGATGTGGTTTGGGGGGAGGCGTGGTCATTCAGCAAACATTTAGTGAGCTCCTACTCACATTGCTCTAGGCAACAGGAAGCAAACAAAGGCTCATGTCCAATGTCAAGGAATGCTTTGAAAAACCAGTAGGTGGAGGGGACACAGACTGACGACTAGGGGTCAGGCTACTTAGATGGGTATCCAGAGGGTGCTGGAGGAGGGATCCAGACGAAGCAAAGGAAGGCTGGCCCATGCAGAGGACACAGCAAGTGCAAAGGCTCTGAGGCAGCCTGTGCTTGGTGGGGGTAACCTGTGTAGCTGGAGCAGAGTGAACAAGGGGAGAGGGGCAGCGGCCAAGGTCAGAGAAGAGGGGGCTCATGGAGGAATGTGGGTGTATTCCAGATGTGGGTGGAGCCATAGAGGGCTGGGAGTAAGGTGATGCAGGGATTTCCTGAAAGTCAGCGAGGACAGAGATGAAGCCAGGCGCATGGATGGGGACCAGTTCCTGGGTGGCAGGAAGACAGACAGGAGATGGTCAGAGACAGGGCCAGAGATCTTGCAGCAGAAAGACAGCCAAATGGGGAGATGCATCTGAGGGAGGAGGCAGGCAGCTAAGAAAAGACAATGGGGAGACAAGATCAGAGGAAAAAAGCCATAGGAAGCTGGGCATGGGACCAGCAGGGTTCTTTTGTTCATTCAACAAATACAGGCCTACATCCTACTTCAAGCTAGGCACTAGGCTTTGGGTGGGGGCTGGGTGGTGGGCAGCAGGAGGTGCTGAGCTAGCGTCACACCCCGGAGGCTTCTGCCCTGTGGGGGCTGACATTTTACAGGGCATAGCCAGTTCTGTAGCATAGCTGCTGGGCCCTCAGAGAAGAGCTGTCAGGCATGACCTTGCCCCTGGCCAGGGGCCCAGTGGGCCAGAGAGCACAGCGGTGCCTGGCCATTTTGCCTGGAATGCTGGCTTGGGTGGCCCCAGGATCACTCTCCTGTGACTCCAAGGTCGTGGCCAGGACACAGGGAGGAGCCAGCTGGCCCAGCTGGACTGATCAATATTTGCTGGGGGTCAGCTTAGGTGAAGGGAAGTTCCCAGGAACATCCAGGCTGGATTGGTGAGGACAGGCTGCTCTGTGGGGAATCGGGAAAGAACGCTGAGAGACTGCCAAGCCCACCTGGGCTGGGGGATTGGGGGGACCCAGAGAGAATCTGAGGGGCTGCAGAGTCACACAGCTTCAGATGCTCCTGCGGGGGGCTTCCCTGATGTGCCTGGGGCCTGGGGCACCCAGCACTGACCTCATAGGAGTACGTTGGACCTCTGCTCTGAGGCCCCAGGACCCCGTCCCCCACCCCAATTCTGAGTCCCCAGACAACTTTTGCTCGGAGTCCAAAGGCTCCAAGGCTGCCTTCCTTTCAGTGCTAAGGTGAGCAGTACCCCCGTGGGAGTGGCTGGGTTGGGGCCACCACCAGGTCCCCCTCGTAGTCACCAACTCGGAAGTGCCCCTTGGCCTTCCCCATGGCTGGAAAATCCTGAGTCAACAGCCCAGGCTGACCTGGGGTCCTGTGGCCTTGAGCCTCTGAAAAATGGAGCTAGCCCCCTCCCTCCTGCACATGCCCCCCCCCCCAGAGGGGGCAACTAAATGGGGTATGTGCTTTTGAAGAGGCCTTTGAGAACAATACTAAGCACCCTTCTGAGGGGTCTCATGATTTCAGGGGCCAGACAGGTCACCACAAAGACTGGACAGATCTCTGAGCATAGGATAATAGAAAGCCATGGGGATCCTGGCACAAATAGCTATGCGAGTTGACGATTTCTTACTACTCGGTGGAATCGACCCAGGTGCCACAAGTTTGAGACCCCCCCCCCATCCCCCTGTCCTGTGCAGCTGCCTGAGCCCTAGATGGCTTCCCCTTTCCGGGTCTACCATCCCGGGAGTCCAGGCAAACTGACCACTGTGGCAATTGTACCACGCTGTGGGGCCAGGTGGGGGCCCACCAGGCACCTTCACTGTGGGTCCAGGGGAGCAGGGCTGTGGCGGGGGGAGCTCACCTGGAAGCCCAGACAGCGGCCGTAGAAGCAGCCCTTATGCAGAGTGACATACTCACGCAGGAACTCAGCAATGAGCCCCTCATCACCCTCAAAGAAGAGCCCCCCGGGCCGGTTAGTGGCCAGCAGGCGCTGGGCATAGTAGGCTAGGGCCCGGAGCTGGGTGAGGGCAACCAGATAGGCCTCGAGCTCTGCCAGGTTGTGGCTGGTGCGGAAGAAGATGCTGCGGCGGTTGGAGGCCACGTAGCGGGACTTGTGCAGCAGGTGTGCCAGGCAGCAGCGGGCCGTGTGCACCAGGCTGCGGTACCCGTTGGCCGGTGTCTCTGCGTCCAGGTCAAAGAGGTGTGCCACGCTCAGCAGGCGGCCCAGGGCCGGCTCTAGCCCCAGCGCCTGCTCCCGAATCCCTGCGAAGACTCCCGACAGCCGCCGTGCCGTTTCCCCGGGGCCCTGGCTCGAGAAATAGGCCATGTTGTCCTCCGCCAGAGTCACCAGCGACTGGGTCATCGTGCGCAGGTCCATGCTGTGTGTGAGCCACGAGGCTGCGGGCCAGCGGGGAGCCTCTGTTAGGCAGGCTAGGGCCAAGGGTTCAGTCTAATGTCCCATCCCCTTCCTTTTGAGTCCCATCCCCTTCCTTCCCAAGAGTCCGGACCCTAGACCCCCTTTCTCCCTGCTATCTCCTATGTGGGGCTCTTCTTGGTTTCCTAGCTCCACATCTCTCCTACAACCCCAGAGTCTACCCACCCCTCTGCTTCCTTCCAGGGACCCAAGAATTCAGGTGCTTGCTCTGCTGGGGGCCAGGACTCTGAGGTTCTCTGAGAGGTGTGGAGCCTAACTAGGTCCCCCCTCTCTCAGGCCCCAGGTGCCACCCACAGGCCCGTCCCCTCCACCAGAATTTGGGAGAGCTCAGCTCTCAACCCATCCATTCCCATCTACCTGGTGATGTCCCCAGACCCTGTCTCAAGCCTAATTCTCTTCCTGAACCCATTTCATAATCCTAGCCTTACTTAAAACAGAGGAGTCAATCCTGTCCCCTCCTGGTCCCTTGAATCTGGCTGTGGAACCTCCTCCAAGCTCTAGCTGCCTCCCTTTTCCTCTGTGGAAAAGGATCCCCACAGGTCGGTCGGTCCCACTGCTCCCCAGCTGGGTCCCCCAGTCTTTGGGCCTCTCCACTTGGCTTAGATCGCACAGGCCAGCCCCATTCCCCTGCTTGGAACAGCCGCCTTCATCTCTGCCATTAACCTTGAGCTCCCTCTGTGCCAGACCTGCACTAAGAACTTTCCGTGTGTTTGTTCCATTAGTGCTTGCTCACCCTGAGAACCAGACTGCCTCCATTCTTGTTTCAACTGTTACGGGTAGCATCCCCATTTTACAGGAGAAACTGAGGCTCAGAGGTGTTCAGTAAGGAGCTGAAGCTTGCATTGATAGTGGCAGCATGGGATTCAAACCCTGATCTCTGGGTCCAGAGCCCTTACTTCTGCTGGTCCCCCTCCCAGGGTTCTGGAAGCTGGACCTCTGACTATGGCCCTCAAAAACTTGCCCTGGCCTAGGCCCAACTCCCCATACTTCAGGGTCCCTGGTGATCTTCCCTCTGGGGTCCCTGTACTGTCACCCAGGCCCTGGGCAAGCTGCCGTTGACTCCCTTGGTGGAGATGGTGCCCTTTGCTCCGGGGACTCTTCCCTCCTGAAGCCCACTCAGGACCCTGCCTGGCTGCTGCTTCATCCCCAAGAAGGTGTCTCCCCTCCCATGCAGCCCCTGGGGTTTTAAAGCTCCACCACCCCTGTCTCTCAGCAGACAGTGCACTCACCCCTCCCAGACCTCTTCTGAGCTCCCCCAGGCTGAGCTGCAGGCTGGGCTAGGGCTGAGAGTGGCGGGTGCCAGCAGAAGCCTGGGGCGATAAACCAGCGGGGAGGAGCAGAGCCTGCCCAGGGTGTGGCCACTGGCTCCACCTCCCACCCAGAAAAGACAGGGAAACCATGTGCTAGAAACACAGCAGGGAGCCCAGCTCCCCTCCCCCTCTGCCAGTTCCCAGGCCTCCACTCAAATGGGAGTCCTTGTCCCAGGCTCCTCTGCCTTAGAACCCAGGAGTCCAGGCCCCAGCCCCTTCCTCCCTTGGATCCAGACATCCAGACACTCAACCCCCTCAACAATTAGAAACAGGTATCTAGCCTGCCAACCCTCTTCTCTCTTAGGAGCCAGGAATCTTAGCCTCTGTTCTGAACAAACTGTCTCTTTTCGCCCAGCCCAGCTGCCCTCCCTCTCCCCAGGGTGGATTTCAGGGAGCAAAGGCCCAGTGATCTCAGCTCCTGTCCCGTCCCCTACGCTGGCCCTGGCACAGCCGGCCCCAGCTGTTGGTGGTGGTAGGCAGGGAGAGCCAGCCCTGCCTGTCCCTCCCAAGAGCACAAAAGCCAATTAAGTGTGGTGCCAAGCTCAGCTAGGGGTTCTGAGCCACGCGTCCTACGGTGTGGTGTTCCCATACTGGGCACGTGCCACTTACCCTTCACAGGCCATCCTGCTGTGACTGTCATCCCCACCTCACATATGGGAAACTGAGGCTCCAATAAACACCTTACTGATGTGATTCCGTGTACTCCTTACCTGGCCAGCTCTTTCTTACCCTTCAGGCCTGGCTTGTCCCCTCCGCACACAGGCCCTCTCTAACTACCCCTCCCCACCTAAGACACACACCCCTATCACTACTCTCTGCCATCATACTTGCATTTCTTCCTAGAATTTCATACACTTGCAATTAGACCCGTTCATTTACATGTTTGTTGTTTGTCTCCCCCCCTCCCCGGGACAGACCCAGACTTTGTGGAGCTATGAAGTTGGTATGTATAAAAGTAAAGCTCTTTAGGGAAAAAAAAGGTGTAAAATCACAAATACAAATTCAGGGACAGGGTTTTGGAAGGGGTCTGCACAAATGGGAGGCCCTGAGGTCCTCTGCTTGGCTGTAGGTGAATCCTCTGTTTCTCTTCTCTCTCTCTCTCTCTTTTTTTTTTTCTTTTTAAGATTTATTTATTTATTTGCTGGAGAGAGAGAGAGAGAGAGCACACAGCAGGAGGGGCAGAGGGAGAGGGAGGGAGATCCTCCATCAGACTCCATCAGACTCCCCGCTGAATGGGGAGCCGGGATGCAGGCCTTGATCTCATGACCCCGAGATCTGGACCTGAGCCAAAACCATGAGTCAGATCCTTAACAGACCACACCGCCAAGGTGCCCCCATTTCTTTTCTTTTGGATTATCATGCCCCCTAGGGCAGGGGGTGGCCTCAGGGCTCATCATGGGGTCTGGCACATAGTAGTTACTCAGCAAATATCCAAGGAGACGGAGAGAAAGCGTGAAGAGTCAGAGTGGGGGAGAAGCAGGTGAATGGGAGCTTGGGAGAGGACCACCCCTCCCCAGGACAGACAACCAGACGAACAGATAGGGGCCTCTGGAGACAGTGCTGAGGTTGGTGACCAGGTGAGCCTGGAAGGGCCAGGATGAGCAGTGGCGAGGAAGAGGCTGAATCCCAGGCCTTCATGATTCCAAGGCCCTGCCCTTCGCCCTGTTCTAGGCAGCTCCCCAGGGACTGAGCTGGGTGGAACAGGGAGGAAGGGATATTGAGGTTGCCAGAAACTTGCCAAGAATCTCAGGCAGAGGGCACTGGGGCAGAGGCAGGCGCCCAAGGCCCGTGGGCAACAACTGGGGTAGAGGTGGGACCTAGGGGTCCTGCCGCCTCGTGCCAGCCCTTTGCCCTAAAGAGCCACAGGACAGCTGGAGCCAGCCTGGATTCTGGGCCCTGGGGACTGAGCAAGGGTGAGAAGGGAAGGCAGCTCAGCGAGGATGGAGGAGGAAGGGCCAGCTCTGAGGCCTGGGAGGGGCGAGGGCTTCTGAAGGGGAGAGCCCTGCAGGGCAGAAGCTAGGTGGGGGGCAGCGAGGGTAGCCTGCTCCCTGAGTGTGTCTGCCTCAAAGGGCAAACACTATTCTGACAACCCTGTGAGCCAGGCACGGTAACTTGTCTCGTGCTCGCCGCAGCCCAGGGGCTGGGACTGTCCTCGCCCCTTCTGGCAGCAGAGTCAAGTGAGATGCAGAGGAGGACAGGACCGCCCATGGTCACAGGGCAGAGGAGGGCAGCTCAGGGGGTCTCTGCAGTGTTTCTGCTGTGTGTATGTGTGTCTCCTCTCCATCACGTCTCAGCTGGCTGCTTTCTGGGTGGTCAGGTATGAGTGTCTTGGAGGCTCACCCATGATGTATGTATGTATGTGGGAACATGTCATGCCTCATGTTCACCTGGCCTGTGTTTGTGGGTAGGTGACATTTTTTCCCAGTCTGTGCATTTGTATGTTTTTCTGTATGTCTAGGGCCTGTGTGTATGTATGTGTTGTGGCCCCTGTGAGTGTATCTGTGTCTGTGTTCTTTTTGGCCTGTGAGATTGCACAGACATGTGTCTGTGTGTTTATGGACATGTATGCTCATATCTGTGTGCATCCGTGTGTGTGTGTGTGTGTGTGTGTGTGTGTGTGTGGCCACTTCCCACTCCCAGCCAATGCATCACAAAGTTCTGCCCACTCTGCCTCCACAGAAGCCTCTGGAATCTGGCCCTTCTCCCACTTCTACTGACCCCTCATCTAGATGATTGTATTAAGTTTTTGTGTCTCTGATTTTGCCCCCTTCAATCTCTTTTCCACATAGCAGCCAGAGGATTTTTCTAGAACTTCAGTCCGGTCACATACTCCTACCCCTGCAACACCCCCACCCTTGCTCTCAGGATAAGGCCCCCAATCCTGGACATGGCCTCCCAAACCAGGTGCTCTCTGGGCTCCCTGCCCACCCAGCCCCCTCTTCCTCCCCTCCCTTGCTGAGCTCCCTCTGTGCTGTAATGAGCCACTTCCTTTGGGCCTCAAGGTCTCTGCCCGCACTGTCTTCTTTGGCTCCCTGCCCCCCTTGCACAGCCATCAACACTCGCTCATCCTTGGGTCCAATGTCACCTTCCTGGGAAGCCTCCCTCTTTCATTTTCTTAGGACTTTCCCTCTTATATTTGCCACAGTTTACAATTATAACTGATTTGTGGGATTATGTGATTCACGTCTGTGTCCCCAGCTCCAGTGTGAGTCTGTCCTCACCACCAAGAGTCCAGGCCTGACACAAGTTAATGTTCAGTGAACGAATCTGTGCAACTGGAGCCTTCTAGATCCACAGTTAAGGTGGGGGCACAGAGAATTTTTGAGTTCACACACTCCTGCCCTCAGGAGGCTGGGTTGGCCATCTCTCTGCCCTCACTGGCCAGGTAAGGAAGCCCAGTTGACCTTGCTCCCTCAGAGCCTCAGCGTCGTCATCTCGGAAATGGGGTGATCATAATAACGCTAGAGTCATTGGTTCCTGGCAAGATCAAACTGATGACTAGGACTGCTGCAGCCAGCCTGGAGGGCTGGGGCAAGGTCTGATTCACCCTACTGAGGCGTGGCACCAGGGCAGAAACTCAGGAAATGACAGGTGGATCTGAGAGCTTAGTGGAATGAGTCTTTGGGAGTGGGTGGGCCCTTGGGTTTGTGGGTAGGACTGGCTCAGCCCTGTGCAAAGCACCCCACCCAATAGGATTCTGAGTCCTCATGATAGCCCTGAGGGCAGTACAATTATTATTATCCCGGTGTTACAGTTTATACATACAGTTTATACACTTACTAATCCAATAAATATCTGAGCGCCTCTGTGCCTGGCATGTGAGGCTATGAAAATATGGGCTAAACAAGGCAGACACGGCCCCTTCTTAGGGGAACTCACTGCCTACTGGGAAGTAACAGTCATCATAACCTCCGCCCCTCAGGCAGTCGTGCTGTGTGCTTGTGTCTAATGTGCTACACTCATTCAAACCTCACAACAGCCCTACGAGCCAGGGAGTCCTATCATTGTGCCCATTTTAGAGCTCAGAAAGTTCAGACAGGGAAAGAAGCAGCCTGTTGCCCAGTGTACCATAGCTTATAACCTCGGGAACCAGACCAGGAACACCCACGTTTTTTAACTTTTGTCTGTACTGCCTCTGGGCATGCTGTCCCGCTCATGAGGCTGTGTCTGGTAGTATGACAGTGAATGCCCTCAGGTCCCAGCCTGAGCTTGGAGCCTGTCTGCCTGTCTGTGTGGGTGTGCTTGTGTGCCTGTGTGCCTGTGTGTAGCCAACTCTAGTTCTGTCTTTGGCTAATGATGTTGCCTAAGACAGAGAGAACAATTGGCTTGGGGTCTCTAGGGCCTGGGGGCTACGTCAGTTTCTTTCCTTCACAGGAACTTCCCACAGGTCTTCATTTGGCTTCACAAATACTCATCCCTAGCAAGAACTTAATGTGTGGTCCTGCCTGGGGCTTGCAGCATCTCTGCTGGTTTGTCAGTCTTTCTCCCGTCTGTTGAGATCTGTAAATAATGTGACACCTTGGAAACCCAGTGGACAGCCCTCCCTTCTTTGCGCCAGGGAGGGTGTGGTGGTCTGAAGCGTACCCAGAGCCCCCTAGTTTTAAAAAGAGTGGGGGGAGATCAGGAAGTTAGGCCCCAGTGATGCTGGGCTGAAGCAGGTGGGCTGACAAGGAACTGAGGCATGGATTGAATGAAGGGTGGGAGGATGGACTGTTTTGAGTCATACTGTTTTGAGCCTGGGGCACTTCCCACTATGGGGTACCCCTTCCTCCTACCTTTTCCTGACAGTGAATGCCCTCTAAACTTCCTCTTTGAGCAACAATTTCTAAACCTCTCCACTATCCTCTCATGAGTGCTGGGGCCCTGAAAACCGGCTCTCGAACCATTTCCCTGGTAGGAAAGACCGAGGCCAGGATCGCCCCACGGTCACACAGCGAGTACGGAGCAGGACAGGGAACCCTAGTCTTGGAGACTCGCATTCAGGATCGTGTTCCCGAGTCGCTACTGGGGCATCCGGTAGTCTCTAGGGTGAGGGTAATATTCCACTCTCACGTCACCCATTCTCACAATGGATCATCCCCGCACCCCTTCGCAGGGCGGCATTGGGCCAGCCCACGGGCTCCCCCACTTCTCGGGGCCGTGGGTCCGTCCACTCAGTCCCCAGTTCCCTGCAGGATGTCCAGGGTTCCTTCCGTTCTGCAGCCGGCCCCCGTAAGCTCACCTTTGGTTTTGCTTTTTCGCCACCGCCGACGGCTACGACTCTTGGAACCCTCTTTGGCCCTCTTCGAGGCCAGGGACCCATCGGCCCTGGCTGCCCCGCTTCCCCAGTCAGACTCCATCAATTCTCTGCGATCCCCACGCTGGGGCTGATTCCAGTCGCCGGGCCTCGCCGGGAGATCCAATCCTCGCAGCGCACCACCACCGGGCCCCCATACCACCCAATCCTGGGCTTGCTTTTCTCTGGGTCCCGCCCCCTGAGCAATCCGGGCCGCACTCCATTGCCGGGTCCCGCCCTGGGCCTAAGGCCTGGCCCCGCCTCCTCGCACACTTTAAAGGGCCCGTGACCAACGAAAAATGCAGCCCCGGGGCAGCGAAAAGTGTCCTTCGGACAGGACTAGCGGGGAGTCCCGCGGGGATCACCCCAGAAGGGAAGCCTCGCTCTTCTCAAGTGCTGGCTCTCAACCTCGCTTTCCCACTCACCTTCCCAAGTAGGGATCCCCTAGAACGCGACCCGGACTGCCTGGTGGAAGGGGAAAGAGGGGCGCCTCTGAGCTTCCGCCTGGGGGGGGCGGGGGCGGGGTGGGCCAAGTCCTCCGGCAATTCAGTGCCGGGGAGGGGCGACAGCACTGGAGGTGTGGCTCTGCCTGATAGCCGTTGGAAAAGGAAGCCCCGCCTTCTTCCTGCCTTATATGTCCTATTGCTCTCTTTCTCGGGGTTCTTTTCTCGGCCTTTCCAAGAGAATGGAAGGGCGGGGTGAAGGAGAATGCTCGGCGCCTGCGCACTAGCCCGAAGCCGCGAATCTGCCGCCGAGAGCGGCCGCGGAGTGCCTGGCGCGTGCCTGGGAAAAGGCGGGAGACGGAAGAGTCTCGAGGCTCACGCATGCGCACGCAGTCAACTGCCGACGGGGCGCCGGGGGCGGGGCGGGGAGGCTGCCCAGTTGGTGTGTGGAGCGCGTGCCCTGACACTGGGTTCTGGAGCCTACAGAAAGAGCTCTTCATCCTCAGCGCCGGAAAAAGCGGACCTCAAACCCTCCCTTCCCTCCCGAAGCACATGCGCAGCCCTGCCCTTGAGAGACATCGTTACTCTCTTCGCAGGTGTGAGAGAGATGGCCCAGCCCTTCAGGAAGAGACCGGCCTCCGAGCCGCGGCCACCATTGCCGGACCCTTGGACTACCTGGCCATATGGGAGCCCTCAGCTTCTGGATTGGGGCTGCCTTGCCTCCCCTCAGGCTGCTTCCACAACCAGCCCTTTATTGCGTGAATGAGACTTCACGTACCCCCTTGGGCCTGAGCACATCAGAGGAGGGGGCAGCGCTGGCGGCCCGCGGAGTCTCAGGCCCGGCCCCCTCGCATACTGGTCCCGGTAACTCTCCCTTTGTCCGGATTCAACCTTGCTGGAGACTTCGGCGGACCCCGCAGCCCCTCTTCCACGCCACCCTTCCTGAGAACACAACCCCCAGGCCACGGAGCCTGCCTGGCAGAGGAGTAGGTGCCGCCCCGCCCGCCTGGGGCGACCTGGAAAGCTCAAGGATCCCTGAGGCCCGATTTTACCCCCAGTGGGGATGGAAGCACCGCGAGGGTAAGGGTCTACGTGCAGCACCAGGTGGCTGGTGCCTAAGGCAGGAGGTGCCCCAAGGCTGTGAGTTTGGGGACCGATGGGCAAATACTGGCGGGGGAGGGGACGGGGTGGCAGCTACTCTGTTTTCTAGCCCCTAGGTCAGAGCCCTGTCCCACTTCTGTCTGATTACCCCTAAATCCCCCGTGGGGAGGCAGCCTGGTGTGGGGAAGAAGTCACAGCCGGGGTCTGCCATTCCCAATATCTGTCCTGCCTCCTGCAAGGCCTCTGTGTCTCCCCGCCTCAGCTTTCTCATCTATCAGATGGGACTGTTGAGCTTTGTCTTCAAGGACTGGTGAGGGATTCCCAGAGCCAACCTGACATACTGGTGGTCCTCAGCTCCTCTTGATGGTCTCTGGGAGGATCCGTTCCTCTGGACTCAAACTCACCTGCGTCCCTGTAGTATCTGTGAGTCTGGCTGCCAGTTCTCTTCCCATGTGCTGATGTCCCCCCATGCCCTGATGCCCCTTCATGTTTCCCCTTGAAGGCCAGCTTCTTTCCCTTGGCCACTGTTCCACCCCTCTTGGGTGATGAATTGCTCTTTAATGGAGATCCCACATCTGGTTCTGAGTCAGAATCTGTGACCCACTCGTAAAACGTCCTCCACTCTGAGGCTGGTCGCTGCATGGAAATTTGGTGTAGTTTTGATAGAAATCCCCACTCGGTGGAAGATCTCAGCTGGGATTTCACTCCTCGGGCTGGAGCTCTTTGCTGGGCTATAGGGTCTGATTGTCTCAGTCTCTCTTGGGATGTAGATTCACTCTGGTCAGGTGATCCATTTTCGGGTCTAGGTCTAGGCTGAGCTGGAGGTGTTGATCCAGCTTCTCGATGAGCTGGAGGTTGCTTCATTGGACTGGATCCTGGCTGGCCAACCTGTGCCTCTCTCAGTTCTGGCTCCTGTTGAGTTTCAGATTCTTTTCCTGGCCCAGGTCCCTGTTGTGAGGTAACTTCCTGTTGAGAGGAGGACACCCGGTGCATGGGAGGTGATTGCTGTGGTGCAGGCTCCTGCAGGGCAAGAAGTTCCTCCTGCAGAGCTGAATTTTGTTGGATGCTAGGTTTCTGCTGGGATTCAGCTTCATGTTGGGCAAGGGGATTCTGCTGAGTGAGAGGTCTTTGCTGGGGAGCCGGTTCCTGTTGAGTATTGGGTCCCTGATGAGTCTTAGATGCTGGCTGGGTTGTGGCTGTCACTTTTGGCCCAGGCTCTGGCTGGGTGATAGGTGTCTGGGGTGGCTTAGGTTCTAAGTCATGCCTAGATACTGACTTAGAATGTGGTTCCATTGTTGTTACTTCCATCTTGGGAGGTGTTGCTTTCCCAGATTTCATCCTTCTGGGCCCCCAAGACCTCCTTTGTCACAGATCTCTCATTGATTTCTCGTGATGGCACCTCCCTTTGGATTCCACTCCTTCATCTTGGCATCCCTGGTTCTTCCGTTCTAAGGCAGTTGGCAAGTGGCGCTGCTGACCTCCACTCCTGTACCAAGTGATGGACTTCTGTGCCTCCTGCTGTGGGAGGAGGGATTAGGAGCAGGAGGAGGCTGTATGGCTAGTACTCTCCTACCAGAGGGGAGGGGCTTGCCCTCTTGTGTCATAAATAGGACCCCACCCCACTTACCACTCAGTTTAAGTGTTTTTTTACTCTTAAAGCAAGCATCCTAATTTAGTCCTTTGTTTCATCTGGGATGACAGAAGCCAGATTCTGGACGAGTGTCCTTTTATTTCCCCCCCCTCCCCTTCTGACCTTTCAGGAAAGGGTTAGAGAGGAGGCAGTCTTTTTTTTTTTTTTTTTTTTTTTTTTTATTTTGACAGAGAGAGATCACAAGTAGGCAGAGAGGCAGGCAGAGAGAGAAGGGGAAACAGGCTCCCCGCCGAGCAGAGAGCCCGACGCGGGGCCTGATCCCAGGACCCTGAGACCACGACCTGAGCCGAAGGCAGAGGCTTCAACCCACTGAGCCACCGAGGCACTCCGAGAGGAGGTAGTCTTTATACTGCTGTGATAGTCTTTTCTTCTTTATTCATTCTTTCAAATGGCTGCCAGTTTAATGTCCTTATATACTGTGGGGGTTTTTTTTAAAGATTTTATTTACCTGAGAGAGAGAGAGCATGAGAGGGGAGGGGGTCAGAGGGAAAAGCAGACTCCCTGCTGAGCAGGGAGCCCGAAGCAGGACTCCATCCCAGGATTCCAAGATCATGACCTGAGCTGAAGGTAGTCGCTTAACCAACTGAGCCACCCAGGCGCCCTATATTATTGTTTTGATCATTTTATTTCCATGTTAAAAAAAAATGACACCCTCCCATTTTTACAGCATGAAGGCCTTTTCAATGGCATTTGAGATCTTCCACACCATCTCTCTAGCCTTGAACTGTGGTTGTGAATATAAGTTTTCTCTACTAAATTAGAAACCCACAGAGTACAATGACCATTGATGATGATGATGATGATAAGAAAAATCATTAATACTTTAGTATTTAGGCATTCTATGTGTTGGGAGAGTGCCAGGTTGTTTTGTTTTGTTTTTTTTAATCTACATTATCTTTAGTAAGATCCTGTCAGATTTGTTCCTACACCTGCTGTCTTTGCTCCACTTAGCTCTTACCTCAAAAAGGTTTGTTAAAACGGTAAAAGAATAAAAAATTGGGCAGTGGAGAGGAAGAATGAAGCTGGTGGTGGGAAGTGTGTGTAGAATCTGGGTAGAGTTTGCAGTAAACGGGCTAAAGTGGGGATTAAATGAGTTGCCAGACCCCATCTGAAAGAAATGGATTTTGACTTACTACATTTAAAAATATTTATTTTCTGTTTGCTACTTGCCTGGTTATATGTAAGGTCATTTGGGACCAGTTAAGAAACCAGGGTTTCCAGGTAATTAAGCTTAAGCCTGGGAAAAGGGAGGGAGGAGGCACACAGGAAAAGACTGACAAGAGAAGAGGGGACTAGAGGAAGCAATAATCTTGGGGAAAATGCTTTGTGAGAACGCTGGAGTAGGGACAGGGTAGGGGAGCTGGAAGTGGGAGGAGGGCATCCTCTAGGTGTCCTCTACCATCTTGACTGAGAATGTTTCATTGGGAGAGGGAGTCCTATAAAGGCAGTGCAAAGCTTGCTAGCTGACATTGTTTGAGAAATTCCTGGCAGGCTCTCCAGTGCTTGTTTGGCTTCCTGTGGTGCCTTTGGTGCCCTAGGGTGAAAATAAAGATCAATATTAAAAATGTTTTCAAAATTTAATTTTTAGGGCGCCTGGGTAGCTCAATTGGTTAAGCAACTGCCTTCAGCCCAGGTCATGATCCTGGAGTCTTGGGATCGAGTCCCACATTAGGCTACCTGCTTGGAGGGGAGTCTGCTTCTCCCTCTGACCTCTCTCCTCTCATGCTCTCTCTCTCTCTAATAAATAAGTAAAATCTTTAAAAAATTTTAATTTTTAGGAAAGCTTTCAAAATGGTAAAAAATTGAGACTTGTCCAATGGAAAAAAATTAAAATTAAAAAAAATTTAGAAATTAAAATAAAAAAATATATTCTTCATTCCTCATTCCTTAGAGCTGGATACTTAACCAACCAAGACACCGTGGTGCCCCCCAAAATAAAATATTTAAAAATAAGTAAATAAATTTTCGATAGGTACTACCAAATTGTATTTTACTTCTACCAGCGGTGATAAGGATCTTGATTTATCTCATCCTTCATAATATCATAATTTCAATCAGTTTAATTTGCCAATTTACTTTTTATATGACATTTAAAAACTTCTCAAGGAAGGAACTAAATTATGTTTGATATCTTCAGAGATTGATGACCAAGTCCCCAATAGTCCCATCTCCTTCCACTTTGATAAGCAATGGACTTCTAAAATCTAAGAATTTGGTCGAACCTTTCTAGTATTACGAAAATTGTATCTACCTCCCTAACTCTTATTTCCTCAAGTTGACATTGAGTAGAAAGGGCTGAGAGGTGTGTTTATCTTAGTCTTCATTTCACTTCTTTTGTCTGTTCTCAACCCCTGCTCCATCATATGGAATCATATGGAATAACAATGTGGAACTGTTATTCCGCAGAGTGACTCTGGTTGAAGGAAGGTCATTCTTTTTGAAACTTACTGGTTTTCTTCACACTGGCCTTGAACTGATCACAGGGACACTGCTTCTTTGGCATCTCAGGCATTGACATAAGTTTTCTTTTAGGGGCTCTCAGGAACCAGTCTGAAATAACAGGGTTGGTACTTAGAGGGGAAGGTTAATATCGTTGAGAACAAGGAGTAGGGCAGGGCTTTACTTGCCATCTTCCTTGCCTTCCAGATTCTTTTTCAGACTGCAGTGGAGGTGGGGAAAGGAGTCAACACAGAACAGTGGGGATACCCAGTTATATGAGCACCAGGATTTCTGAGTTGTTTTGCCTGACCTGTATTGGCAAGAATTTAGTGGCAGGTTTGGAGGGGGCATCAAGATATCATTAAGGAGACCAAAAAATGAAGAAAAGATCTAGTGTCTTCCTCTGGCTGTCTTAACTTGGCCAAACGTTTTGCCTCTCTGATTTCAGTCTTATTTATGAGTTAACGAAGATCAAAAAGAAGATTCAGGAAGTTTTTGGAAAGCAGCCCTGGGTTCTTGGGGAAAAGAATAAGGGGGGAAGGGCAGCCAGAGATTCAACCAGCTCCCCCTAGAACTTGGAGGGGTCCTGCTCTTGTCAGAGACTCAGGAAGAAGACAAGTGTTGGTGCTACATGTGGTGGGCTGATGGAGAAGGGCAGTGGGTGAAGTTAGCTCAGAAAACATCTGCACTGGTGTTTGGAGGGCGGGAGTGGGGCTCAGGGGAAAGAGTTGGATTGGGATGGTGCAGTGCTATTGTTGATACTGACCTTTGCAATCACATTCTTGGCTGCCTTTGTGGAGCCTGGTCCTAGGAGCCTGGCGATCGTCCCGATGGCCTCTGGCGACCTCTGGTGGAAGGAAACAGGTCATGGCCAGGTACCGGAAAGGGAAGGGGCCAACAGAAATGGTCCCCCACTATTGTGCTACCTGCATCATTGGTTTTTCCTTCCTCTTTTTTTTTTTTTTTTCTTAAGATTTTATTTATTTGAGAGAAAGAGAGAGCAGGCACACAAGTAGTGGGAGTGGCAGAGGGAGAGTGGGGGAGAGAGAAGAAGGCTCCCCACTGAGCAGGGAGACCAATGCTCATGCCAAGCTGGATCCCAGGACCCTGAGAACAAGACCTGAGCCAAAAGCAGACGCTTAACTGACTGAGCCACCCAGATGCCCCTCCTTCATTTTTCAGGGCTCTAGGGTACTTCAAGAGAGGAATATTTTATTTTATTTATTTTTTAAGATTTTATTTATTTATTTGATAGGCAGAGAGGCAGTCAGAGAGAGAGGGAGAAGCAGACTCCCTGCTGAGCAGAGAGCCTGATGCGGAGCTCAATCCCAGCACCCTGGGATCATGACCTGAGCTGAAGGCAGAGGCTTTAACCCACTGAGCTACCCAGGTGCCCCATGAATATTTTAAATGGATAAGGAATTGAGGTTTAAGATATGGCTTAGAGAAGAGCTTAGCTGGAGGTAGGTGGAAAAAGAATGGCTTCTGGATGGAAGAAAGGATAAAAGGTGAGTGTTAATCATGATCTGACAGGAGCACCTGGGCGGCTCAGTTGACTAAGCATCTGACCCTTGGTTTTGGCTAAGGTCATGATCTCAGGGTTGTGAGATTAAGCCCTGCTTCGAGCCCCGTGTCGGCTTCTGTGCTCAGTGTGGAGTCTGCTTGGGTTTCTCTCTCTCTGTCTCTCTCTCTGTCCCTCCCACCCTTCTCCTGCTCTCGCTCTCTCTCTCAAATAAATAAATAAATCTTTAGGAAAAAGAAAAAGAGGGCCCGATAATACGCCCTAGCCCCAGCACACATTAAAGTTCTGATGACTTCAGAAATGAGAACAAGGAGCAGATTATTCCATAGACTCGTCAGGATCTTCACCTGACCTTTACATTCCCTATATTTGCATCCATAATCCAAGTTCAACTATAAGAGGATGGTATTTACTTTTGTGCCTCTGGAACAAATCCATTCCTCTTTTGGCCTCTAGTCAAGTCTGTCTTATCACCTGATGCTGTCTCACCTGATTCCGATTTTGTGAAATGGTAATATTTCTGTGATAGTCAAGGATGATAGTTAATAGACTTGAGATTCTGTAGCTAGAAGTGGGCCCAGATGGTGCTTCCTTGGCATAGTGGTTTCTGATATATCCTGTAAGAATCAATTACGCCTTCACATGGTTTCCCACTGTATTTGAAGGCAGTTCTTTTAATGCACAGTTATACATATAGTTTGTTGTTTGAAATCTGTTGTGGACATTGAATTGTTTCCCCCCCCTCAATTCGTGATGAAGCCCTAACCCCCAGAATGACTTTATTTGAAGATAGGATCTTTAGAGAGGTGACTGTGTTAAAACGAGTTCAAGTTAAGATGAGGTCGTTATGGTGGGTCCTAATTCAGTCCAACTGGAGTCCCTATAAGAAGAAATGATTTGGGCAAAGAGATACCAGAGTTGTCAGAAAATAAATTTCTGTTGTTTAAGCCCCTCATTCTGTGCTACAGGAAACTAAAAATCTTGCTCCCACCGATGGCTCATTAGTCATTCAACTGTATAGAGCTGACACATGGCAGGCACTTGGTAAATGTTTGTACAGTAAACAAATGGACGAGTTGTGTGGAGAGGGCCCTTAGAGATCCTTTGATTCAATGTAGGGCTCTTTCCCAGACTTGTGCCCTTTCTGCCACACAGATGGAAGGTATTGCACCATTTCCCCAAGTACTAGTTTCCAAATGTTCTCATGTGCTGTTTTGAGTGCTATTAAAGTAACTCAAGCAGGGGTGCCTGTGTGGCTCAGTGGATTAAGCCTCTGCCTTTGGCTCAGGTGATGATCCCAGGGTCCTGGGATTGAGCCCCGCATCGGGCTCTCGGCTCTGCAGGGAGCCTGCCTCCACCTCTCTCTCTGCCTGCCTCTCTGACTACTTGTGATCTCTGTCTGTCAAATAAATAAATAAAATCTTAAAAAAAAAAATAACTCAGGCAGACACACATAGCCCCTGCCGTCTGAACTTTTCTAATATTTTACTTTCGCCTGACCTCTACTTGTAGTTCCAGAGGAAGGCCACAGAATACTAGAGCCAGAGGGAATCTTGGAGGTTATTTAGTTGAATCTCTTTAGTTAGAAGTTTTTAAAATTCTAAATGTATAGAGCTATATTAGAGAAAATTTGGAAAGTACAAATAAAGAAATCTTCACTCTTACCATCTGGTGGTATTTTGGTGTGTTTCCTGCATATGATTTTCTTTCTACAGTGATAACCATAGTATGTGAACAAGGTTTTTTTTTGTTGTTATTCACTTTATAAACATGTTGCTATGTCATCTTTATGATGGATTTTTTTTAAGATTTATTTATTTATTTATTTTTAAAAAGATTTTATTTATTTATTTGTCATAGAGAGAGCACAAGCAGGCAGAGTGGCAGGCAGAGGCAGAAAGAGAAGCAGGCTCCCCGCTGGACAAGGAGCCCAATGCGGGACTCAATCCCAGGACCCTGGGATCATGACCTGAGCTGAAGGCAGCGGCTTGAACAACTGAGCCACCCAGGCATCCCAAGATTTTATTTATTTGACAGACAGAGATCACAAGTAAGCAGAGAGGCAGGCAGGAAGAGGAGAGGAGAGAGAGGGGAGGAAGCAGGCTCCCTGCTGAGCAGAGAGCCTGATGCGGGGCTCTATCTCAGAACCCTGGGATCATGACCTGAGCCGAAGGCAGAGGCTTTAACCCACTGAACCACCCAGGTGCCCCTATGATGGACATTTTTATTAACTTTTTTTTTTTTTTTTTTGAGAAAAAGAGAGAGTACAAGCAGAGAGAGGCAGAGGGAGAGAGAGAATCTCAAGCAGGCTCCATGCCCTGGCAGAGTCTTACTCAGGACTGGATCCCATGACCCTGAGATCATGACCTGAGCTGAAATCAAAAGTGGGACACTCAACTAACTGAGGTGCCCAGGCCCCCCCCGCCATTTTTAAAAAGATTTTATTTATTTATTAGAGAGAGAGAGAGCATGAGTGGGGGGCAGACTCCCTGTTGAGCTGGGAGCCCAGCGATAACTTGGGGCTTGATCCCAGGACCCCAAGATCATGACCCGAGCCCAAGGCAGACACTTAACTGACTGAGCCAGCCAGGTGCCCCCCAAACAGACATTTTTAATGACTACCTAACATTCCCAATAAGCATATGACCTCCAAATTATTTAACTCTTCATTCATTGCTGAATATTTAGATTGTTTTACTTTTGGATATTGATAAAATTCCTTATGTTTGTAACTGTTTTCCAAACGTTAGATTATTGTCTTGGGCAAGATTTCCCAAAGTGGAATTGCTGGGTCAAAAGTTAAGAATAGTTTTATGTTTCTTGATATTATTACTAAATTGCTTGTAAAAGGATTGTACAAATTAAATCACTATCCCTTTTTTTTTTCAGATGAGGAAACTGAGGCCCCGAGAGAGCAAATGAAATGCCCAAGTTCACAAAGGTAATGGTGACCCAGCTGAAGCTAAAACTCAGGTCCAAGTTTCTTAAGTGTTCTTTTTTTTTTTTTAAGATTTTATTTATTTATTTGACAGAGAGCGATCACAAGCAGGCAGAGAGGCAGGCAGAGAGAGAGGAGGAAGCAGGCTCCCTGCTGAACAGAGAGCCCGATGCGGGGCTCGATCCCAGGACCCTGAGATCATGACCTGAGCCAAAGGCAGAAGCTTTAACCCACTGAGCCACCCAGGCGCCCGAAGTGTTGTTCTTTCTGCAGTCTTTACAACCTTAATTCCATGGCATAAATTAAAATGAAGCTGCACGTTCCTACAGTATCATGTTTCCCAAACCTCAGACATTTCTGGACCACCTTTATGATGCTATTATTTACTTCTTACTTTTTCTTTAAACAGATTTAATTTACAAAACCAGCCTCATCCTCTGCTGTATTATCTGTGAGATTAGGGGTTTGATACATGCTTAGATTTTTTTCTAACATACGTTAACATAAACATAACTATTGAAGTAAAAGCTAATTTTTATGTCCTACCAAAAATCAGTTTTGGAAAATATTGATATAGTGGAATAAGCATGAACTTTACATCCAGGCAGACGTGGCATCTACTACTTGCTCTGTCCCTTAACGATGCAGTCTCGGCCTCTTTGATTTTTGGTTCTCTGGTTTGTAAAACGAGAATAGTAGTATCCACCTTGCAGAATTAGGAATAAATAAGCTACTGCGGGTGCCCAGTGGTCAGTGCCCAAGTAGGTGTCCAGTACATGATTGTTATTATTGTGGTTATTATTGCAGACTTCTGTCGCTTTGTCCCAAAAAGGGTGTCTATGCTGGAATGTTAGGTTTGTTGCTTTCTACTGACCTGTATGTGTAAAGAAGCTAACTCCCACTTGTTAGGACTTGTGGTAGATCTATCATTATTTTGACTTCGCTGTTCCACTACATATTAGCTTTATGATTTCGGACAAGTTGCCTAACTTCTGTCTTTCATTTACCTAATTTGTAAAATGGGGCTAATAATTGTCCATTACTATGTGCCTGTGGATTAGTATGTTCCTAGCTACGTCCTACGTCCTAGTTCCTAGTTACGTCCACTAGAGGGCGTAGAAGCACTAGCTCCTGGTAGCCATGGGCCAGACCTTAGTGCCCAGGGCTTGTGAGTACCATCGCCCAGTGAAAGGAACCACAGCTCTTTGGAGAAATGGTTGATTCCAAGGCAGGCCAGGGAAGTACAAGATGAGCCTGGAACATCTTGTGATATCAGAAAGTCTGGAACTGTTAAAAAATGATATGCCAAAAAGAGAAGCCTGCTTGTAGCAGCTCTCAATAGTCAATTTTGAGACAACATGAACAACATAACAAATAATGATAGTAATGGATTATAATCCATAAATATCCATGAGTCTTTGCTCATAAGTAATTCAGTAAGTAAATGGGAGAGAACAAGATTTTTCTTTCTTTCTTTTTTTAAACGATTTTATTTATTTAAGAGAGAGTAAGAGAGAGAGCATGAGGGTGCAGGGAGGGTCAGAGGGAGAAACAGACTCCCTACTGAGCAGGGAGCCTGATGCAGGACTCGATTCTGGAACTCCATCCCGGGACTCCAGGATCATGGCCTGAGCCGAAGGCAGTCGCTTAATTGACTGAGCCACCCAGGCGTCCCGAGAAGCTTTTTCTTATAGTAGAATCCCAACTAATAAATGTATAAGGAATGATGGAAATAGAAAATCACCATTTGGCTAATATCATAGTAACTTTTGTTGAAGGTGGGAATCGTCAATGGATTTGGAAGAAATAGGCTTTTTGTATAGTCTTTTTTTTTTTAAAGGTTTTATTTATTTGACAGACAGAGATCACAAGTAAGCAGAGAAGCAGGCAGAGAGGGAGGAGGAAGCAGGCTCCCCGCTGAGCAGAGAGCCCGATGTGGGGATCGATCCCAGGACTCTGGGATCACAACCCGAGCCAAAGGCAGAGGCTTTAGCCCACTGAGCCACCCAGGCACCCTGCTTTTTGTATAGTCTTAAAGTATCTCTTCACAAGATACTTATTAATTAGAGTGGGGAAAAGAGTAGTTTTATAGTAGAGAAACCTGGCAGACACTACCTTGAGCAAGTGTTCAAAATGAATATCATCAGTAGTTGGGAATGATCAGTATCATGGGCCGTCTGATGTGAGGCATGGAGAAGGCACACATGACTTCTGTGGTACTCTTGCCAAAAGCACATAATCTGATCTTAATCATGAAGAATCATCAGACAAACCCAAACTGAGGGGCTTTCTACAAAATAACTGACCAGTAGTCTTCAGAACTGTCAAAATCATGAAAGACAAGGAAGGCTGAGAAACTACTCCAGCTTGGGGAAAACCAAGGGGACAAGACAGCTTTATTCCGGTTAGTATCCTGGATTGGATTCTGGACCAGAAAAAGGACATTAACAGGATGATTAGCAAACCTGGACATTAGTACATTCATTCATAGTATTATGTCAATGCTAACTCCCTGGTTTTGGTAATCATGTTATGGTAATGTAAGATATTATTTTTTAAAAACTGGATGAAGGATATATGTAAACTCTGTTTTTATAACATTTCTTGAGTCTGAAAAATTAAAAGTGAATTTAAAAATCCATTATATTTCTGTGAGGACATAATGAGGTAATCTGTATGAAATGCTTGGAACCTCCCTTGCTAGGGGCGCCTGGGGGCTCAGTCGTTAAGTGTCTGCCTTAGGTCATGATCTCAGGGTCCTGGGGATCAAGCCCCACATGGGGATCCCTGCTCAGCGGGAAGCCAGCTTCTCCCTCTCCCACTCCCCCTGCTTGTGTTCCCTCTCTCACTGTGTCTTTATCAAATAAATAGATAAAATCTTAAGAAAAAATAAAATAAATTTAAAAAATTAAAAAAAAACATCGCCTGCCACATAGGATTACTTAGTATATTTCAACAATTATTGTAGATAACTTCATACTTAATGATATAAGTAATTAATCTATTATTATAAGTGATTTGTTTCCTAACATTTTCATATATTCTTATCTATTCTCATTCCTCTCTGTGAAAAACACACTGTGCATGGATGTGGTTATTTTAAGAGATAAAGTAAGATCAGATTTTATTTTGAGAATTTTGGGGGGGATGGGAAGGTGGAGGGTGTTGTTTCCTCCAGCCAGAGAGGTGCTACGAAACTGGATTAAGAGACTGGGATGGGGGGGCGCCTGGGTGGCTCAGTGGGTTAAAGCCTCTGCCTTCGGCTCAGGTCATGATCTCAGGGTCCTGGGATCAAGCCCCGCATCGGGCTCTCTGCTCAGCGGGGAGCCTGCTTCCCCCTCTCTCTCTCTGCCGGCCTCTCTGCCTACTTGTGATCTCTGTCTGTCAAATAAATAAATAAAATCTTAAAAAAAAAAAAAAGAAGAAGAAGAGGAGACTGGGATGGACCCTGGTGCGTCTGTAATAGCGCCATCTGGCGGCAGAGCGAGCTTTCCCCAATTCATTGCTGTTGTCTTTTAGGAGCTACTTGAGATATTTCACTCAGTCCATTTATTGAATCCTTGCTAGGTACACCTTATAGATCATTTAATATTCACAACAATTATGTTCTAAATGGTATTTTACTCATTTTAAGATGGTAAAACGGGCTCCAAAAAGTGAAGCAGCTTGTCTAGGGCTGCAAAGTAAGGGTGGAACGAGGATTTAGATCTAGGTTCCCTGGGATCCAAGGCTGAGTCTATAGATCTAGGAAAGTCTAAACGTGTCGCCAGGTTTGAGAACTATTGTTATAGAGCAGGGGTTCTCAGCTGGAGGTGGTTACCCCCTCCAGGGGACATTTGGCAACGCCTGGAGTTAACTTTGTCTATCTTAACTGGGGGCAGGGGAGAAGAGGCTTGGTATCTAGTTGATAGAGGTCACACCCGTGCTGCTGGACATCTTACAATGCACAGAACAGCAGCTACAGCAAAGAATTGCCCAGCCCCAAATGTTAATAGAGCTGCTATCAAACCCAGGTGTAGAGTCTTTTAAGGGCAACATTTTGAACTTAGAAACCTGAGCATTTATTCTTTCCCTTACCAAATATTTACTGAATACTATGCTGGATAAAATGAGGGATATGGAAACACTATACCAGATTGTGCTACCAAGGAGGTTGCAGTCTAGAAGGGCAGGGGTAGAGGTAGGAAAGGCACACAAATACCTTCAGTATGAGACAGAATATGACAAATGCAAAGAGAGGGTCACGTTTGGACGCAGCATGTTCACAGGACAGAGGGCTCATATCTGGTTGAGAGAGGAATCAGGGAGGCTGTGAGGAGGAGGTGGTTTCTGAGCTGAGTGTATGAGAGAAGTTAAGCTCGTGGGGAAGCACAAGACCCGTTCGGGGAACAGCCAACAGTCTAGTTTAGGTGGAGCACAGAGCACTTGTTAGTGAGATGAGGAGTGGATTGGAAAGGCAGGTTGTGGTTAGGGCTTTGAATCAAGGGTAAGGACTCTAGCCTTGGTGTTGGTCACCATGATGGAAAAGCCTTTCCTTCCCGACTGGCAGTCTAGGCCCTAGAACTATGGGGTCCAGCACCTTCCAGAGATCTCTCTCTACAAGGGAAGGGAAGTGTAAAATTGGGGTGGAGTAAGGTGAGCTTCTGATTTTAAGTATCAAGTTGTCGGTAAATATGTAAAAAAGCTATTTTACCTCAAACTAGCCCTTGAGGAGTTGGTTTTCTTGAGTAGAAACATACATGGGATGAGCTCTCTTCTGCATGGTTGTTCTGCTAATGGTGAGCTCACCTGAGATGTAGTGAAAGCTGGGGCTGATTTTGAGCCTTTAACCCAAGGCCTACTTTCCAAAATGTGAGCTTAGTATGGCTAAAGCTTCCAATATAGATACTATCCGGTGATACGATCTTTCTAGTTTTTTACTTTACCATTAAATAGTATTAAAAGTTATTGGTGGCATCCTGGTGTACTATAAAGAATATTTTTTAAAACATTTTATTTATTTATTTGATAGGGAGAGACACAGCAAGAGAGGGAACACAAGCAGGGGGAGTGGGAGAGGGAGAAGCAGGCTTCCCGCTGAGCAGAGAGCCCGACGGGGGGCTCGATCCCAGGACCCCGGGATCATGACCTGAGCTGACGGCAGCTGCTTAATGACTGAGCCACCCAGGTGCCCCTAAAGAATATAAGCAAGGACTTCTCATCCTCCATGAATGTACAGTTGCCTTCAATACCTTTATACCGCCTTCACCAAGACTGGCTCTTCTGGGAAGGGATAAAGGGCAGAAGGTAAGGGAGCAGATTTTTATTTTTATTTTTTTGACACAGCGAGAGCAGGGAGAGAAGAGAAGTAGACTCCCCACTGAGCAGGGAACCCAATGCCGGACTCGATCCCAGGACTCTTGAGATCATGACCTGAGCTGAAGGCAGAAGCTCAACCGACTGAGCCACCCAGGTGCCCCCAGAGAGCAGATTTTTATTGAGCCAGTATATATCTGTATTTTGCAGCTACAGTTTCAGACATTTTGATATCCACTATCTCGCTATCTCATTTTGCTCTTGAAACACTCTTTGGATGTAAGTATAGTCTTCTCCTTTTTGTAAATGAGGAACCAGGCACTGGCAGAAACTAACTTGTCTCAAATCCCTGTAGCTGGAAGGGGCTACATTTCAATGCATGGTTGTTACAGGTTTTTTGCCACATTTTCTTCTGTGTTCTGCCACATCCCCCCCGCCGCCCCATTTCCCCTTTATAGAAAATTAATCTTATTACCTGGATTTGGGCTGCTAGAGACCACAGGCATCAGCATTAGTGGCAGCAACAGAAGGAGGAAAGGGATTAGAATTTTCATTGTGACTGTTGGTGCTGCTGTGAGTCACTTGAAGAGAGTGTGGAGGGTTCCCAGTTGGAGGCTCCCGAAGTCTTCCTTGGGATGGTGGTCTGGGCTTTAATCCGAAGTCTTCCTTGGGATGGTGGTCTGGGCTTTAATCCCTGGCCAGTATTCCTGTTGCAGGGCGAGAACGGCTAAGTGACGCTGACCTCGTTAGGTAACAGGTTTACGGAATCTGGGAGGAAAAACTGACCAAACAAAAGAAATGAAGCATTCTTAAGAACACAAGAAGGTGACTGACAACTTGGCAGTAATACTGGTTCCCTCCCCTCCTCCTCACCCACTCCCTACCTCCCAGGGTGCTATGATTTCTTCCCCAAATCTTTTTGCTCTTTGAATTTCCTTGTACTTTTTGGTGATATTTTCTAGCTTAACATTGGGCAAGAAAGCAAGTACTAAGGGTCAGCAGAAGAGAGGATGGCATGATCTGTCTCCCCTCTGTCATCGGGGCCCCTGGAGCAACAGGAGTGTTGCTTGAGAAGTCCCGTCTTCACTGTGTTTACAATTTCCTCCCAATTCTGTGGCCACAAAAGGTGGGAAGGAGAGAGGACTGCAGAGGAGAGGCTGTTTCTCTCTTGCTCAGAACATTGCCCCTGAAGCAGTGGGTCAAACTGGGCCTGCTTGCTGTTCATCAGGAAGGTGGCTATGGCTTTGTTGCTCCAGACTAAAGGAGAAGGAACTGGGTTGGTGGAAGACCCCCCCCCCCCACCAAGGGCTTTACATCCAAGAAGCTCTAAGAAACAGGAACCACAGGAAGGAAGGAGCCCTTAAAGGGTGTTTGCCTGTGCTCTTGGGGTTGTTAGCTCCAGACCTTGTTTGGAAACAGCCCAAGGCAAAGGAAGAAGGTAATTCTGTTTAGAGTAATCATTAACGGTTACAGAACATGATACTTACTAAACTTGACTAATTTCAGAGACTTTGGGAAATATGCTCAAAGAGAGGAGAGAAGGGCTTGAATGCTGAGTGGTATCTTCAGGGACTGAGGGGAAGTTTTACAAGGAAGTCCTCCCTGGCAGCCTCCAGGCAGGAGTGAGAACAGGTGGCGTGATTGTTTGACCTAAGAGGAGGGGAGAGGCAAGGCACGAGTCAAGCGCTTTCTGATTTCTGTATGATCATTCTTAACCTCTCAATTTTCAAATTATTGCTGCTTATTGACAATGTGGGAGATTATAGACTTTGCTACTACAAAGTTTATAAAGCACCTTCATGAAGCAGGCACAATAGGGATTGGTCTCTAGTTGAAGGCTTGGGCTTGGTCTGAGCTTGGTCTGATTCAAATCATGGATGTGGTTTCTCTGGAAAATTCTAACAATGGTCTCTGTTCTTGGGAAGCTCAAATCTAACCAGGGAGATGATATATATTCATAAAACCTAAGAGATGAAAATGGAACCAAATTCCAGAAGAGGCGGGAGTTCATTATGGGCTCAGAGTCACTCAGGGGACTCTGGATTAGGTGGAGCTTGGAGGGGTCTTGCTGATAGGGTAGGACTTGGGTTGGTGGAGACCAGAGAGTAGGGCAGCACAGGGAAGAAGCGTGGAGCTAATGGGATAGTGATATTTGAGGGCAGTGGGGGAAAGGGCTGTTATTGTTCATTTTTGTGTTCCTGAACTTATGTAGGGCCTGGCACTTTGGGAGCACTCTATCAGTGTTTGTCGAATTAAGCGATATTCTTGTAACACTTTAACTAGGCCTGGTTTGTTAGGAAGCATGTAAAAAGTTCAGTCCATTATCAGAAAGAAAATTTCACTGATGAATGGTCACATGCCACAAGGGACCTGGTGGGAGACCTGCTCCCTTTCCTTTGCCCATGAGTTATCTGTCAGTCCGCTCCCAGGCTGCTGCAGGGTCAGTGAGCTCCTCAGCCCTCCCTCGTGCTCCCCTCAGTCCTGGCTCCCTGTCAGTTCCTTCTGTCTGCTTTTCCCCTCCAAGGACTTGGGGTGGAGGGTTGGGTCCTGGATACCATGGGAAGGAGCTTTGGGTCCCTCAGGTGCATGTATATAAAACACCCCCCAAGACAAACAGACCTTTTTCTTCTTAATATTGACAACTACTTAGAGCCCATCCTGAGAACATTATTTGTTTTAACACAGCCTCTCTGCCTTACAAAGCTCCCCCTTCAGTAAGGAGATAAGGGAAAAGTGGGGAGAAAATACCATTCTGCCCCATTTGGTTTCCTGATTCCACAGTATACTTAGTAGACATTCAGAAATGCCTATTGAGGGGCGCCTGGGTGGCTCAGTGGGTTAAAGCCTCTGCCTTGGGCTCAGGTCATGATCCCAGCATCCTGGGATCAGCAAGGAGCCTGCTTCCTCCTCTCTCTCTGCCTGCCTCTCTGCCTACTTGTGATCTCTGCCTGTCAAATAAATAAATAAAATCTTTTAAAAAGCCTTGAGTTTAAGCTTTAAAAAATAAAAGAAGAAAGAAAAAAGAAAAAAATGCCTGTTGTTTGATTCCATGATTCAAGCTGCCCTAATAATCATTTATTCATACATATATTCAGTAGACATTTGAGCACCTAATGAGTGCCTGGTGTTTGCTAGGTGGTGGCTACTGAGAAGAAGGTGTAACTGCCCCATTTCACAGAACAGAAATTAAAGCACAGGGAAATTGTATGATTTGTGCAGCATCATATAGTTCCATTAGCCTCAGAACCACAAGACTCACACTCAAGTTTCCTGACCTGCTGAAATTTCTGTTCGTGTGGCAGATGTGGTGAAGTCTAACAGGAGAGAGTGGATGTTCAGAATGAGCCCATAAATGCCTTGGATTAGCCAGAAGGAAATGTCTGACCCAACTATGACTGTCTGGGACATTTGCATTACTACTTTTTTTTTTCACTTTGAACTTGAAATGAGGAAAACTGAGCCCAGAAAACAAGAGTGGAAGATTTTCACAGGGGTTTGCTGGGATGGCCCTCAAAAGTCTGTGTCTGTCTCTGTCGAGATATTTCCTGCTGAACTGTGATTGTCTGGCTTTGAATTAGGTTCCCTCCATAGCCCAGAGCTCAGTGAGAGCAGAGACCAGGTCTGGTTCATCTTTGCGTCTCCAGTGCATAGTACATAACAGGTTCTAATAAATATATATATTTTTTCTAATAAATACTTCTTAAAAAATAAAACTGAATATGGGGCTCCTGGGTGGTTCAGTCAGCTAAGCGTCTAACTCTTGATTTTGGCTCAGGCCATGATCTCAGGGTCATGAGATCTAGCCCTGAGTCAGGGCTCTGTGCTCAGCAGGGAGTCTATTTGAGTCTCTCCCTCTGCTCCCCCCCAACACTCCCTCTCTCTTTCTCAAAATAAATCTTTAAAAAAAAAAACTGAATAGGGCGCCTGGGTGGCTCAGTCATTAAGCGTCTGCCTTCAGATCAGGTCATGGTCCTAGGTTCCTGGGATTAAGCCCCACATTGGGCTCCCTGCTCAGCAAGAAGCCTGCTTCTCCCTCTCCCACTCCCCTCGCCTTTATTCTCTTTCTCGCTGTCTCTCTCTGTCAAATAAATAAATCTTTAAAAAAAATAAAAACTAAAAAAGGGGCGCCTGTGTGGCTCAGTGGGTTAAAATAAAGCCTCTGCCTTAGGCTCAGGTCATGATCCCAGGGTCCTATGATCGAGCCCCGCATCGGGCTCTCTGCTCAGCAGGGGAGCCTGTTTCCCCCCACCCCCCTCTGCCTGCTTCTCTGCCTACTTGTGATCTCTGTCTGTCAAATAAATAAATAAAATCTTCTTTAAAAATTTAAAAAATGAATAAAATATATATGCCAACAGAGGTGTGGGGTGACTGAGCCACTGCGCAAATAGGAAAAACCAGTGTTGTCACATCAGCTGATGTGGTTTTCTAATATAGATCTAGTGCCCAGAATGGGGAAGCGGGTGGTCCTGTGGTTCTGCTGCTCTGGTCAGAACACTCCTAGAATACTGAGCTTTCACTGTGCTGGACACACTTCGCTGGCCCATTGGAAAGGGACAGAAGAGTGTAGGGACTTCAAGATTGTCATTTGGGAGAGGTCTGTTTTGTGAAAAGGTATTAGATGTATTTCAGGGCCGGCAGAGAGTAGGACTCGGACTGGTGAGTGCAGCAGACCCACTTGGCTCAGGATAAGAAAGAACTGTCACAGCAAAGGAAATTTTCTTGGAAAATTACAAGTTTACCGATGGAGTTCAGGCAGGGGCTGGATGTCTGCAAATGTGTCACAGTGATTTTTTGTTGTTGTTTTTTGAAGGTTATTAGGGCAGGGCTTGGCTTGGAGCCCAGCTTCCCTGCTAATATCACATTTTATTACGTACTATAAAAACTACCCAGGGCACCTGGGTGGCTCAGTGGGTTAAAGCCTCTGCTTTCGGCTCAGGTCATGATCCCAAGATCCTGGGATCGAGCCCCGCATCGGGCCCTCTGCTTGGCAGGGAGCCTGCTTCCTCCTCTCTCTCTCTGCCTGCCTCTGCCTACTTGTAATCTCTGTCAAATAAATAAATAAAATCTTAACAAACAAAAAAAAACTACTCTTTGAAATGTGACATTACCATATGATGCAGGCTGATGTCTGTCTGACAACTGCTTCCGGTCACTCTGGGTGGTTGTGATTCTCTTATCTAATCTGACTTGGACTTCACCCCGTCTGCCAATCCCCATCCCTCTCACTGTAAAGAACTGTGAGGTTAAGTGCATTTGCTGGTCGTGGCCACAAGATGGCAGCACTGCCCCACTGGTGTTTCCTAAGAGCACTACTTGGGTGCAGGCAAGTATGTGGGGGAGTGGGGCCGCGGAGTTAGGGTGAGAGAAAAATGAATGAAAAATGAATTAAACACAAATGAAATGAATAGGTAATTATTTTCCCTCTCAAGTGACAGAGTTGAGGTGAGTCGGAAACCATTGCATTTTAGAACTGGGACATACTTTTTTTGTTTTTGTTTTTGTTTTTAATTGTGTTATGTTAGTCTCCACTAGTTTTTGATGTAGTGTTCCATGATTCATTGTTTGCGTATAACACCCAGTGCTCTATGCAATCCATGCCTTCCTTAATACCCATCACCGGGCTCACCCAACCTCCCACTCCCCTCCCTTCTAAAACTCTCCGTTTGTTTCCCAGAGTCCATAGACTCTCATGGTTCATTTCCCATTCTGATTTCTCCCCCTTCATTTTCCCTTCTCCTAATGTCCTCCATGCTATTCCTTATGTTCCACAAGTAAATGAAACCTTATGATAACTGACTTTCTCTGTTTGACTTATTTCACTGAGCATAATCTCCTCCAGTCCCATCCAAACTGATGCAAAAATTGGGTATTCATCCTTTCTGCTGGCTGGGTAATATTCCATTGTGTATACAGACCACATCTTCTTTAGAGAGTGCTCTCTAAAGCACATATTGGCGCATATAAGTGGGGAGAGGAGCATAGGGAGAGGGAGAAGCAGAGTTCCTGCTGAGCACAGGTCTTCAGGTGCGGCTGGATTCCAGGACCCTGAGATCGTGACTTGAGCCCAAGGCAGTTGCTCAACTGACTGAGCCACCCAGGCGCCCCTAGAACATACTTTAGAGAAGTATCTCAAACTTTCATGTGTTTATAGATCGTTTATAGATTGTTTTATAGATTGTTTAAATACAGGACTGATTCCTCTGGTGGGACCTGAGATGCTGCATTTCAAATAAGCTTTTGGGCGATGCTGGTTGCTGCTGGTTGGTGGGCCACACTTTGCGTAGCAAAGCTTTTAGAGGTCATTTAGGGATTAGGTCTCACTTCACCTGACCTATGGATGAGGAGAAACTGAAGTCCAGAGAGAATATGTAAATAGCCAAATAAAGTCATGACATCAGTGCATAACTTCTTGCATTTAAACCCAAGCTTCTGCCTCTTAGTCCAGTTCTCACTCCACTGTATTGTGTGGCTCCCTTTACTATTGTCAGTGGCATCTTTTTGGCAGAGGAACCCAGAACCCTGATTTTTGCCACCGTCCCCTTTGGTCTTTGCTCAAGGGATCACTTTGGTTACTCTCTTACTCAAAATCTTCACAAAGGCTCTTGTGTAAATACAAGATTAAATTCAAACGTCTCTGTCTATTTTTTGTGGCTGTACAACCTATGGTCCTAATTTGGCAAGCTTATCTAACTTCCCTGTTTTTAATCTTATTTTTCTGTCATAGTTTTCTCTGCTCCTTCTTATTCCCTAAACATACTGCGTCCAGTCTTCTCTCAGTGGCAGTGCTATTGGCATGGGCTTTGGAGTTCAACACACCTGCTTGTTAATCCCAGATCCACCAACGACCTTGACAAGTTATGCTACCTTTCTGAGGATCGGCAATCACCGAAATAACCTCAAGCGGTGGTTGAGAGGAATAAGTAAAATAACACGCAAACGCCCCCTCATTCCTGAAATCCCCCTCCAAATTAGCATCTCCAGTGGTGCCTGACACCTGCTTCCCTGTGCTCGTTTCTCATCATCACTGTTTCCCTAAGACTCAACCATTCAAAGGCCTCACCTCTCTCACGAAAACTTTCCCGGCCATTCCTGACCTCATTGACCCCAACTTTCTATAAATTATTTCACCTAAACATTAGCATTGAGTTATGTACCAGCCTCTCAGGGAGAGGCCTGATGGATATTTGGATTTGTAATAGCTGAGGGACAATTGAGTTGCATCTTTCCGTAGGGCCGGCTGACTGTGTCACAGCTCCCTTCTCTTTTGTCACAGTCCTGCCTAGCAGTAGCTCCCCTGCGCCGGTGGCACCAGATCCTGGTAGTTTGTGGATACTTTAGGGATAGTTCTCATTGGGGTCCTTCCTGCCTTGGGATTTGGGTTATACTGGTGTTCCTGTTTGCATGTTATTGACGGCCCCTCCAAGGGAGGGGGTGATGAAATCTCTTCGTGGAAACCTCAAGATAATAGCAGTAAGGAAGTTGAGCATAGTATCATTGCTTCAACAGCCTGGTGACAGGAGATTGTGTACACTTTCCTATTTCGTGAAATTTACGTCAGTGTCCTTACTCACTTACTTCAGAAGAGATTAAGGACAAAGACCAAGTGGGAAAAGCCGGGTTGTTTAAGGGAGGCCGTGCAGTTCCAACTTCGATTCTGTGAACAGTCCGCTCAGCTGTAGCTGGAAGTGCTCATTTGCATGTGTTTGTGTATTTATATCACATGATTTATAACTCCCTCAGTGGCACTGAGGAGCTCGCATTAGGCTCATGATTGTAAAATTATATGGTGTGTGCCTTCTCTGCAGCAAAGGTTTCCCTGAAGTCTGGAGAGAAAATAGGCCAGCAGGGCTGGACACTTCACTTAGCATCCTACCCTCTTTTTTTATTGGACGGCAATCTACTCACCCATCACTTTCTCAATCAGGGGATTTTTGGTCTTTCCTTTCCCCTACCATGGGTCCATGCCAAAGTCCAATTAAATCTATCTTGTGCCTGGAACTGGCTGTTATTTTAAAAAGAGAGATCTGAGGAATGGCTTCCTTATTGATTTCCAGTATTCTAATGTTCATTGTCTAAGCTGGTGGTTTCCAGCCCTGGAGGCTGGTTAGAATCACCTGCAGGGCATTTAAAAACCTACCAAAGCCAGTGCCTTATCCCTAGAGAGTCTGACTTGATTGGTCTATGGTGCGGCCCTGGCATTTGTAGCTTTTAAGAGCTTCCAAGTCATTTTATGGAGAAACCTTAGGCAAGTGTTCAAAGTTAACATCACCAGTAGTGGGAGATATCAGGGTAGCCGGCCTGATATGATAAACTGAAAAGGCACAGCATCATGTCTGTGTTATTGTTGCCAAAAATGCATAGCCTAAGTTTAATCATGGGGGTATATTAGATAAGCCCAAACTGAGGGCCATTTCACAGAATAATTGGCCAATACTCTTAAAAAAATGTTAAGTTAATGAAGGTAAAAGAATTTCTCAGAAACTGGCCTAGATTAAAGGAGACTAAGGAGATAAAACTGCCAAATACAATATTTGATCCTAGACTGGTTCCTAGTCCAGAAAAAGGACCTTAGTGGAAAGGCTGATGGAATTTGAACAAGATCTGTAGATTAGTTCATCATATTTCAATGATAACTTATTGATTTTGGTCCTTGCTTATCTACAACATTAGTATTTGGGGAAGTTGAGCGAAGGGTATATGGGAACTTGGACTATTTTCGGAACATTTTTGAAGGTCTGAAAGTATGTTAAAATGACAAGTTAAAGAAAAAAAACAAAGAAAAACATTTTCTAGGGAATTAATGAATTTCCAGAGTTGACAACCATTTCCTTAGGTCTTCTTGCCTAATACTGTCAGAATTAGCTTCCTGACAATGCTATTTTGTCATGTTTCTGACTTTCTTTCCTTTTTTTTTTTTGAAAGATTTTATTTATTTATTTGACAGACAGAGATCACAAGTAGACAGAGAGGCAGGCAGAGAGAGAGGGGGAAGCAGGCTCCCCGCTGAGCAGAGATCCTGATGCGGGGCTCAATCCCAGGACCCTGAGATCATGACGTGAGCCGGTGCAGAGGCTTTAACCCACTGAGCCACCAGGCACCCCTGTTTCTGACTTTCTTAAAGCTTCCCAGTTACTCCTATCATCTGTAGGATAAGTTCAGATTCCTTAGACTGCCATTCAGAGCCCCCATATCATTCCCCGATCTGCTGCCTTGCTCAGCCTGCAGTTTACTTTCTTTCTTTTTCTTTTTAATATTTATTTATCCATTTCAGAGAGAGAGAGAGCACACGCGTGCATGGCGGGGAGTGACAGAGGGAGAGAGAAACCCAGACACCACGCTGAGCTCAGAGCCCACCATGGGGCTCGATCTCATGATCCTGAGATCATGACCTGAGCTGAAACCAAGAGCTGGACACTTAACCAACTGCACCACCCAGGCGCCTCAACAGTTTACTTTTGTGTATCTGAGTTTATTCTAATTCTTTCCCTTATTTCTATAATGCCCTTGCCTTCCTGCTCAGCCTCCTGAATTATTGTTCACCTTAAAGCCCATCTCAGACTCTGTCTCTTCACTGAAGCCCTTTGTGAATATCTCTGTTGAAAGCGGTCATCTTTCCCTTCTTTGAATTATAGTAGGTAGGATGGTGTGGAGTGAAAACATGAGCTTTAGATTAAGAAATACGTGAGTCCGAGTCCTGGTTCCATTTTTAACCAGTTCTTGGAGAGGAGACAAGTGACTTCTTGAAGTTTTGGTTTCTCATTTGTGAAATAGGGATAATAGCATTTACGTCAAAGGGCAATTCTGAGCATTAGATGAAGTCTAAACATAAAGTTCTCCAGCACCTAGGAGGTTTCTTCCTCCCTTGGTTTGTAGCTCAGCAGTCTTCAAAGGGATTGTAGTTGCAAAGGCTCTTGTCAAAATTTTCTGCCGGTCTTTAAAAACATATTTGCCTCTGGTCATCACTGAGGTGACAGAAACTCCTGAGCTGAATTGAGTGCTTGGGGCTTTAAGAAATTCAACTGAGATTATGTTTTCCTGGAACCAAATTCAGTGAATAAGTGACCTATGGATAGAAGAATGTAACCCAACAGAGGGAGAAGGGAGGGATAATGGGTTTCTAAGCCTGTGAAGCCTCCCACACCCTTCCCTTTGCTCTTGGTCAGACAGCATTGAGGAAGTACAACTCCTTACTAAACTTCTTAAGCCATGAGTCCTGCCAAACAGCCCTTACTAATCCATTCTGTGTCCAGATACAATGTACAGAGATGAGTCAGGTCCCCTATGTGGTGAACACTTTCCCCCCTTTTCTGCCCTCTCTACCCGCACAGCTCAGTGCTGCATGCTCTGGTTGGCCGCAGTCCCAGGTCTCTAGTATTGGTCTGAGAAGACAAGTCCAGGAGGGGCAGACTGAGAAGGAAGGCAGATGCCAACAGGCATGGAAATGGACAGGTGGGGCTGCCACTGTACAAAGGCCACAAACCCTGGGTGTGTTTTATGACTGTTTCTACATTTAGAATCTCCTCCCCTTTATGACCATTTCAAGAACTCTCCCAACCTCCTGCTGCTTATTACATCTTCTTTCCCTAGTGCACATCTTTTGTGGCCAGAGAATGGCTGTGCAAATAGTTGACAGTTCAGTAAGAATGACTTTTCGTGGGGACTGGGAACCTGACCCCGTTTCTTCCCAAAAGAGACCGAGGTTCATAAAAGCAAGCTTTTATAAGGGATGTGCAATTGTGAGTGTGGTGTGAGGGAACAGGTGCATCCATGAAAGGCAAGACAGGAAACAAAATGCTGACCATTGAATCCAGCAAATGGGGTCAGGGAGCAAAAATCATTCTGGAAGGTAGATTTCATTCAGGAGACCTCTGAAATCTTAAGATATTCTCCTCCCAGATTAAATTATTTATTTGGGTGGGAGATGAGGTTAAATTATGAGTTGTGGGATGTAGGGTAAATTACTTCTCTGTCTCAGTTTTTTTAATCTGTTAAAACAGGGATGATAACATTCATGGGATTTTTTGGTCAAGACTGTAGCTACATAACAGCCCACAGGATGGTGCCAGGCACAGAGTGAGCGCTGAGTGGGTGTGAGCTCTTACAGTTATGGCAATAGGCAAAGACGCCATCCTCGTCACCTGGGTGGGGATGCGCTTTTTAGCCAGGGTTCTGGCCGGGCTGGAGATGAAAATGATAGGGGAAGTTAATTTCCAAGAGTAGAAGGATTGGGTCACAGTAACTCATGAACAACTTTCTGGAAAGTGTCATAATTCAATGATGGGATCCCCAGAGGGTGTGTGGCTTCTGTCACAATTATTGATCGTGGGGACCTGGGAGTTCAGTGGGGTTGCTGGAAGCTGAGCCTAGAAGTGGGCTTTAAGGGTCGTCTTTGCAAACAGCGTTCACTCTGCCAAAAGAATTCCCTGCTATGGCTGGCACCGCTCCTGTCTCTGCACTTTCATTGCTTAGAAGGAGTAAAGAGGAGGACTGCAGGAGGATGAAATAAAGAAATGAATGTACAGATTCACAGGGCAGAATTGGAACGGGCACGTGTAAGTTATGAGGAATTCTATGTAAGTTTCATGTGAACATAAAAGGACTTCAAAAAACCCAGACTCTCCATATAAATACAGTGGTTGCCTTGAGCAGATGTCAGATACCCAGAGCACTGAGGCAGAGTCACAAGAGGTGTGGGTCGTAAGGCCTTCTTTGCTTAATGATGAGAAAGACAAAGGAGGAAACAGGTACGGGGCGGCGGGGGGGGGGGGGGGGACGATAAAAGGGGGCAGCAAAGGAAAGGGTGGAAGGGATGTTAGTGAGGGCTGTTTGCGCTCCAGGCACTAGCTTACCTTACTCTGTCCCTGTCTTTTCCTAATGCAGTGAGTGTTATCCTTGCACTACAGATGAGAGAGAAAGAGACTCAAGGAGGTCAAGTGATTAGTCCAGATGTCATCCAGCCAGTTAGAGATAAAGCTACTGTGTTTCACCTCAAAACTTGTGCTCTTGCCTATGTGTCAGAAGAAAAGTGAAAGAGAAGAAAGGTGGGCACCTGGGTGGCTCAGTGGGTTAAAGCCTCTGCCTTCAGCTCAGGTCATGATCTCAGAGTCCTGGGATCAAGCCCCGCATCTGCTGGCTCTCTGCTCGGCGGGGAGCCTGCTTCCTCCTCTGTCTCCACCTGCCTCTCTGCCTACTTGTGATCTCTGTCAAATAAATAAATAAAATCTTTAAAAAAAAAAAAAAAGAGAGAGAGAGAGGAGAAAGGCAAAGCAAATTTCTGTTGTAGAGTTTAGAAAAGGTGCCTGTGTTATACAGAGTGATGGGCTTCCCCAGATGTCCAATCCTCACCCCTGGAACCTGAGACTGTTACTGAATTTGGCAAAAGGGATTTTGCAGATGTGGCGAAGTTAGGGATCTTAAGCTGGTAAGAGTTTCCTGGATAATCGAGGTGGGGCCTGGGCGGTCACAGTGTCCTTGTGTGAGAGAGAGGGAAGCTGGAGAGCCAGGACTGGAGCACAGCAGCGAGGATGAGCAAGAGCCCCCTGCCATCACCAGCTATGAAGGCACCTGGGAGTTCCTAGAAATGGGGTCAGATGGAGAAGCAGATCTGCCTCCTGAACCTCTAGAAGGAATACCAGCCTGCCAACACCTGGATTTTATCCCATTAAGACCCATTTTGGACTTCTGATGCCCAGAAATGTAAGAACTGGAAAAAGAATATGTTTGGTCTTAGTATTCTGGAAGGTTACAGTCTGCCACCCAGAAAAAGACTGGAAGAAATAGACCCAAATATTAAACAATGATTAAGTTTAGGTTACAGGTGGAAAATGAGTATGGGTTATAGTTCTTTTTTTTTTTCAAGATTTAAAAAAAAGTTTTTATTTATTTGACAGAGAGAGATCACAAGCAGGCAGAGCAGAAGAGAGAGAGGGGGAAGCAGACTCCCTGCCAAGCAGAGAGCCCAATGCAGGGCTCGATCCCAGGACCCTGAGATCATGACCTGAGCTGAAGGCAGAGGCTTAACCCACTGAACCACCCAGGTGCCCCTAGTTATTTTCTTTTTAGTACTTCACCTTGATTTTCAAAAATAAAAACATTAAATATCATTACTCCAGGATCTTATAAATAGCCCCCCCTGGGCCTTGAGGCCAAACCGGAGCACACAGCACTGAGCTGTGCAGGTAGAGAGTGTAGAAAAAAAGGGAGGAAAGCGGTCAGCGCACAGGGGACTTGACTCACCTCTCTACATAGCACATGGGCACAGAATGGATTAGTGAGGGCTGCTTGGTTTGTAGGGTGTGTTCTGATTGCCTGCTCTTCTCTGTTAACTTTCTCCAAAGCCATTCCTTGCCTTCTTTCCTTCCCACCTCTCCCCTCATTGACCCATAGCTCCCATTTTCCAGGAGACTTAGAGGCAGTTAATATGTGACCCCTAGACAAGAATATCCATCTGGCTGAAACCCTAAAAAATCCATGTGCTGTGGGAGCAGGGAGCGGGAAGCGTTCATCTCCCTGCAGGAGCCCTTCAAGGTGTCTGAGAGAGCGTGCCATTTGAGTTTGCTGAGGGCAAGGGCAGGAGAAGAAAAGGTGTGAGAGGTGAAGGACCAGCTTGTGCAAGGGGAAGAAGGAAGAAACAGTAGGTCCCCCCCCCCTTTCCACCCCCTCAGCCTAGAAACACTAGACTCTGTCCTAAGGGTTAGCATAAGACTTTGTTCTTCAATCTAAATTGCATCACCTCAGTGGATCAAACCCAAATGAACAAATTTCTAGGCATCAAGGAGTTAGGTCAGAGACCTGTTATGGGGCAAGCCAAAACACTTGGGCAATTCAGAATTGTATCAAGTAGCTTTGGACTCGGTGCCCGGGGAGAATGTGCTCGTGAAACATTTGTTGTGTAAGGGCATCTGGGTGGCTCAGTTGGTTGAGCAACTGATGCTTGATTTCAACTCAAATAGTGATATCAGGCCTGTGGGATCAAGCCCCGAGTTGGGCTCAGTGCTCAGCACAGAGTCTGCTTGTCCCTCTCCCTCTGCTCAAATAAATAGGTAAATAGAAGTATTTGTTTAAGGTTCAGGTTTTTCTGCTCTTTCCTTCCTGCTGCTTGCAGTACTGGGGTGGGCAGAGTCCCCCTGTCCCGTATATGTGCCCAGTATCTTGCAGGAAGGGTTTGTTCCTTTTGTTGATGTGTAGCTAGCTCTGAGATTTTGTTTGTTTGTTTGTTTGTTTTGTTTTGTTTCACTAGCAATTAAGGAAATGATAGAGTGGCTCCTTTCTCCACTAACAGTCTCATAATGGAGTCCCCTAAATCTCATCTTGATTCCTCCACCCTCCAGGGAGCCACACCTTTTCCTGGTCCTCCGAGATTCTGGGGGCCTCAGAGGCCATGCAAAGCCCTATGTGAGGGAAAACAAACACACAACAGAAAACAAAACCCAGGAGTGAGTAAGAACTCTTGCAGTTGCCTCTGTTTACGTAAGGTATGTGTTCCTTTCTCCCTTCCCCCTCTCCACCCTGTATCTGAGGGCCAAGTCCCCATCTCTGGGCACAAAACTGGTTTCCTTGCTGCTCTTATGGTTTGGTTCCACCCACCCAGACAATGGGCCTTTTCTCCCCCTAGAGTCAAAGGCCCTAGTGTTTGGCCCTAGGAGTTCCACTCTGAACTGGTGCCAAGGCTCGAGCTTCCTGCTCTGTTCCTCCCAGGTCATCTGGGAATCTGCACGCCTGTGGGTGCAGTAGGGAGCCCTGAGTTATGCCCAGAAAAAAGGGAATCCCACACGGTTGTGCTTGGGAGACTCTTCTAGGGCTCTTAGCAGAAGAAACAGAATTGTGGGCCTGGGGCCTGGGCCATAGTGCTGGTGATTAAAGCTGTGACCTCCAACGAGTAGATTTGTTTCTCTAGTCCTTAGTTTTGCTGTGCATGATGAGGAGCTTTGGCCACTAGAGCACAGGCCCCGCAGCTTGAATGCCCGGCCATGCCTTTCTTCTCTTCCCTTGAAGTCCATATCATCCCTTCAGGGCCCAAGGATCCACCATCAGATAAACTAAATTTGGCTGATGTCTGGTTGAGAGGCGACATGTTCCCTGGGTGGCTGGCCTCTTAGATTACAGTGGAGTGGTGGGTGTTTTTGGCCTGGCCTTATTTTGGGGCTCTCTTTGGCAGCAGGAGGGGTAAGACTCTCCCAAATTGTGCAAGTCTTGACAAACAGCCCAAAAAGTTTGGAGTCCTGTGAGTGGGGAACTACCAGAGGCTTTCAGTGGGAAGTGACCTGGTCAGATTGTGTTTTGGGACACATGCTCTGGAAGCTGGTTTGTTGCAGCTGTGGGGAGTATGCCTGGGAGCCTGAGATCTGAGCTGGGAGTGCAGGGGCAGGAGAGCCATTTGAAGAACGGGCAGGGCTTGGTGAGTGACCAAAGCGGTGATGATGGGTGGGGAAAGCTGAGGATGACTTGGAGCTGAGTCTGGTTTGGGCTTTTGGGTGGATGGGATGCCATTAGCCCTGAGATAAAAGTGAGGGATAGGCTGGCCTGGGACTGAGATGCTAAACACAGTTTTGGGTATGTTTGGCTGAGATGCTTGTGGACTGTCCAGGTGGAATTGCTACGGGCAGTGGGGAGAAGCTCTAGGAGAAGGATGGGCTGGGGCCAGGAATTGGTGGAGGCAGCGATGGAGAGGAGTGGTTGTGCCCAGCACTTGTCCCTCAGCTCAGCACGGTCCCCTCGGCACAAGGCCACAGGTACACAGGCCTGAGTGCTATTCTCCATCAACCTTTTCTGTTGATCAGAATGATTTTTCAGGGGTTTGGCAAGATGGATATTCTTCATCTAGGGGTCACATATTAACTGCCCGTAAGTCTTCTGGAAAATGGGGGTTGTGGGTCGATTAGGGGAGAGGTGGAAAGGAGGGAAGGCAAAGAATGGCTTTGGAGAAAGTTAATAGAGAAGAACAGGCAATCAGAACACACCTTACAAAACACTTGACATTCATCACAAAACATAAAAGCACAATGTAACTTTAAACTTTCATTGAGAGCCTGGTGTTCAACATCCAGGGGCAGAAGGGAGTGGTGAGACTAGCAGGGCACAGGGAAGAGGTAATTTAGGAGTAGGCTAATAGCAAAGCAGCTAGCTCAAGAAACCCTATAGCTTAAAAGTTACTGGAAGTAATTACAATATAAAATAGTAGTAGCCAACCAATGTGGTGTGCTTCCTAATTTATAGTACAACTGACAACTAGTAGGACAGCTAGTACCCAGCAAATACCATGTGCTTACTCCCTTCCAGGCAGTGTGCTAAGCATGGTAAATAACTAGATCACTCCATGTGCTCCCTGTAACAGCACATGTGGTGGGTACTTTTATGAGCCCCATTTCACAGACATGGGGGCTCAAGTGCAGTCATCTGTCCTGCTGCTCGTACTCAAGAGCCAGGGTCTGAGGCTGGGTCTGGGGACCTCACCACCTGTGCTCTTAGCCCCTCGGTGGCAGGTGGGGCAGTGAGAAGGTAGGACTTCTCTGAGATTCTCGGAGATGGTCCTTGAACATCTGTATGAGAATTATTTGGGATGTTTGTTAAAAATTAAGACTGACGGGTCTCACCCTAGACCAACCGAGAGCAGAATTCCTCAAACACTGATAATTAAAACTACTGGGCCAGAGGGCCAGAGGTCTGGGTTCTGGAAGGCAGTGGAATCTTTGCTTCTTTAGTCACCCGCTGTTTGGTTCTCATTCCTCTGTGGATCGACAATGCAGTCTACGCTTGCTTTCTTCCTCTGGGCTGTGTTGGAGGGGTACATTCCATCCCGAGAATGGATGAAATCACACTGACATTTATGATAGGGAGGCATTTGGAGTCAGTGTCCTTTACTCACATTTTCTCTTCACCCTTCATTTGCTTCTCCCCGCCTCAGGGTGGGTTTCACTTCTCTGCCTGTCCCCCGGGGTGGCTTGCCACCTGGATGGGACAGAGGCTCAAGCCACCTGGGTGGGACAGAGGCTCTGGGAGGGCAGGGGAACCAGGGAGGGGCTCAGGGCTCTGTGGGGGCTTCGCCACTGCTGGTGGAGCTCCACCTGTGAGACTAGGGACCGTGGAGCCATAGCCTGGGATGCTAGGTGGAGACCCCATCATCCATGGCTGTGGGCTCTTCTGAAATGGAGGGTTAATCTCCCTAAGGCTCCAAGCCAGGCAGTGCAGAAAAACAGGAAGAAATGCCAATCCTCATCTCATCCCCTAGTGAGTTTGGAAGGCTGATCCAGTTGCACCCCTACCTTGAGTGAGGACAAGGGGGTTTTATACAGTTCACTTTGGGGGATATTCCAGGAGATCCAGAGGGAGGGGGAGAGCCCTGGGCTGGGAGTGAGGAGAGCTGGTTCTTAGTAGTGTGTGAGCTAAGTGTTACTTGAGAAAGTCACTCACCTATGCTGGACTTGGTTTTCTTTTCTTTTTCTTTTTTTTTTTAAGATTTTATTTATTTATTTGACAGAGATCACAAGTAAGCAGAGAGACAGGCAGAGAGTGGGGTGGGGGAGGGGGGAAGCAGGCTCCCTGATGAGCAGAGAGCCTGATGTGGGGCTCCATCCCAGGACCCTGGGATCATGACCCGAGCTAAAGGCAGAGGCTTTAACCCACTGAGCCACCCAGGCGCCTCGGGACTTGGTTTTCTTATCTGAAGTTGAATTTGGCTGAGATAATCTCTCTCTCTCTCTCTCTCTCTCTCTCTTTTTTTTTTTTGGCTGAGATAATCTTTTATCTTCCTTCTTGCCCTCAAGTTCTGATTCTGTAATTAGCAGCAAGAAGACGGGGCAGCTGTGGCAGAGCCCTGAATGCTTCTTGTATCTCACATGCCTGTCTTTCCCCAAAGGAGCAGGTAGAAATTCTATTTGTGTCTCTCCTTGTACAGCTCTGTGTTTATTTCAGTGGCCTGAAGATGTCCACTGTGGGTGTGGTGAGGAGAGTCTGGAGCCAGGAGCCCCCCCTCAGCCCTGGGGAAGGAGGATCTAGCTGGGGGTTCCCTGCCATTGCGCAGAATTCTCCTGTTTTTTTGTTTGATATGACTTCCATTCCCGTTCTTCCACCTCCTCCATAACTTTCCCCTGAACATCACATTCAGTTTCCGGCCTGGGCTATGATTGTTTGGATGAGTTTCCTGGCTCTTTCCTGCCTTTGGTTCCCTGAAACAAACAGCAGGAAATTCTTTTCATAGCCGTCAGGGTGTCCGCTTCATGTTTTCCTCTTTCCCCGCAGAACTGGACAGAACACACAGGCCATGGAGAAACGTGCACATGTTCTAGCTGCCAGGATTCACCTGTGCTGAAGCGTGATGGGCTTCTGTTCTCAATATTGTCTGGGGGCTCGTGGCGCACTTTCATGAGTTGTGTGGTGTCCTAATGGCTTGTGTGTGTCTACCACTTAGTTTAGAGTGGTTACTGTGAATATGCACGTCCGTGTTTCAATTGCCTGGGTGTGTGCTTTTGGATCAGACTGTGGCGTCAAGGTGGTTGATGCTGAGAAGTGATTCAGGAGCTGGTTTGCTCTCTCTGTTTCTGCCTTTTTTTTTTTTTTTTTTTTTTTTTTTGCAACACACTGGTAAAGTATTGTCAGATTAAAAAGATGTTAGACATTTCCTTAACCTGGTCTGAAATTCACCTTGTTTTATTCTTGGGTGTGTAACCTGTGAGGGTGTGAAGAGGTGGAGAATGAAACACTGGACCTTCCTGAGCAATCGATGTTGGTTCTCAGAAATTGGATGTTGATCATGTAGCTATTACCACCTTTGGATCTGTGAGCAGGATCCCGAGAATTGGAGAGCTTTAGTGACAGAGGTATTACGTTGTTCTGGGACAATTAGAGACAAGTTGACAAGCAGGAAACCGATAAGTTTGTGGCTTATTTCTTTTTTTTTTTTTAAGATTTTATTTATTTATTTGACAGACAGAGATCACAAGTAGGCAGAGAGGCAGGCAGAGAGAGAAAGGAGGAAGCAGGCTCCCTGCCAAGCAGAGAGCCCGATGCAGGGCTTGATCCCAGAACCCTGGGATCATGACCTGAGCCGAAGGCAGAGGCTTTAATCCGCTGAGCCACCCAGACGCCCCAAGTTTGTGGCTTATTTCTAACCAATCTTTAGCATTCCCACCTTTAAGAATAATTTAATTTCGCTGATTCTGTCACCTACTACCAACTGTCAGGAGTTAAATTTTCAAGGATAAATGAAATTCACTCCCTGTCCTGAGTTAATAGTTGGTCTTTTCTTGGGCAAGGCGTTTTGGGCCCAATTCCCTTAGTTCCTGACTCTGTCACCAGGAAAGCCTTGAGAGCTCTCAGAACCAGACAGGAGAGGTTGATGCTAGAATGGTGGATGCAGGAGAGAGGGGCAGGATTCCAGCTCCCTGCACTGTCTGACTCTCTTTCGGGAGCACAGTGACTGTGGGAGGTAGGAAACTGGGCCCCTTCAGAGACGTTATGTTAGGTAACATGGTGGGGATGGCAACTTGGACTGTCCCTTACCTTGTCTCTCAGCTCCTCTCAACTCAAGACAATGCCCTCAAGTGTTCCCAGAAATGGACAATGAGTGTCTGTTTCTTGGGACCCTGGAAGAAAGATTGATTAGCTATTCCTAAGAACATCAGCAGTGAGGGACGCCTAGGTGGCCCAATCGGTTAAGCTTTCCACTCTTGGTTTTAGCTCAGGTCGTGATCTCACGGTTGTGAGATTGAACTCTATGCTGAGCTTCACGTTCAGCACAGAGACTTCTTGAGACTCTCTCTTCCCCTATCCCTCTGCCCCTCCCAGCCTTTCTCTCTTTCTCTCTCTCAAATATAAATAAATAAAATAAATCTAAAAAAAAAAAAAAAGATCATCAGCAGTGAGAAGGAAAGGCAGTTTGAGGCCCTGCAGAATTATCTTTAGGGAACTACAGATACTTCACTCCATTCAGACCAGGAGGTTGCCAGTAGGTAAGGGTGGGGTAAAGAGAATGAGGCACAAAAAATGCTCAGACCAACTGGTGCCAAGCCTCCTCCTGAGGCTTTCATACTGAGCTCATATCCCTTCTACCCTTGCAAAGTACCAAGTGAACTTAGGTAGTACTTCCCCTATCTGTGGAAAAACCATTTTGCTAAGGCTTCATGATGTCCTTTTATGACTTCTTTTCCTCTTCCATACTGCCTTTGGTCACTTATACAATATTACTTGGGGTTGGGTGAGTGAAATTTTTCCAGACTCTACATTCTTAGGGTTGGCTCTGGGCCCTGCACATTTCTGCTTCTCCAGGTTGACCCTGAGAGCTTATTCCAGCCTGGGTCTTGTTGTTTTTTTTTTTAAGATTTTATTTATTTATTTGGCAGACAGAGATCACCAGTAGGCAGAGAGGCAGGCAGAGAGAGAGGAGGAAGCAGGCTCCCTGCAGATCAGAAAGCCCAATGCAGGGCTTGATCCTGGGACCCTGGGATCGTGACCTGAGCCGAAGGCAGAGGCTTTAACCCACTGAACCACCCAGGTGCCCCCAGCCTGGGTCCTTTTATAGCTCTTTCGCCAGCCTGGTTGGTCTGTACAAGAGAGGTTTCAAGTGCTGGGATTTCTGAAATGTCCATGTGCCTTTGGAGTCAGGTAAACCAGACCTGGATTTAAGTTCACACTTTGTTCTTCATTAACTGGGTTACCTTGGCAAGTTACTTAAGGTCTCTTAATACTCAGTTGCTATACTCTTGTTAAATGGAGATGATGCCTACATAATAGTTATTATAATAGTAAAATGCCTTGAGCACCTTACACTTATTAATTCAGCTAATCCTCATACATTTCTAGGAATTAAGTGCTAGTGTAGTTGCCATTTTTCAGATGAAGAAATTGAGGCACAGAGAAGTTAAGTAGCAGGACCAAATTAATGCAATGTGTAAGTGGTAGAGAGCTGGGATTCTGAACTTGGGCAGTTTGACCCTGGAGCCTCCGTCCTTAACTACTGTACTAGATGTATTCACAGCATGTTCGCAAGAATTCATTGAGATAAACACTTGAAGCACTGGGTATAGTGCTTGGCCTGTAGCAGGCACTCAGTAAATGGAATCTGTTATCACTGGAGGGGAGAAACCTGCTACCACGTGGGCAGGTGGCAGATGTGACCATGGGTCTGGGTGAGGCAGGAGAGGCCGGAGTCCTCCTGCCGACCTGGGCCTTCCACAGTGGCAGGGTTTCAACTGATCTGTCTTTCAAACAAGGCTTGTTGGCAAAAGGCTTATCCCTGTAATCCCAAAGTTGCCTGACAGGCCCTGAAAAGAAAACATAAGAGCCGAAACTCGCTGGCCATAGGAGGGGCTCCCTCCCAGCTAGCCAGGGCTCAAGAACCACTTCTCTGACTTGGCTTTTGAGGAACTTGACTTCTCGCTTCCTGATCTTAGGCGTTTAATTAGGGCTTCCAAATAAGCCACCTGTGGAACAGAGGGGCTACTGCCTAAATTGGCAGAGGGTGAAGGGTTGGGTTAGTGCCAGGAAGCCAGGGAGACCCAGATGTGGGCTTCAGAGGCAGCGGTATGAAGCTGGCTCACCCGCCTGGTGTTGTACACCTCGGCTGTCTGCCTGGCCCTGGGAGTATCTTGGTCAGCAACCGGTGGTTCTGGTACGCCTGCCCCACTCGAGGTGCCAGCTGGGCTTAGAAGCCACAAGGCTTTGGAGTCCCTTTGTGGCTCTGCCATTTTTTAGTTGGGTGGCCTTGGCCTTTTATTCATGTTCCCTGACCCTGTTTTTTCATTTGTGAGAAAATTGTGAGGATCAAATGAAATAACGTACATGAAGCACCAGAACAGCAACTCCCATACTGTAGGTGCTCAGTATCTGCTCTCAGTCATGGGTGGGTGCAGCTGGGGTGGGGGGAATATAAAAGACGATTATTTGCCTTTTAAAAAAAATATTTTATTTATTTATTTGTCAGAGAGAGAGAGAGAGAGAGAGAGGGCACAAGCAGGGGGAGTGGCAGGCAGAGGGAGAAGCAGTCTCCCCGCTCCCTGATTCTTTCTTTGCCTTTAAAGAGGTTACAGTCTGGGCGGGGTTAGAGGTAATGAGACAGGTAAACATATAAATCATAACCTCATAGGAATAGTGTATAATGTAACACAGGGCCCCAAGTATAACAAACATCAGAGCTTTTGGAGTTCAGATATAGGAGAGCTGCCCTGTGGACTAGGCTGCTCAGAGAACGCTTCCTGAGTAAGTGAACTGTGCAAATGTGCAGAGGTTAGGAGGACAGCAAAGGGGAATTCCAGGAAAATATCCGAGAGATCAAGATCCCAATTCATGGGAAGGAGAGGAAATCAGTTGAATACCCCTAAAGGATAGACCCATCCTTGACAAAGTTCAGACAAAGGCAGATATTCCAGACAGGACTTTTTTTTTTTTTTTAAGATTTTTTATTTATTTGAGAGAGAACGAGCGAGGGCGGGGAGGGACAGCGGTAGAGAAGCAGACTGTGTGCTGAGCACAGAGCCCAGTGTAGGGCTCGATCTCACCATCCTGAGATCATGACCTGAGCTGAAACCAAGAATCGGACATGCAACCAACTGAGCCACCAAGTGCCCCCCCCACCAGACAAGTTTTTAAAAAGAGAGAAAGCTGACTTTCAGGCAGAATTTCAGGAGAAATTCCAGGGTCTCAAATTTAAAGTAATTGGTTGGTAGGGCAAAGGAGGTGGCCGCCAGTAAGCGCAGGCCAGGCTAAAGTTCAAGAGAGGAGCCTAGAAGGCAGAAAGAGAAGGAAATCTCTCCCCCCGCCCTCCACACCTCACCCCCACACCCCCCCACCCCCCCCCCCCCGCCCCCCGGCCCAGTCTGGACCTGCCAGTTTACACACAGCACCACCCAAGTTTTCCTGAAAGGGAGTGAAAACTAAGTGAGTCCAAATCCTTGGTGAGCCAGTTAGGGGCCTGAGGAACTGGATCTGTTGTCCAAGGAAGTTCAGACCTCGGCATGTGGTATCCAGTGAGAATTCCCAGTTAGGCTCTGGCTATCCTTGCTGAAAGTGTCTGTCTTTGAAAAAAAAGTTTTTGTATTTTTTTCTTTTCTTATTCCTGTTGTTTGTTCCTATTGGAAAAATTAGTCTTGGCTGAACTAAGTAGAAAAGGTTTGTTCTTACCTAGCCAGTATAACTAACGTGGTTGTAAGAACAGCTCTGGAAAACAATGCGGTGGTGCCCTTGCCTTCCCTTTGCCCTTTTGATAACTTTAATAGCATGATTGCATTGCCATTATGCTCTGTTCTTTATCTGAGTATATATTTAACTTCCGCCCCTCCTCTGAAGGCAACTTAATGTTAGAAGCTGTATCTATGTCTGACTTTAAAGTACCTGCCAAAAAACTACTGACAGGGGGGCCTGGGTGGCTCAGTTGGTTAAGTGTCTGCCTTTAGCTCAGATCATGATCCCAGGGTCCTGGGATTAAACGCCATGTCGAGCCCCACGTTGGGCTCCCTGCTCAGTGGAGAGTCTGCTTCTTCTTTTCTCTCTCCCTCTCTCCCTGCTCGTGCTTGCTTGCGCTCTCTCTCTCTTTCAAATAAATAAATATAATCTTTAAAATAAAAAGAAGAAACTACTGACGTAGGTACCCAATAAATATTTATTAAGTTGGAGGCTTTTCTGTATGCCTCACAGATTCCAGTAAGTGCTTCATATTTTTCATTCATTCATTCAATCTCTTAATAAGTGTGTAGTCTCCTGAATGCCTACTAGATACTAAGCATTATATTAGGGATATAATGGGAATAAAAATGAAGGGTTTTAGTGGTCCTTAAGGAGCTTATGGTCTTGTAGGTGAGTCAGATAAACAGGCATTTACAGAGCAGAATGGCAAGTGTGACTGAGGGACAGGTGGGTTATTACGGGAACACAGAGGAGGGTCTCATAATTCATCTGAGATGAAGGTGGAGGTGTTGAGACTGGTCAGACAAGGCTTTTTTTTTCCCCTTTTTCTTTTTTCAAGAGCAAAATTCTAAAGGAAATAAAAATTGAGGTACGAGCCTTCCAGGCAGAAGGAATAGCATGTGCAAAGTCCGTGGTGTGAGGGGTCCTATATTCAAGGAACTGCAAGTGCTTGCTTATGTTATAACAGGGGCTGCAGAGGGATGGTGGTTAGAAATAAACAGGGAACATTAGGAAGAGCCTGACGTGCTGGGTAAAGAAGTTTGGATTTTATCCTCAGGGTGATGGACAGCTACGCCTAGATTTTAGGTGGAGCATTGACCTGATCAGATTGGTGTTTGGAGATCACTTTGACTATCAAAGTGGAAAACAGATGGAATCTATGTGTTGGAGGAAGATGAGCTACAACGAGGGCAGTCCAGCAAGGGAAGCCCAGGAACAGGATAGGTGAGGTAGGTGATTGCTGCTTCCTGCTTCTCTAGGATGCTCCTTTCCATCCTGAGGGACCAGGTCTCTAGTTCCTGCCATAGCACCCGCTAAACAGGAGGCAATTCGGAAATGCTTCTTAGATATCTCACTCTTCTTTGTACCACCCGAGCCCCACTCAGTGGCTGACCCTTAGAGGCTTTCAGTGGGCATTGGTTGGCTCCAGCATAACTTGTGCTAGCAGCTACTGGGCACTGATTTGAAGGTAGGGCGGGTACCCCTTTCTCCTGTGGTCACAAAGTAGACGAAATTGCTTTCCAGGTTAGGATTGACCTTGAAGATCTCTTTTGCATGGCCTTTCTCAAGACATTCTCCATCTCATCATGAATCTTTGTTCCAAAGTGAACAGTGTGTTCCTTTAGGGCAGGAAATGTATTTTTATTCATTTTTATATTCCCAGGACTTACCACAGTGCATTATACACAGTGGGTGATAGTAGGTATTTGTTTCATGAGTCTGAAATTCCTTGTTTTAGACTTGAAATGTGTTTTATGAAATATGTTGTAAATGTTGATTAGGTGCTGATTCCTCCAAAAGCCTTTTATTTATTTATTTATTTTGCCTTTTTTTTTTTTTATCATATTTTGATGTTCATATACTAGAATGTATGTATTTGTGTAAGAATCATTAAGGACCGGAAGCAACAAGACGGAACTCAAAGAGCCTCCCCTTGCATGTGGGTTATATGACAGACTCACCAGGTCATTGACAAGAAACTGCAGTATACGGAATAATAAGGCCAGTCCCCTCTTGTGCCACCAAAGAGCAGCACACAGCGTAAATATGAAACACAGGAGCATAATAATTGTTGCAAGCAGTCTTGTTGTTTCAGACGGTTTCTTCAGTTGCTTCATGGGTCCCACTGAAAAGCACATTCTGGCTAATGCAGCAGTATTTCCAAGGGTATAAAATGCTACAAAAAGCTTTATGACACCAGGAAGCCACAGCAATCCAGTTTCAAGGATAGAGAAGAAAGTGCCGCACACGAAGCATATGAAAAACCACTCAACCTGGTGTTGACTCTAAGGGATGAGGCATCCAGGACCTGTGAGTTCCGTCGTCCTGGCCGCTCAGGACCTGCCGCAGCTTGTTCATGGCCCTGCTCCCCCACCACATTGGCAGCCCTTGCTTGCTTGGCCCCTCAAAAGTCTTTTAAACCTGTAGCCTAATGGTTAACTAGGCATATCGAGGACTGGAGGAAAGGAACTAGGAGATGGGTGAAGTTAGCAGGATGGGAAGTAAGTTATTTCTCAGAAATACTTAAAAGCTGAATTGAAACAATTCAGAGCAGTCCTAGGCCAAAAGTTGTTAAGTTCTTAGAAAGTCCTATTGGGGAGTTTGGGAAGCTCTGGGTTCCCTTTACCACTTACCATTCTACAGATTGCTTTTGTTTCTCCTAATATACTTTATTTTAATTTTTTAAAGATTTTATTTATTTATTTGAGAGAGAGAGAGAGAGAGAGACAGAGAGAGCATTTGTACGAGAGGGCACAAACCGGGGAGAGGGAGAAGCAGACTCCCTACTGATCAGGGTGGCCTAACATGTGACCCTATTCCAGGACCCCAGGATCATGACCTGAGCCAAAGGCAGATGCTTAACCAACTGAGCCACCTAGGCTTCCCTCTCCTCCTGTATTTTAAACTACAATTAAACTAGATGACTCAGCATGTTTTCCTGATTCTTTGTCTTTCCGTTTCTTCCCTTTTTTTTTTTTAATTAAAGATTTTCTTTTCTTTTCTTTTCTTTTTTTGACACACAGAGAAATCACAAGTAGGCAGAGAGACAGGCAGAGAGAGAGGAGGAAGCAGGCTCCCCGCTGAGCAAAGAGCCCGATGCGGTACTCGATCCCAGAACCCTGAGATCATGACCTGAGCCAAAGTCAGAGGCTTAACCCACTGAGCCACCCAGGTGCCCCTGTCTTTCTGTTTCTTTTCTTCATTAGGAATGCCCTGCTCCTTTATGCCATTATCATTATTCTTTATTTCCCTCCTGAAATGCTAGACTCTTTCCCTGAAACCCTATGGAAGAAATAGTCTCTCCCTACCCTGAACATCTCAGCTTTTAGACCCCCTCATGTACTTAATGCTATTACTAGAATTATATATAGATGAAATTATCATTCCTATTCTCACTAGAAGCAAGGGATCTAATTTAGCTATGTGTATTTCATAGCACAGGGCCTCGTAAATGTTGAGTGAACCAAATGTTGACAGAACTATATTACTGGCTTAGTGTGATGGTTAATTTTACCTGTCAACTTGACTGGGCCACAGGGTGCCCAGATATTTGGTCAAACATTATTCTGGGTGTTTTTGTATGAGATTAACATTTACACTGGTGGACTGAGTAAAGCAAATTGCCCTCCCTAATGTGGGTAGACTCATCCAATCAGCTGATGGCTTGAATAGAACAAAAAGGTTGACCCTCCTCTGAGTAAGAAAGAATTCCTCCTGGCTGTCTAGGACATCAGCTTATTTCTGCCTTCAGACTTGAACTGAAACATTGGCTCTTCCTGGGTCTGGAGGCTACTGGCCTTTGGCCTTTGGAACTACACCATTGGCTCCCCTGGTCTCTAGCTTGCCGACTTAACCTGCAGATTGTAGGATTGTCAGCCTCTTTCGTCGAGTGAGCCAATTTCTTATAAATCTCTTTCTTTTTATCTACATGTCTGTCTATCTAATCTCTGTATCTAGATCTATATCCATCCTATTGGTCCTGTTTTTCTGGAGAACTCTGACTAATATATTTAGGTCCTAGATTTTATTTTATTTTAAATTTTATTTTATTTATTTATTTTTAAAGATTTTATTTATGTATTTGAGAGATAGAGAGCACAGAAGGAGAGTGAGAGGGAGAAGCAGACTCCCTGATGAGCAGCAGAGAGCCCAATGTGGGGCTTGATCCCAAGACACCAAGATCATGACCCGAGCCAAAGGCAGACACCCAACCGACTGAGCCACCCAAGCACCCCAGATCCTGGATTTTAGAAATATTCTGGAGAAAGGAAAAGAGTTTGATCTACCTTTCCTGGAATTGGATTAACATGAGCCACTTTTTATTTATTTTATTTTTTTTATAAATATATAATGTATTATTAGCCTCAGGGGTACAGGTCTGTGAATTGCCAGGTTTACACACTTTTATAGCACTCACTATAGCACATACCCTCCCCAAAATCCACAACCCCACCACCCTCTCCCTACCCCCCTCCCCCGGCCACCCTCAGTTTGTTTTGTGAGATTAAGAGTCTCTTACGGTTTGTCTCCCTCCCGATCCCACCTTGTTTCATTTATTCTTTTCCTACCCCCCAAACCCCCCACGTTGCATCTCCACTTCCTTATATCAGGGAGATCATATGATAGTTGTCTTTCTCCGTTTGACTTATTTCGCTACACATAATACCCTCTAGTTCCATCCACGCTGTCACAAATGGCAAGATTTCATTTCTTTTGATGGCTGCATAGTATTCCATTGTATATATATACCACATCTTCTTTATCCATTCATCTGTTGATAGACATCTAGGTTCTTTCCATAGTTTGGCTATTGTGGACATTGCTGCTATAAACATTTGGGTGCACGTGCCCCTTCGGATCACTATGTTTGTATCTTTAGGGTAAATACCCAGTAGTGCAATTGCTGGGTCGTAGGGTAGCTCTATTTTCAACTTTTTGAGGAACCTCCATGCTGTTTTCCAGAGTGGCTGCACCAGCTTGCATTCCCACCAACAGTGTAGGAGGGTTGTGAACTCCCTTCTTTCTTATGCATTCCATGTTTACCTATTCTTCTCTGTCCTTCAAGGAATCAAGCATTCTCTCCCCTCCATGTCTGACATGTCATTTGCAGATATCTTCTCCCATTCTGTCAGTTGTCTTTTGGTTTTGTTAACTGTTTCCTTTGCTGTGCAAAAGCTTTTGATCTTGATGAAGTCCCAATAGTTCATTTTTGCCCTTGCTTCCCTTGCCTTTGGCAACGTTCCAAGGAAGAAGTTGCTGTGGCTGAAGTCGAAGAGGTTGCTGCCTATGTTCTCCTCAAGGATTTTGATGGATTCCTTTCTCAAATTGAGGTCCTTCATCCATTTTTTTAAAAAGATTTTATTTATTTATTTGACAGAGAGAGAGATCACAAGTAGGCAGAGAGGCAGGCAGAGAGAGGGAGGGAAGCAGGCTCCCCACTGAGCAGACAGCCCGATGCAGGATTCGATCCCAGGACCCTGAGATCATGACCTGAGCTGAAGGCAGAGGCTTAAACCACTGAGCCACCCAGGTGCCCCTCCTCATCCATTTTGAGTCTGTTTTCGTGTGTGGTGTAAGGAAATGGTCCAATTTCATTTTTCTGCATGTGGCTGTCCAATTTCCCCAAAACCATTTGTTGAAGAGGCTGTCTTTTTTCCATTGGACATTCTTTCCTGCTTTGACAAAGATTAGTTGACCATAGAGTTTAGGGTCTATTTCTGGGCTCTCTATTCTGTTCCATTGATCTATGTGTCTGTTTTTGTGCCAGTATCATGTCTTGATGCCATGTCTTGATGATGACAGCTTTGTAATAGAGCTTGAAGTCTGGAATTGTGATGCCACCAACTTTGGCTTTCTTTTTCAATATTCCTTTAGCTATTCAAGGTCTTTCCTGGTTCCATATAAATTTTAGGATTATTTGTTCCATTTCTTTGAAAAAAATGGATGGGATTTTGATAGAGATTGCATTGAATGTGTAGATTGCTTTAGGTAACATAGACATTTTCACAATATTTGTTCTTCCAATCCATGAGCATGGAACACTTTTCCATTTCTTTGTGTCTTCCTCAATTTCTTTCCTGAGTACTTTATAGTTTTCTGAGTATAGATTCTTTGCCTCTTTGGTTAGGTTTATTCCCAGTTATCTTATGGTTTTGGGTGCAATTGTAAATCGGATTGACTCCTTAATTTCTCTTTCTTCTGTCTTGTTGGTATAAAGAAATGCAACTGATTTCTGTGCATTGATTTTATATCCTGACACTTGTACAGGAATTCAGTAAAGTGTCAGGATAT
>NW_019154169.1:9179752-9205783 GCF_002288905.1 Enhydra lutris kenyoni | reverse complement strand
TTTTCTGAGTATAGATTCTTTGCCTCTTTGGTTAGGTTTATTCCCAGTTATCTTATGGTTTTGGGTGCAATTGTAAATCGGATTGACTCCTTAATTTCTCTTTCTTCTGTCTTGTTGGTATAAAGAAATGCAACTGATTTCTGTGCATTGATTTTATATCCTGACACTTTACTGAATTCCTGTACAAGTTCTAGCAGATTTGGAGTGGAGTCTTTTGGGTTTTCCACATATAGTATCGTATCATTTGCAAAGAGTGATAGTTTGACTTCTTCTTTGCCGATTTGGATGTCTTTAAGTTCTTTTTGTTGTCTGATTGCTGGCTGAGGCTAGGACTTCTAGTACTATATTGAATAGCAGTGGTTATAATGGATATCCCTGCCGTGTTCCTGACCTTAGTGGAAAAGCTCAGTTTTTCTCCATTGAGAATAATATTTGCGGTGGGTTTTTCATAGATGGCTTTGATAATATTGAGGTATGTGAGACCACTTATTTTTTTTAAAGATTTATTTATTTATTTGACAAACAGAGATCACAATTAGGCAGAGAGGCAGGCAGAGAGAGAGAGGAAGGGGGAAGCAGGCTCCCTGCTGAGCAGAGAGCCCGATGCGGGACTCGATCCCAGGACCCTGAGATCATGACCTGAGCCGAAGGCAGCGGCTTAACCCACTGAGCCACCCAGGCACCCCGTGCCTCACCTATTATAAGACAGATCTTCTCTCCAGGTTTCCTGTAAGAAGGAAGAGGGGAATTTAGGGGAAAGATCACGATCATAATATAAAACTACAAACTCCTTGCATCTGTTTCCATATTTAAATATATTTATGTCTTCCTCATATTAAAAAAAAAAAAATCTCTTGGGGCGCCTGGGTGGAATAGTCAGTTGGGCATTTGACTCTTGGTTTCGGCTCAGGTCATGATCTCGGGGTCATGGGATTGAACTCTGCATCAGGCTCCACGCTCAGCATGGAGTTTACTTGAGATTCTCTCTCCCTCTCTCTCTGTCCCTTCCTGTCACTCTCTCTCAAATAAATCTTAAAAAAAAAAAAAAAACTCTTTTTTGATCCCTATTCCTCTTGTTGACGTCTGCTCTAGTACTATCTTCCTTTGTATAGATGAACTTCTTTTTTTTTTAAAGATTTTATTTATTTATTTGACAGAGAGAGAGGGAGAGATCACAAGTAGGCAGAGAGGCAGGCAGAGAGAGAGGGGAGGAATCAGGCTCCGTGTCAAGCAGAGAGCCTGATGCGGGGCTCAATCCCAGGACTCTGGGATCATGACCTGAGCCGAAGGCAGATGCTTAACCCACTGAGCCACCTAGGTGCCCCTAGATGAACTTCTTTTTTTTTTTTTAATAAGATTTTTTTTAAGATTTTATTTATTTATTTGACAGACAGATATTACAAGTAGTCAGAGAGGCAGGCAGGGAGAGAGGAAGAAGTAGGCTCCCCGCTGAGCAGAGAGCCCCATGCGGGGCTTGATCCCAGGACCCTGAGACCATGACCTGAGCCGACTGCAGAGGCTTTAACCCACTCAGCCGCCCAGGTGCCCCCCTAGACGAACTTCTTAAAAGTGTTTTTTTTAAACCAATATCTCCATTTGCTTATCTCCCATCCTCTCTCAGCATCATAGAGTTGATTTTCTTCCCACATTGTGCAACAAAAACTGCTCTAACCAAGGTCTCCAATGGTGAAGTTATCCCCAAATAGCATAAACCCTTCTCACCTTTGTTTTACGTGATGTCACAGGGCCCTTGCCCCTATTGGCCACTGCTTCACTCAAGACTGCTGCCATGGCCCCCACTCTGGTGGCTCCCCATCTATCTGGCCATTGCTGCCTTCTCTGATCTGTCCATCCCCTAAATGCCATTGGTCTCTAGAGTCTGTCTTGTCCTGTGCCCTCCTCTCTTCCTCTATGTACTCACCAGACCCTCTGTGACTTCAGCCATAATCCATTTCTCTTGAGGCATGTATCTCTACTGTCTGTTGGGAATCTGCTTTTGAATATGCAGCATGTCCCAAACTGTCTTACCTCAAAACCTGGTTCTTTAAAAAATAATAACAGTTATCATTATAATAATATATATCATTATAATAATAATGATATAATACATAATATATAATATAATATAACATTACATTACATAATAATATATACCCTAACCCACAGTGATCTATACCAGAAAACCACCACCACCCTGCCTCTTCTCTTTGTCATTCCCCCATCTGCTCAGTCATCAGTTTTGGCAGTGCCATCTCCTACATATCTCTAACCTGTCCCCTCGTTTCCAACCTAACTCACACTACTAACTCAGGCCCCCATCATCTCCTCTGGATCCCTGCAACATCTTCTCTCTGACTCCCTTCCTTGCCTCCGTGTAATTAATTCTGGGTGCCCTCCCAGCCCCCTGTCCACAGTGCAGCTGGAGTGGCCCTATCAAACAAATGTCTGATCACATCCTTATCTGTTATTAAAGTCCTCCAGTCCTTCTCTGTTGCCCTCAGGCTGCACTTTGACCTTTTCAGCATGGCTTCCAAGTTTTTTGTCCTGTTACAATTTTAAAAGATCTCAGTTTTCTTCAGCTTCCTCTGTCCCAGTCCTGGCCCCCACCCCAATTCTTGCACATTATGTTTCAGCCACACCAAACTTCTTTAATTCCTGATAGTCCCTGCTTTCTATGAATCTGGGCCTTTGTACTAATTCTGTCTACCTAGAACACTCCTGTTATGTCTCTTTATTTTTCTATGGGTTCGAGTTATCTTTCAGGCTTTGGTTTGTACCTTACTTCTGTGATCTACTACACTAACACACCAACCCTGGATCATGCTCCTGAAGTCCCCAGCACTTACCCCTTTTGTAGCACTTACTTTGCTCTCTTGAGACCATCTGATGAATGTACTGTCAGTATCTTGTAGGCAGGGACAACATATTAAATTCCTGGGGCCTAGAAAAGTACCTTTCATATAATAGAGGTTCAATAAATACTTGTGGTATCAACAAATGATTTCCATAGTTACTTAGGACACCTTTCTTCTTAAGTCAGTTGAACAAGTGGTTGCTGGTAGGAAAAGAGCACAAAAGAGGTCCAAAGCCTCAATATTGGTTTTTGTTTTGTTTTGTTTTGTTTTGTTTTAATTAAAGCAAAAGTTTAGGGACGACTGGGTGGCTCAGTTGGTTAAGCATCTGCCTTCGACTTGGGTCATGATCCCTGGATCCTGGGATCGAGTCCCACAAGGGGCTCCCTGCTCAGCGGGGAGCCTGCTTTTCCCTCTGGCTGCTCTCCCTCTCTCTGACAAATAAAATCTTTTAAAAAATGCAAAAGTTCATATTTTTGCAGTGTTACAGGCTGGCTATGGCTCTCATTGGGCTGATGGGACTAGTACAGCTGAACCCTCCACTCCGGCTGGCTGACACTGTCCTCTTCCACACCTGTAGACTTCTTTTTAAGTAACAGCTTGATATAGAAGTCATATACCATACAATTCATCCACTTAAAGTGTATAATTCAGTGGTTTTTAACAAGTTCACAGAATGGCATAACAACCATCACTGCAATTTTAGAACATTTTCATCACACCAACAAGAAACCCCATACCCATTAGCAGTCACTCCTCATCCCCATCTCCTCTCTCCATCCCCTGGAAGCCACTAATCTTTTTGTCTCTATGAATTTGCCTATTCAGGATATTTCGTATAAATAAAATCATATTATATTTTATAATGTATTATAATATCTATAATATAATATATATTATATAATATAATATGTAATATATATCATAATATATTATAAAATATAATATTATAAATATATATTATATATTTATAATATGTTATATATTATATAATGTATTAATGTATTATATAATGTATTTGTGACTTGCTTCTTTCACTTAGCATGATTTTTTTAAAAAGATTTTATTTACTTATTTGATAGAGATCACAAGTAGGCAGAGAGAAGGGGGGAAGCAGGCTCCCCGCCGAGCAGAGAGCCCGATGCAGGGCTCCATCGCAGGACCCTGGGATCATGATCTGAGCTGAAGGGAGGCTTTAACCCACTGAGCCACCCAGGCACCCACTTAGCATGATGTTTTTAAGATTCATCCATGTTGTATCAAGTATCAGTATTTTATTTTTATTTCTTTTTATTGCCGAATGATATTCCACTACACACCCCATTTTGTATATCCGTCCATCAGTTGATGGATATTTGGGTTGTTTGTGCTTTTAGGCTAGCACAAATAATGCTGCTTATGAACATTTGTGTACAAGCTCTTGTGTTGTGTTGACATAGTTTTTTATTTCTCTTAGGTTTTATCTGGGAGTGGAATTGCCAAGTCATATGGAAGACTTCAGATTTTTTTTAAGTAGGCTCCACGCTCATTTTGGAGCTTTGATTAATGACCCTGAGATCAAGAGTCCGACAGTCTACTGATTGGACCAGCCAATTGGCCCAGGACTTAAGATTCTAAAGGACAGAGGTAGTAGTGGCGCCTGGGTGGCTTAGTCGGTTGGGCACCTAGCTTTTGGTTTCGGCTCAGGTCATGGTCTTGGGGTCCTGCAGTCCTGGGATTCTGGGGTTGAGCCCTGCATTGGCTTCTTTCTCAGAGTGGAATCTCCTAGAGGATTCTCTTTCCCTCTGCCCTTCGCTTCCCACCCCATGCCACCTACCCCTGCTGCTCGCGTACATGCCCTCTCCTCTCTCTCTCTTAAATAAATAAATCTTTAAATTAAAAAAAAAAAAACAGGGGTGCTTGGGTGGCTCAGTGGGTTAAAGCCTCTGCCTTCAGCTCAGGTCATGATCCCAGGGTCCTGCGATCGATTGAGCCATCGGGTTCTCTGCTCAGCGGGGAACCTGCTTCCTCTTCCCTTTCTGCCTGCCTCTCTGCCTACTTGTGATCTCTGTCTGTCAAGTAAATAAATAAAATCTTTTTTAAAAAGTAAAAATAAAAAACAGAGGTTGCTTTACAGATTAAGCTCACAAACACATGAAGCACTCATAACTCTTGCTCTTTATTGATTTACTGGCAGGCAAGTTTTGTAACTGACTCTGAAGAATTGACATTAATTAAATTTCTCTATGTAATGTAAAATAACCAATGAATGTGCAAAGTCCTATTGTCCTGTGCAGGAGAATAAAGCCCTTCTTGGGTTTAAGTGGAAGTGGAAGAAGTTAATATTTGGTTCTGCCCATTTCCACTCCCACTCCCCCGTACCCCTGGACCACACAGGGCTTCCTGATGGAGTTACACAGGAAGTGTCAACTGGGGAAGCTGGCCTAGTGACTGATTTTAGCCATAATTAAATCATTGCTTCCCTCTGTATTACAGTAGGAATGTATTATTCCTTTTGTATTATACCTCTCTTTGTCTTTTCTTTTTTCTTCAACATCTCTGCGGCCATATACACTCCTGTCTTCCCTGGTCTTTCCTTTCTCCTCAGCCTCCTGGTAGTAACAAATTGTTCCTTGGTCCTATTTAAGTTAAGACAATAAAGTTATGAGACTCAATGTGAGTTTTAGGATTCCTTTTTAAAAAAAAAATATTTTATTTATTTATTTGACAGAGAGCACAACGTGGGGAGCAGCCGAGGGAGAGGAAGAAGCAGGCTTCCTGCTGAGCAGGGAGCCCGATGTGGGGCTTGATTCCAGGACCCTGGAATCATGACCTGAGCCGAAGGCAGAGACTTAATCCACTGAGCCACCCAGGCACCCCTAGGGTTCCTTTTACAAGTATTTCATATCCAAATAAATACAGGCACCTTAAAAGTAGTTGTCCTAGGAAAAAAAAAAGTAGTTTTTCTGGGTGGCTATATATTTATTCCAAGAGTTTAGTTGTTACTCAAAACATTTTGGTATTTTGTGTAGTTTTTCTCAAAACCAGTCTGAACCCTATAAGAAGACGAGTTTCACTTCCTTAATAATCACATCTAGTATTGTAGGGGGCCTCCCACTTTGATTGTATTTATGTCTTCCTATTCCCAGTTCCCCTTTACCTTTCTAGCTCTAGTCCCCAGACAGGAGGAGTTCTGGGTTCATTTGGGGCAAGCATTAACATAGAGAGGCAGTGAAGGGAGACTGGCATGCTTCACAAGACTTTGACCTTTAAACAAACCATGCTTAAGCAGCTCTTTTTAAAAAAACAAAACAAAACAAGATTTATTTATTTATTTGAGAGAGAGAGGGCAAGGGGAGGGGCAGAGGGAGAAGGAGAGAGAGAATCTCAAGCTGGCAGGAATTGAGAGTATAATCCATCGGGGAATAAATGGGGCTAGGTAAAGGCTTTTGGTGGTCCTTTCCCTAGTACCTGAAAGAGTTGCTTGATTAGTAGCTACTACGGACATGGCCTTAGGGTAAGTTCTGGGAATATAGAGATAAATAAGTTATAGTCCCTACTTTATAAGTGTATATTCTAACAAAAAGAAGATAAGTAACAAGTACAAATTATGAGATTTGAGGGAAGCCCGGATGGCTCAGTTGTTTAAGCGTCTGCTTTCAGCTCAGGTCCTGATCCCAGGCTCCTTGCTCAGCGGAGGGTCTGCTTGTCTCTCTCCCTCTGCGCCCCCCAACCTCCGCTTGTGCTCACACACTCTCTCTCTCAAATAAATAGATAAAATCTTTACATTGACATACAATATTATATTTGTTTCAGGGTACGACATAGTGATTTGACAATTACATACATTATGAAATGTGCACTGTAAGAGCAGTGGTCATCTGTCACCATACGAAGTTACTACACTGTTACCGACTGTGTTCCCTATGCTGTGTTTTTCATCCCTATGACTTAATTTATTTTATAATTTGAAGTTTATACTTAGTTTTTTGTCTGTTTGTTTTAAGAGGGAGCATGCCCTTTCTTTCTGTGCTGATAGCGCTCGCACAAACATGGTAAATGTTCCTAAATCTGGTAGGCTTTCTGCCAAGAAGTGTGGCAAGCACCTACACCATAAACTAACACAGTACAAGAAAGGCAAAGATTCTCTTTATGCCCAGGGAAAGCAGCGTTATGATAGGAAGCAGAGTGGCTATGGTGAGCAAACTAAGCCAATTTTTTTGGAAAAAGGCTAAAACTACCAAGAAGATTGTGCTGAGGTTTGAATGCATTGAGCCCAACTGCAGATCTAAGAGAATGCTGGCTATTAAGAGATGCAAGAGTTTTTAACTGGGAGGAAGTAAGAAGAGAAAGGGCCAAGTGATTTATTTCTAGGTTTTGTATTTTGTTGTATTATGAAGACAATAAAATCTTGAGGTTATGTTAAAAAAAAAAAAAAAAGGGGGTGTGCACATGGGGGGAGGTGGGGGAGAGGGGAGTGGGGAAGGGGCAGAGGAAGAAGCATCTTTTTTTTTTTTTTTAAGATTTATTTATTTATTTGACAGAGAGAGAGAGACCGTGAGAGAGGGAACACAAGCAGGGGGAATGGGAGAGGGAGAAGCAGACTTCCCGCTGAGCAGGGAGCCTGATGCAGGGCTCCATTCCAGGACCCTGAGATCATGACCTGAGCTGATGGCAGACGCTTAACGACTGAGCCACCCAAGCGCCCTGAGAAACAATCTTAAGCAGGCTTTATGATCAGTGTGGAGCCTGATGCCGGCTCATCAGTACTGGGAGATCATGACGGAGAGATTGCGACCTTAGCTGAAACCGGGAGTCGACTGCTTAACCAATTGAGCCACCCAGGCCTCCAAGGAAGTCTGTACTTCTTAATCTCTTTCGCCTTTTTCACCCATTCCCCCCTGCGCACCGCTCTCCTCTGGCAATCACCAGTTTGTCCTCTGTATTTATAAATCTATTTGTTTTGTTTATTTAGATCCTGCATATAAATGAAATCATGTAGTATTTGTGTTTTTCTGTCGGACTTATTTCACTTAGCATAATACCCTCTAAGTCCATCTATGCTGGCAAGATTACATTCTTCTTTATAGCTGAGTAATATCCTATTACATGTATATATATATACATCATATTTTTTTATCCATTCAGTTATTAGTGGACACTTGGATTGCTTCCATATCATGTCTATTATAAATAATGCTGCAAATAAACATAGGAATGCATGTATCTTTTTGAATTAGTGTTTTGTTTTTCTTAGGTAAATACCTGAAAGTGAAATTGCTGGGTCATATGGTATTTCTGTTTTGTTTGTTTTTGTTTTTTTTTTAAAGATTTTTTTAATTTATTTGACAGAGACACAGCGATAGAGGGAACAGAAGCAGGGGGAGTGGGAGAGGGAGAAGCAGGCTCCCACTGAGCAGAGAGCCCAATGCAGGACTCGATCCCAGGACCCTGGGATCATGACCCTGGGATCATGATCTCACTGAAGGCAGACACTTAACGACTGAGCCACCCAGGCGGCCTGGTATTTCTGTTTTTAATTTTTTGAGCAACCTCCATACTATTTTCCATTGTGGCTGCTCCAGTTTACATCCCCACCGACAGCTCACAAGGGCTTGCTTTTTCCCACTTCCTTTTCCACTTGTTATTTCTTGTCTTTTTGATACTAGCCTTTCTGACTGGTATGAGGTGATATCTCATTGTGGTTTTGATTTGCATTTTTCTGATGATTAGTGATGCTGAACATCTTTTCCTGTGGCTGTTGGCCATCTGTATGTTGTCTTGGAAAATGCCTATTCAGGTCCTCTGCACATTTTTTTTTCAAAGTTTATTTTTTATTTTCTTTTATTAAGTAAACTCTATACCCAACATAGCCTTGAGCTCATGACCCTGAGATCAACAGTCACATGCTCCACTGATTGAGCCAGCCAGGTGCCCCTCCTCTGCCCGTTTTTTAATTGGGTTATTATTAATTTTTTTCGGTGTTGAGTTGTATGAGTTCTTTATATTAATTTTGAATATTACCCTCTTATCAGATATAGCATTTGCAAATATCTTCTCCCATTCAGTATGTTGCTTTTTCATTTTGTTTATGGTTTCCTTTGCTGTGCAAAAAGTTTGATGTAGGGGCGCCTGGGTGGCTCAGTGGTTTAAAGCAAGGTCCTGGGATCAAGCCCCGCATCCAGCTCTCTGCTTAGCGGGAAGCCTGCTTCCTCCTCTCTCTCTCTCTCTCTGCCTCTCTGCCTACTTGTGATCTCTGTCAAATAAATAAATAAAATCTTTAAAAAAAAGTTTGATGTAGTCCCAATAGTTTATTTTTGCTTTGTTTCCCCGTGCCTCGGGAGACAGATCCAGAAGAATGTTGCTGAGGGTAATATGCAACAAATTACTATGTTTTCTTTTAGGGGTTTTATGGCTTCATGTCTTAAATTTAGGTTCTTAATCCATTTTGAGTTTATTTTTGTGTATGGTTTAAGAAAGTGGTCCAGTTTCATTCTTTTGCAGGTAGCTGTCCAGTTTCCCAGAACCATATTGAAGAGACAGACTGTCTTTTCCCCATTGCATACTTTTGCCTCCTTTGCATGTAATTGACCATACAAGCTTGGGCTCATTTCTGGGTTCTCCATTATATCCCATTGAGCTATGTGTCTGTTTTTGTGCATATACCATATTGTTTTGATTATTGTAGCTTTGTAGTATTGTTTGAAATCTGGGATTGTGATACTTCCAGCTTTGTTCTTTTTCGAGATTGTTTTGGCCACGTGGCCAAATGTGAAAAATGTGAAAATACTGTTGGTATTTTGGTAGGGACTGCATTGACTCTGTAGATTGCTTTGTGTATTGTGGGCAATTTAACAATATTAATTCTTCCACTTTATGAGCATGGCATATTTTTCCATCTATTCCATTTATCTTCAGTTTCTTCCATCAATGTCTACAGTTTTCAGAGTACAGGCCTTTTACCTCCTCAGTTAAATTTATTCCTCGTTGTTTTATTCCTTTTGATGTGATTATAAATGGGATTACTTTCCTAATTTCTCTTTCTGGTATATGTCATTATTATTCTATAGAAATGCAACAGATTTCTGTATATTAATTCTGTATCCTGCAGCTAAAATTTATAGTTTGTTCACTGTCTTCTAAGCATTTTACATGTGTATTAACTCATTTTTTTTACATGTGCATTAACTCATTGACTTCTGACAATAGCCCTGTGAAGTATGTATTGTTATAATCCTTGTGTATAGGTAAAGAATCTGAGGCACAGAGACATTACAAGTAGCTCGCCTGAAGTCTCCGGCTCTGTCTTTAGGAGCAGGACCTTCAGTGCAGGTAGTTGGGCTCCAGAAGGTATGCTCCTAGATAACATGGTCTCTAGCAAGTCATCCACTGTGTATGCATGAACTCTGCTGCTTCCCATCTGCGTTGCCTTTGTACAACTGGTTTGCCCTTTGGCCTGTGGGTTTTTTTTCTAATTTTAGTATATGTGCTGCCAAAGCGAGCACTGTAGTTGTTTTTTTTTTTTCTTAAAGACTCTGGTCAAGGGGAGGACGCTCCTTTAACATCTTCTCGGACATTTTTGCCTATCCCGGGGGCAGTCACTGCCCTTGGAGCTTGATTGCATTTGGTCAAATTTTATTAAGCTACACAGTAGTGTATTTGTTGGAATGTGTGATTCTTTATAAGCTTCTGGAGAGCAGGGACTTCTTTTTTTTTCTGGAAAATTTCAAACAGTTGCAAAAGTAAAGCTATAATAAAACGAATCTATATGTACTCATCATGCAGCTTTGGCAATTATTTTGTGGCCGGTATCATTTTATTTATCCTCCTCTCCTCAAACCTGGATTATTTTGAAGCGAACTTCAGACATCAGATAATTTCATTAAGATTCCAGTTATATTACTAAAATATAAGGTATCTTTACAAAAACATAACCACAATACCATTATTGCACTAAAAATTAATACTTCCTTAATGTCATAAAATATTCACTGTTCTAATTTCTGCAATTATCTCATAATCCCCTCCCTTCCCCTCTCTTTCCTTCCAGCCTTTTTTGTTTCTTTATTTCTTCTTTGCCTACCCCCCTTTTACTTCAAAAAAAAAAAAAAAAGGCAGAGTTATTTGAATAAAAATCCAAGTAAGGTCTTTATTTTTAATCTTCATGCTTCATGTTCTCATCAGCACCTGGCTTTAGCGCTTGACATACAGAAATCCTCAGTAAATGTTTAGTAAATGAATGATTCATCAGAGATCTATAAAATGCCCTAGTTGAATGAGTGTTGCCTTACTGTCATATTTGGTTGGTTTCTTGGCTTGGCGTTTGGTTTATGGTACTTTAGTTAACAATTAACTTAGATGCTGGCTACTATCAGCCATTACTAAAGGTTTAAGGACAGTGAATGTGTCTGTGACTCAGGCATTTGCATGCTAGAAGGAAATGGGCCAGGTTTTCTTGTCCCTGTTTTTGGTCTCTAGTCTCTATTTCACTTTGAGTTTGGACTGACCATGTTTGGCTTTTTTGCTATTTCTTCAAAATAGGGATGACCCTGAAGGAGCTCCTTGAGAGCATGAACAGAGCTCACATTGCAGTGGTAGGTTTTGTACCTGATGGATTGAATTGGTTCCTCCTTCACTTACTTTATTTTTAAGAATTGGGATAAAATTGAAATACATTGAAATGCATACGGATCTGGGGCACCTGGGTGGCTCATTCGGTTAAGCATCTGCTACCTTCTGCTCAGGTCATGATCCTGGGTCCTTAAGTTGGGCTTCCTGCTCAGCAGGGAATCTGCTTCTTCCTCTGCCACTCACCATCCCCACCCCCACTCGTGTTTGTGTTCTCTCTCTTTCTCTCTCAAATAGATAAACAAAATCTTTAAAAAAAAAAAAAAAAGAAATGCATACAGATCTTAAGTGTACCATTTGATTTTTGGTAAATGTATATATCCATGTACTCAACACCTGAATTGAGATGTCAAACGTGACCCAGAAAGTTCCCTTGTACACCTTTGCAGCTAATTCTACCCCGTATGGTGAATCCTAACATCCTTAATTATCACTGTCTATTCTTGGGCTTTATTTAAATGGCATCATATACTATGTACTCCTTCATGCCTAGCTTCTTCTGCATAGTGTAATGTTTTAGAGATTCATGCATCTCATTTTAGCAGTAGTTTGTGCCCTTTTTATTGATGACTAGCATTCCCTTGTATGGATATACCATAGTCTGTTTATCCGTTCACATATTGATGGATATTTGTGGTTTCCAGTTTTTGGTGATTGTGAATAATGCTGTTAGAAACATTCATGTATAACTCTGTGTAGATATCTGTTTCCGTTTCTCTTGGGTAGACACCCAGACATGGGATTGCTGGACTATGTATTTAAGTCTATAAGAAAATGTCAGACTCTTTTCCAGAGTGGTTGTGTCATTTTATACTTCCACCAGCAATATGAAGAATACTAGCTGTTTCCCATCCTCACAACAGGTGGTATCAGCAGTCTCTTAAAGTTTAGCTACTTGCCGATAATTTTATTTTGAGTACTTCTCTGTGCCTTGCAGAAGAGATTATTCATTTTATGCCCCTCACGTGGACTATACTCCTAAGTCCTCAGTTTTTCAATTTTACCTATGTTTTAGGTCAGTGTTTCTTGACACGGAATATACGTGAGAATCACCAGGAGTCTTTCCACATAGCCCAGGTCTCCCTGCAGACACACTGTACCAGCAGCTTTCTCAGGGATTGTTCATGGGCTCAATATGTATGTTGGAAAAGTTCCCCAGGTCATTCCGATTTATATTCCTAGCTAAAAACCACTGCTTCGAGGCTCAAGTCCTACCTGTGATAACAGAGGCTCTTCGTCCTGCCTACACATCAACAGGATCTGGGGAGCTTTCAACACTCACTAGTTCCAAGGTTCCAGACCACGCCAGTGGAGTTGGAATCTGGGGGTGGGGCCTGAGTGTCAACTGTTGTTTTTTTTTTTTAATTTCCCTGTCATTCTAATATGCAATCACATTTCCCATTGGATTTCTTTCTGTCTTCTCTTGTAGCATTTATACCTTTTCATTTTTATATTATAATACTTTTTCATGTCTTATCTCCTGTCTTAGGCATTATGTTCCTAGCCTTTCCCATTTCTATGTCTTTCATGGGGTCTGACACCTACACCTGTAGCACAGTAGGTGCTCAATAAGCATTTCACGAACACATGAGTTGGTCATCAGGAAAAGATGGCAGTCACAGGTAGGTTGCATTCTGAGTCTCAGAGTCCCTGTCCTCCCTCGGGTCGGAGTTGTGATGACCAGTGGGGGTAACTCCTCTGTGAGATAACAGAACCTTCCCCTGTTTGATATTTGTTTTTAGGCATATCACTGGGAGTAAGAATTATATGTGTATATGGGGTAGAGGAGCGGGGTCAGGTAAGGAGACAGATCTAATTACAATGGGGGAGTTATACTAGAGTTGTGGTAAAGAAAGTAAGAAATATTAGTAAAGAGGAAGAAATTTGAGCTTACCCGATAGCCCAGTGTAGGCCACTATACACCCTTGAGCACGAGAGTGAACCAGTCTTTAGGAAGGTGGTGAGGCAAGAGTGAGCAAGAAAGATTTTAATAGAGAGACCAGAGACAAGGAGTCAGGCTGTACTTCCAGCAGAGTTGTTGAGGGCCTGGGTTGTATAGGGTCATGGGAATCGACAGAACAGTGTACTGAGAGGTATTAACCATCAGGCTTTGTGATGTATCAGATCTGGGAAACCAAAGAGCAACGCAGGAAATAGTGGTGGTGTGGAAAGATGTGGAAGGAGAGGATGAGCTCCCTGGGTCGGGCTGTAGGGGTGGGTTGGGGAATTGCAACTTAAATGAGGAGGAATTTCAGAAGGTGTTTAGGTGTGAGTATCAGGAGTTCTGGGGAGTCATAGGGGCTGGAGATACAGATGCAGGAGCCACCTGCAGAGAGGTCATCGAAGCTGTGGAAGAGGGTGTTGGTGGAAGTATCCAGTCCGCGTCTCACTACTAAATCTGGCGTGGGGTGTGACACAAAGGTCAGGGGGCAGAAGGAGGAGATTGTCCAAGAATGAAAAGTTGTCCATGGTCTTAGACATTGGAAAAGCAAACAATGGTGAGAACGGTGAAAATACCCTTGAATTGGACTAAGGACAGATACTGACTTTATGCTGCATCTAGAGGTCTCGGGGTGGAGGCACCACTGCACAGGGGACAGGAGAAAGCAGGTGACAAGGACAGGGGATGCAGCACACATGCTTCCACAGCTTGGAAGTGAAGGAGATGAGAGAACAGGCTAATACTTAGTGGGATTAATAAATGAAGGTTATTCCGGGTAGAACACCCTAGAGAGGGGTCTGTGTGACTGGACCTGTGGAGGCTCAGAGCCCGAGCTGTACTGCTGCGTCTCATTCATCAGGGCCACCCATGCAGGAAGTGTTGCTTGTCCCTACTAATGAGGCCCGGAGATCTTTTACTCCTGAAATCATCTCTCTCAGAAGAAAATAGGCAATTTCTCCCAAGCAGGTTGAAGCTATAGCCTGTCATTTCTAGGTAGACTCACTTTATCAGCAAGTATGCAAATGACTTAGCTGATTTTCTGGTCACTGGATCAAATATCTGCAAACTTAGGCTTACTCTGACTCCCAGTTCAGCAAGTTCTCTTTCTTCTGCCTGTAAAGAAGATATTGTCTAAAGTAGTTTTAACCACGAGGCAGCATCTTCATGTTGACTTTATAGTTTTTATTATAAATATAAAGCAGATTTTACAAATAATTCAGAAGTGGCCCTAGCCAGACAAAATTAAATAACACAGAATAGCATGGATGAGGGGAAGTACATACAGACTGTGTCAGAGTTAGAAAACCCTTGAAAGAGGTACCTGAGTGCACAGAATTCCCAACTTGCCCTCTTTGAGGAGCCTCTTAGACACAGCATAACATCGAGTAATATCGAATGAAATCCTTTTCTCAACAGCCACAAAGAGACTGTGTCTAGAAGGAGGCTGGTTGGGAAATATGTTGCCTCTCCTTCCCCTGTCCTTCCTTTCTGTTCTGCACACTGGGACTCCTAGACGCCCATGGGAAAAAAAACATTTCAGAGGCTGTTCACGGGGCCTCTGAACCAGCTATCCCCCTCCCCTGTCCTAACACCCTTCTCATCCCTGCTTCCCAGGAGCATCTGCACCAGGGCAGCTTTCTGGAGGGTGAGCAGTGCCAACAGAGGTGTGAGTGTGTTCCCTTCAGAGCACCCCACTTCTCAAGGACCAGTCACACTTTAGCAGAGGCCAGGTCTCCTGAGAAAGTGAGTGGGGCAGACACCACGCACAGCAGAGACGTAGAAAGCGGTGGTGGTTGGAGACTGGCCAAGGATGCCGGGAAACTGAGTTAAACTCATTCTAGCCACAAAAGAGGAAAACTGCTGCTGCTGCTCTTCTTTTTTGGAGCCCCCGACATGAGCACCTTGAGGAACTCCTGGCCAAGGGGACTTGAGGGGTTTTGGTGGCTTCTTTGACTGGAGACAGTCAGATCGGCTTATATAGCTAAGTAGAAATAGCCCCTTCACATGAACAAGCACTTGCAAAAACTGCAATGGCAGAATATCTCAGGGAAAAAAACCCAACACACCAAACAGTGCATTCTTTAATAATTATTTAAATAATCTCTGAAGGGTAGCTCTCTGACTCCTTTCCCAAACTCCCTGCTAATTATCTCTGCTAAGACCTGACAGCCCCCTGAAGCGCTATAAGCCCTCCTTCTGTAGGCATTTCCTTGATGAAGAAAATTATGAAACATACATTCTTTTTTTTTTTGGCATTTTCCATTAGGAATCACCTGTTGACCTCAGTGAATAATTTTCCTAATTGTTTCTAGTGAGTTCTCTGAAGACAGGCTTATCAAAGGGCTTAGGTGGCTTTCTAGTTAAGCATTAATGTGTTTAGGCCCTGGTAGACAACTCTGACAATAGACAAAGGTGTAGAATTTCCCAGGTTAGCATATTTGTTTTCCTGTGCAGGGTGGGGTTCACAGGGGGCTTTGGAGAGATAGAAGCTTTTACTTCTACTTCTTCTCTCTCTTCTTTCCTGGCACACGCATTTCATTGGGTCAAGAGAGGACTCTCAAGGTTATGGCAAATTCAAGTTAGACTCCAGTAGGACAGGACTGGGGCGGGAAGGAATGACTATGCGTTGAATAGGGAAGTTTAAAAAAGGAAAGGAAGAGGGGCAGAGGTTGTGGAACTTCCCAAGGTCCGCTTTGCCAAATTTCAATGACAAGGAAGGTTGGGTTTCCTAGGAATCCCGGATGTACCTTCTCATGTATTGACACTGAAGGGAGGGACTGTGACAAGGCGGCCTGGAGGTGCTTGTTAGGGAATAATGTGGAGAAAGAGGCTTCTTCCCCTTTTCCCTGAAGGTAAAGGGGTTTCCTCATGATGGGGATGAGAGGGTTGGAAAGAGCACAGCAAGCAGGACAGGTCATGTTACTTCTTTTGTACTTCTGTATACACCGTTTCTGTGTCTGCTGGGGACGGGGAGGGTGAAGTTGGTTTCTTTGGTTCGTGGGCACTGAAGTTCAGGGAAGAATATGCAACTTCTTCACTCTGAAAGGCATGAGCAGTGTGGTCAGTTAAATCAGAGCATAGGTCAGACCCTCACCTTGTGTGCTGTGATTCAGCACCATGTGCTATCACCATTTTGAAACTTTTTAGCTTTGGAGAAGGGCTTTAATTAGCCAAGATTACTCCGCTTGCTAACATCCGGTTGAGTGATCATTAGAAGAGGTAGATTACAGTATTTACTCATACTGGAATGCAGTGATACAGCAACAGAGAACGGACAGTCTACAAATGCATAGAAGGACATGCATGAATCTCACAAGACAATTTTGAATGAAAGAAGCTAGACACAAGGATGTACTGTGTATCCCATTTTATAAAGGCATAAACAGACAAAAGTAATCTGGTGCACTGAAAGCCAGGATAGTGGTTACTCTTTGGAAGGAAATAACTGGAGGGGTTTTTGGGGGGAGAAAGGGAGGGTGACATGTTTTATTTCTTGACTTGGGTGACTTTTGTGGTCAACTCATGAAAATTTATATATTGTTAAAATATATTTATGATTTAAGTACTTTTTGGTATATATATATGTATTCTACTGAAAGGTTGAGAAAAATTTGGTTAAATTATTGTAAAGTAAAGGAACCAAGACCTCAGAACCATTAGAATGGATATCATCCTTTGTTGGTGAGAGCAGGGTCAGTGAGGGTAGAGGAGGGAGAACCATCTCGTGACTTATGCTGGGAGCTATGCTGGGTGCTTTCCAGTGGTCGTCTCGTTTGAGTCCTTCAACTTCTCTTTGAAGTAGACAGCATGCCCATTTTACAGATGGCAAAACCATGGCTCAAAGAGCTTAAGTTACTTGTCCAAGATCACAGAGCTACTGAGAGTCACAGCCAGGATTAAATACAGGATGGGGTTAATTCCAAAGTCCACATTCTTTTTTTTTAATATTTTTCTTATTTGTTTATTAGAGAGAGAGAGCATGAGAGGAGAGAGGTCAGCGGGAGAAGCAGACTCTCTGCCGGGCAGGGAGCCCAATGTGGGATTCAGTCCTGGGACTCCAGGATCATGACCTAAGCCGGAGGCAGTTGCCTAACCAACTGAGCCACCCAGGCACCCCAAAGTCCACATTCTTGTAATGAGGTAGACTCCAGGGAGACATTAACCAGTAATCCTTTGTTTGTTGCTGCATTGAGGAATTTTGACCCAAATTTGATCTCGCATTTGAATCTTCAAGAATAACCCATTCTACACAAAGATACTTCCATGAGACATTGAAACTGGCTGTGCTTACCTTAAACAAATTGTCAGAGTGGTCCTGACCTGGGGAAACAGAAGATGATTTCCCAGTCCATGAAAATGCAAAGATCATTTACGGCCGTAGAATGTGGGATTAGGGGGTGAGTGAGAGAGTAGGGAGGTGGGTCCTAAACTGTTGTGATTTCTAGCTGAAGGAGGTGGCAGTTGGCAGGAGGGTGGGGTAAGGAAGTGGCCTATGAACACCTGAGGAATTCACTTTCCTCAGAGTCTGTGGTCCAGACACAGGGCACTGGTACCAGAGGAGGGCCAAGAGTAGAGCCACAGGAGGCCCCAGTCCATTTCTGACAATTTCTTCCAGTTCACAGGGTCTTAATTTTCACCCGGATGTATTTCTCAGCAACAGGCTTTAGTGGCAAGGAGGGACATTGAGGCCCACAGTACCCAGAGCACCATAAGACAGGGAAGGTTTCACCAAAGAAATGTCCACATCCGTCATAGAGGCAGGAGGGGAGGAGTGCGGGCAAGGAAATGACTCCTGAAAATGGGTCCATCTTGCTCAGGCCTGCTTGGCCCAGGCAGAGTGAATATTTCTCCCAGGGCTGTGTCTCAGGGGAATCTTTTGTGGCTAGAAGGGTGTGAGGACCTATGCCAACCTAAGGTTAGGAAATGGACATCCCCTTCCGAAAGTTCAGAAGGTCAGAAGTAGTTTGGGAATCCAGGATTCCCTGCTACGGCAGGGCACATGGTGGAACACACCAGGTCTCACTGGGTGAGTGGCTTTACTTACTGTGGTTGGAGGCTGAGGGTTTGTGCTCTGTGACATCATGCAGGTCATTTGCCCTAAATAAATATCAGACACTGTGACTGCCATTCCCAAGCACAGGACCTTTGCTTCTTGAATTAGGAAAGACATGGTCAGCAAATAATTCCTTGGGGTTCCTCAGTGTTCATTTATACCGTGGTTGGTACTGCCTTTCCTCTTAGGGCCTCCTCCTTCAGTCTACCCACGATCCCCTCTAGGATTTGTTCCTTTCCTGTTTGCTGGATGTCCACATGTGGGTCTGTTGCTTATCAGTTGCATCGGAGCCTACTTGGACTCTGACACCTTTCCCCTTCTGTAGGTAGAGGGTAGCTTTTTTCTCAGTTTACTTATTGTCCAAGAGGCCTTTGGTTGTTTTTGCCTTTTCTTAGGTTCTCCTCCTGTCCTATCCCTCCCTCCTACAACTGTCCAAAGAGCACGCGACTCACTTTCTCCTGCTCCTCCTTTCATTTCCTCATTTGTTTCCTCCTGGGACCTTGTCTTCCCTGACTGGGAGACAAAAACATAGGGGGATCTTCCCCCTCTAAGCCAGATGCAGATGGGAATAACTGTGTCCAAGAGAGAGTGGGGTCCGGGAAGCATGAAGAAGAAATCCACAGGAATTAGTGCCAGGAAGCAAGGGTTTAGAAGGAAGGGAGGAGCAGATCCAGGTGCAGAGACAGGGGCAAAGTCTTTTTCCCTCTCCCAAGCATGGCAGTTAGCCTTGGAGAAAGCAGAACAAGATGAAAGGTCATCATACCCGCCAGTCTTTCTGATAAACAGAAAGTACACCAGGGCTGCTATCACAGCAACCCCAGCCATGACTCCAACAACGATGCCAGCAATAGCCCCAGGTGGGAGGCCAGAATTTGACTGCGTTAAATCACCTGTCATGGAAAGAAGAGAGGAGAATGAATAAAAGTGACATTATTTCACAGTGGGGTCCCCTGGGGGACAACTCTCAATGTGTAGTAGTCTCTACTTGTTCCTTCAAGGAATACATTTTCTGTGGGAAGGTTGCTGTGCGGTGATTAGTTGACTTCATCCTTTGATTTTTTTTCTCTCACTGTATTTTTGGGCTGGTGATCAGTCTTACCTCAGTTCCATCCTGGCCTGTCTGCACTCAGATATTTTTGAAGGCTTTGGAAATGTGAGAAAGACTGATTGCTATTTTTCTATAACTTCCCACCTTTTCATGTGCCAGCTGTGGCAGCCACAAGTATGTGCCCCTCGGGTTTCTTGTGGTGAGGACTTAAGTGATGGAAGGCCTGGGGAGTGCATTCTGAATTCACCCATCTCCTTTGCACAGAGCCCAGACTTCTGACAGTAGGGGGGAAGGATATGAAATAAGCCCAATTCTGTGAGAAACCATTTTCCTCTAAAGGGTGGCTTGAGTTCAAGGACCCCTCCTCACATCAGCCTTGCAGATAGGCACCCTTACATAGCTGCGCTTTGATCTAAAACTTCATTCTGTCACAATTACACGAAGGTCTGAGCAACCTCCCAGGCTCCTCCCACTCCTGTCTTTCCCTCACAGGCATTTTCCCCAATAAATAAATAAATATTTTCCCAATAAATATAAATAAATAAACAGTCCCAGTTTGATCACATCTCAGGGGATAAAAACTAACATAGCAGGCTTGAAACTTTGCATTTGACTCCTTTTTATCCTTTCCTGTATTCAGTCAGGAACTATGTCCCACTGGCTTTTTGCCTAATGCCTTCTACAGCCATAAATAATACATTTGCATCTGGTTTTTTTTTGTTTTGTTTTCTTCACCAGCCAACATAAGCCTGATGCATTAATATTAATGTTTAACTACTATTATGGCATACTTAGTATGTACCAGGCTCTGTGGTAAATACATATATCTCATTTGATCCATATAATAACCCTTTCCACTTTACAATATTTCCACTTTACAATAACCTAACTTTATAAGAAACTGAAGAAAGAAGAATAAACTAAACCCAAAGCTAGCAGAAGGAAGAGAATAATAAGGATTAGATTGGGGATAAATAAAATAATGAGTAGAAAAACAATAGAGAAAATCTATGAAACCAAAAATTGAGTCTTAAAAAAGATGAATAAAATTGACAAAACTTTAATTTAAAAAAAGATTCAAATTACTAAAATCAGAATTGAAAGTGGGGGAAATCACTATCAATTTTATAGAAATGATAAATATTACAAATAATAAATATTATAAGATAATAAATATTTTAAAAGTACAATGAATAATTGCAAACAAATTGGATAACCTGGATGAAATGGACAAATTCTTAGAAACACAAAACCAACCAAGATGGAATCATGAAGAAATAGAAAATATGAAAAAACCTGTAACTAGTAAGGAGATTGAATCAGTAAGGGCATCCAACAAAATTCAATATCCTTTCATGATAAAAACCCTAAAAGTAGTAATAGAAGGAAACTGCCTCGATATGATAATGGCCACAGATGAAAAACTCACCACCAACATCTAACTCAATGTTGAAAGACTCAAAGTTTTTCCTCTAAGATCAGGAACAAGACAGGGGTGCCCGTTTTTGTCACTTTTATCCAAAATAGCACTGGAAGTTCTAGCTAGGGCAATAATTAGGCAAAGGTATCCAAATTGGAAAGAAGTAGTATAAAATGATCTTTGTTCACAGAGGACATGAACTTACACATAGAAAACACTAAAGAGTCCACAAAATCTGTTATAACTGATAAATATAGCAAAGTTGCAAGATACTAAATCAACACAGAGAAATCAGTTATATTTCTATATATTAACAATGAATAATCCAAAAAGGAAATTAAGAAAATTCTATTTACCACAGCATCAAAAAGAATAGAATACTTAGGAACTTATTTAACCAAGGAGGTGAAAGACTTATACACTGAAAACTACACAGCACTGCTGAAAGAAATTAAAGACCTAAATAAATGTGAAGACATTCCATGTTCATCGTTTGGAAGACTTAAGAAGACAGTACTACCCAAAGTGATCTGCAGATTCAGTGAAATCTTGGTCAAAATACCAATGACTTTTTTTTTCAAAAATAGAGACATCTATCCTAAAATTCATATGTAACTTCAAGGGACCCCAAATATCCAAAACAAAGAACAAAGTTGGAGGACTCACATTTCCTGATTTCAAAATTTACTACAAAGCTACAGTAATCAAAACAGTGTGGTACTAGCATACAGACAAGCAAATAGACCAATGAAATAGAATAGAGATCCCAGAAATAAAACTTTACATACACAGTCACACCGTTTTTGACAGGGGTGCCAAGACTATTCAATGGAGAAAAGACAGCCTTTTCAGCAAATGGGTGTTGGGAAAACTAGACATCCATGAAAAAGAACTGAATGCTTACTTAACACCATATATGAAAAATGAACTCAAAGTGGATCAGAGACCTAAATATAAGAGCTAGAACTATAAAACCTCTTAGAAGAAAACACAGGGTGAAACTTCATGACTTTGGGTTTGGCAACGATTTCTTAGATATGAAACTAAAAGCATAGGCAATAAAAAAACTAGATAAATTGGCTTCAATTAAAATTATAAGCTTTTGTACATCAAAGGACACTATCCACAAAATGAGAAAACAACACACAGAGTGGGAGAAAATATTTACAAATCACATATCCCATAAGGGGTTAATATCCATAATAGAGTACTGTAACTCAGCAACAAAAATACCTAATAGAAAAAATGAGGGGCGCCTGGATGGCTGAGTCATTAAGCATCTGCCTTCAGCTCAGGTCATGATCCCAGGGTCCTGGGATAGAGCCCTGCATCAGGCACCCATCTCAGTGGGAAGCCTTCTTCTCCCTCTCCCTCTCCCATTCCCCCTGCTTGTGTTCCCTCTCTCGCTGTCTCTCTGTCAGATAAATAAAATCTTAAAAAAAAAAAAAGGGTGGGCAGAGGACTTAAACAGACATTTCTACAAAGAAGGCATGCAGATGGCCGACAGGCACATGGAAAGAGGCTCAACATCATTCACGATCAGGGAAATGCAAGTAAAAACCACAATTAGATATCACCTCATACCCATTAGGTGGATGTCATTCAAAACAAAACAAAATGAAACAAAAAAAGAGAAAACAAGTGTTGGCGAGGATGTGGAGAATTTGAAACTTCATTGCATTTGCTGGTGGGACTGTAAGTGGTGCAGTCACTGTGGAAATGGTATGGGAGTTTGTCAAAAAATTGAACAAAGAATTTCCATTTGATGCAGTAATTCCACTTCTGGATCTATGCCCCAATAAATTGAAGGCAGGGATTTTAGTAGATATTTGTATACCCATGAGGTGAAAAAAAACCTTAAAAGTTCATAAACAGATAAATGATAAAATGTGATACACACAGGGACTATTATTCAGCTTTTAAAAAGGAATGAGGGGCACCTGGGTGGTTCAGTGGGTTAAAGCCTCTGCCTTCAGCTCAGGTCATGATCTCAGGGTCCTGGGATCGAGCCCCACATCAGGCTCTCTGCTCAGCAGGAAGCCTGCTTCCTTCTCTCTCTCTGTCTGCCTCTCTGCCTACTTGTGATTTCTGTCTGTCAAATAAATAAATAAAATCTTTTAAAAAATTAAAAATTAAAAATGAATGAAATTATGACACGCTACAACATGGATGAACCCTGAAGACGTTATGCTAAGTGAAAAAATCCAGAGACACACAAAAAAATAAATGTCATTATGATTCCACTTAATCTTAGAATAGTCACATTCTAGAGACAGCAAGTAAGATGGTGGTTATGGGGTTCAAATCGGGAGTAGGAAGTGACTGTTTAATGGATGGTGGTGACAGCTACACAACAATACAGGTGTACTATTGCCACTGAACTGTAAACTGAAAATGGTTAAAATGATAAACCTTATGTGTATTATATGGCACAAAAAAATGGTAACAGAGGAAAAAACAAATCTTGTGTAAGGTCACACAGTAAATGCCAGACCTAGGATAAGAAACTGAGTATATCTGATTCAGAGACTTAGTTCTTAACCACTCTGCCATCCTGTTTACTGAAATGTTCTCTTGATTCTATTCTGCTCTTCTGCCCCCTGTGACTTCTATCCATTTTGCACATCATTGGTAGAGTGATTTGTCCCAGGATGTTACACTGGGAAAGGTGTCAGTTACCTTTCACGGCCAGCCTGACAGGGTCACTTTTCCTGGAATCGCCTGAGTTGGAGACCTCACACTGGTAATTCCCAGCATCCTCCTTCCTGACAGGGCGTATGGTAAAGGTGCTGTTGTCCTGGGACAGCGTCATCCTCTCCGTGACCTTTAGACTCTGGCCATTGAAGAGCCACCCGATAGAGACCCCAGTGTTATTTGTGGAGCAGGTCAGGACCACAGAGTCGTCTTCTGTGAGTGTGGTGTTGCTGGCATGGAGAGTGGGCTGGGCCAAGGGCTCTGTGGGGAAACACAGGAGGTGGCTGATGAGAATGGGCCCCTGGGGCGTGGAGCCACACTCCTTCCTCTGAGATGCCAGCCAATCGGAGGGCCCCAGAGGATGACCCTGCTGTCTGCAGAAGGATGAGTGTCTCTGTTCAGGTGATGATCTGTAAGGAGAGGGCTGTCCCTTGCCCTCTGACCCTCAGGTTCCCTCTGGCCCTTAGTCATGCGTCTGCTCCATCCAGACATCACTATGGTATCAGCACCAGGAACCTCTTCTAAGCCCATGTGTCCAGCATCCTCCTCATCAGGTGGAATTTTTTACGCAGTGGCTTTCTCATGACCCTTTTCTAGAGCTTTCTGAAAAGATCAGGCCCCCTCTCTAGTATGGTAGCTTTACATAGAAAGGGAAGGCATTTCCCTTTTGTTAAATAATTTATTAGAAAATGAGAATGGCCCAGCCAGTCTTTGTGAGTTTAGGACCTAGAGAAGTTCCAATCTAAAGGTTTCTCAATCTGAATCAGACTTTTACTTCCTGGCTGTGAATTGAATATTACAGAAAGGAAATCTTTAGAGTAATGGTCACAGTTTTAACAGAAGGCTGGTACTCTTAGCTGTAGGTATAAATATATACTTTTGGCACTGTTCCTTCTGTCCCGCGAAGGGACTCTGTTGGGGAATCTACCATTACTCATTGCTCTCGTTTGGTGTATCAGACGTGCTGGTTTCACGGAGAGTTCTAGAACTGGTAGACTTCGGAGCCTGACACAGTCAGAGGGTCTGCCTCAGGGCTTGCTTTGCCCATTTCTTGGCGGCCTCACATGAGGGAGACTCTGGCACAACTGGTAGCACAATTTGGCCAGATTGAAGACAGGCTTCTTCCTGTACCTTCTCCATATGCTCCTGTCCCACCACAGATGACATCAGAGCAGAGTCAGTCACAGGGCAAACCAGGAGCAAAAGGACCTTCCTTCTCCCACTGTAAGCCCCCTCCACCACATGGGGCTTTCTGGGGCTGAGAGAACCCTATTCCCACATTCCAGGCCAGACCCAAGGTCTGCCTTGAGAAATCAGAGAGCAAGGGGAGGAAGCATCTGCAGACATGTAACGGGAGAGTTCAGGGACAGATTTGGTATTTGCTTGTGATATAAGCAAATGGGAAATAACTTCTAGGCTCTTTTCTGGAAGCCAGACAGACCTTCACCACAGCAATCCATGCAGATGCTCCAGGGACCCACTTACCAGAGACTGTGATAGTCTTGACTGTGGTCTTATTGAGGCAAGTGGCAGAGTTAGAGGCGAGGCAGGTATAGGATCCACTATCGTTCGCAATGATGTTGGGGATAAAGAGCTCCTGTGTGTATGGCTGGGGCCTCCCATTGATAAGCCAAGAATACTGTGCAGGCGGGTTAGAGGCTGCGTGGCAGGAGAGATTGAGGTTGGCCCCTGGATGGTAATAGGAGTCTGAGGGGGAAATGGTGGGGGCGTCCGGGCCATCTGGAGCAAACAGAATAAAGCCACAGTTGATGTAATCCAAAGGAAGGGGAAGCACCTGGTCTGTACAAGGGCCACAGTGTACCTCTGAGCTGGGTCCCAACCTCATTTTAAAAAGTCCCAACTAGAAGCCCCCTGTGTTCAGCCTGGGTCTGAAACATTCACCTGTTTCCCCTCACAGGCTGGTGACCCTCTCAGGGAGGAGCAGCCTGTCCCCTCCTAGTCTTGGTTTAGGCCAGGCTGCCCAGGTTTGCCTGGGACAAGAAGCCATGGCCAGCCTGGGGGTCCAGCTTAGAGTCATGGACTCGGACCCCAGAAGGATGGATGTGGCCTGGCCCCTGGCTGTGTGGATTTGGGTTGGCAGCCCGGGTTTGGGAGGAACGGAAGCTACTCACAGAGAACATTCAGGGTGAATGGGTCACTACGACCGTCACTCACTGGGTTCCGAGTTGCACACACATAGGGTCCTGTGTCATCCCTTGTGACACCATGTATAGTGAGAGTCCTGTTGTCCAGGGACAGCTCCAGCCTGGTGCTGGCCGGGCGGCTCTTACTGCTTACTGACCACAGGTAGCTCGTGTTCTGAGTCTGAGGTTCACAGGTTAATAGCACAGAATCCACATTCTCCACGGGGTTGGAGTTGTTGCTTGTGATGTGGGGTTTGGGTAACTCCGCTGC
>NW_019154169.1:8892270-9174752 GCF_002288905.1 Enhydra lutris kenyoni | reverse complement strand
ACCTGCTGCCCGCTCTGTCCCTCCCTCTGTGAGAAGAGCCTCTGCTTCAGAAATGCTTGGAGCACTGCTGTCCCAACGTGTCAGCTCTGCAGTCCTTCCTGCTTCTGAGCTGATTGTCCTCTGGGGGGCAGGGACACAGGGCCCGGTCACGTGAGCCAGGGCGGGGTCTCTGCTAGATCCCCTCCCCTCACTTCCCCACTCCCTTGTCCCCTTCTTCCCCTTTCATTTCTGTCTATATTTCGGAGTTCCCTGGGAACGGCTGAGGCCTCTCCCTCTTCAGCTGTGATTTCCCAGCATATGGGAGAATGCACACATGCCCTTGTTTGGACAAGCACAAGCCTGTCACGTTGGGGTCTGGTGACCCACACAGCTTGGGGTTAAGGTACAGGGACAGCACCCCCACAGCCCCCTCTCCTCCCCTTGTGGCTTTCCCCTTCGGAGCAGGAGCCTGGGGGCTGCCTCAGGAACTCCTGTCACTGGGATGTCACCCCCACTGTGCACTGTAATCACCTGTGGAACTGTATCAAGACTGTGAATGCCCAGGGGACAACTAGAAATGCTGCTTCAGCAGATGCCCAGCCAGGCTGAGACCCCATGATGTGGGGGGTGCGGCCGCCTCTGCCCCTTCCTGTGCCCATGGAGGGTCTGCAGATCCTGTGAAAATGCAGAGTCTGACTCAGCGGGTGTGGAGTGGACCCCAGAGTCTGCCTCTACCAAGCTCCCCGGTGATGCTGACCAACCTGGCCCGGGAAGCACACTCTGAACAGCAAGACTGAGGAGGACCTGGTTCCCTTAGAGGATGGCCCTTCTCTCCCCTCCCCTGCTGTGTCCTGGCCTTGAGTCTGTGGGCACCACACACAGAGCCCCAGGGTCCCCAGATACCGAGGATTAGTTTCCTTCGTAACAGAGAAGGCCAGCTGGGCACTGGTCTCCCCAGAGCTCTCACAGGCTCTGGGGAGGTTGGACTGACTCCTGGCAGCCAGGTTTCAGAGATGACTCTGGGGGAGAAAGGGGCAGGCTGGATGATGACAGGTGAGGGACCCACAGTCCATCCTTGGTTGTCCCCAGTCTGGTCTCTGCTTCCAGGGACAGAGACCCAGGACCAGGTGTCTCAGGAGCTCCATTCCCAGGTGCGAAGGGGGTTTCCTGTGTGTCCTGGGAAGAGAAGAGATGGTGGGAGGTCAGGCAGCTGCGGCTCCTGGAAATGTTTCAAGGAGACCCTCCCTCTCTGTGTCCATTGGCTGAACTGTGGCCCAGAGACAGTCCGTGTACTCTTGAGCGTCCTGGGCAGTTTGTGTCCTCTGCCTGGGGACCTTCCTGTGGTCACCCTGCTTCCCCCATGGGTGGTGCCAAGCAGGGAATAGGGAGCTGCACAGGGACCCCTGACAGATCAGGGTGCTCCTAGGGCCCTAGAAGGAGTGGGCAGGACAGAGCAGGCATGTGGGAGGGACCCAGAAGGGTCTGTGGGAGAAAGGGATGGAAACCAGGCTCCTCCTCCCCCTCAGCCAAAACCAGCTTCAGGGTTTAGTGTCCTGTGTGTTGCCTGCATGTCCCTACATCGTCCCCTGGAGACGAGTCTGGGGGCAGCATGAGGACTGCCGACCAGGCTCCAAAGGATGAGGGTCCCTGAGCTCTGGGCAGAGGTGAGTGACTGGTCAGGCCGGGTCCTGGTCCCTGTGGGTCCTAGACTGTCTGACTCCATCCCAGGGCAGCATGAGCCCAGGGAGAAGACAGGCACAGTCTAGAAGATTCCTGCTCTTGTGTCAGGAGAATTGTCCACCCAGAGGGATTTTCTCCCTCAGCAGGAGCTCTCTGTCCTCAAGATTTCAAGGAATGACCTCGTAGGGGTCTCTTGAGCCTTTGGGGAAAAGGTGCCAGTCTGGGGGCTGGACCCCACAATGTCCTGTCGCCCCATCACAACAGGGAGGGGAGCCATCTGTGTCCCTGTCTCTCCTCTGCTCTAGGTCTCTCCACAGGAACCAGGAGCTGGGGTGGCCCTACCCAGAGACTCAGCCCCGGGGGAAACACAGGCAGATGCTGGGTTCTCCTGTCTCACCTACCTGGGAAGTTCCCCCTTGTTCCCCAGGACAGCTTGGGCTACTGAGACATCTTCAGGGAGACATAGCAGGTGTCCCCACAGACCAGGGGTCCTCAGGATGAGGAGTCAGCTCCTGATGTCTTTGGAGGTCAGGGTGGGGCTCTGAACTCCCCTGGTAGTAACCGCATCCGGGTTTGTGATCCAGAATTTGTGCGCGGTCAGATCTCTGAGAGAAGAGGAAGGACACAGGCTGCCCAGCCAGGCCTTCCAAGGGAGAAGTCATTCACAAGATCCAGATGGGAGGGGGTGTCCATGTTGTGGGAATGAATGGGGGTCCGACCTCTAACTGTAGGAGGCCCCTGTCCTTCCTCCTGAATCTAGGAGGGGTAAAGGCCCGACAGCTTATAGGGACAGCTTCGGGCACATGCTGGCCTCCTCCCATGCTGATGCCAGTGGCCTCAGTCTGCAGGGAAGAGGCTCTGACCCCAGGTTCACATGGGGGGACATTGTGTGCTTTCCCTCATGCCTTCAGCGAGTATTTACTGGGCATCTGTGACATGTCAGGCCTGGGCTGGATCCAGGGAACTCCACAGAGAACAGGACAAATGTGGGCCCTGGACTCGTGGGGTTTACCCTGTACCAGGGCCAGCAGCACTAGAAAATCATGGCACTGAGGGGTCAGTTATCAAAAAGAGAAGGGCCAGGAAGGGAAAGTGTCTGGTGTGACTGATGCATGTCAGGGGGTCTTTGCTGATGGGGGTCCTATGGAGCACTCCTGAGAAAGTGACCTTTTGGCTGAGACTGGAAGCATGAGTGGATCTTCGCCCCTTGAAAGACAGAGGGTGGGGAGGGACGAGCTGTCCACAGAGGGACCAGTCTCAATGGGCAGATGCCTGGCTGGCCAGAGGTGCTGACAGAATCCAGTGCGGGGAGCCTGGAGAGCCAGGAAGACTGTGAGTGAGTGAGCCTGGGGAGGGTCAGACCCTGCTGGGTGTGGGCAGGCTGAGGAAGGCTCCTGGCTGTGGCGCAGCTCTACCGCCCTCTGGTGGACAAGGAGGGAAACGTAGAAGACCAAGTCAGGGTGCCAAGCCATTCTTCATGTTTATTCAACATCAATCTGTGGATATTTCACACGGATCACATATGGTGTTAATACTCCATCATATTCCAGCTCTGTGAGTCCCAGTGCCTGCTGTTGTAAGTACATTGCCTTGCCTCTTTCCTCAGTAAATTGTCACCAAACTCCGATTTCCAGGAACATGTATCAATGTGTGTTGTCTCCAGTTAAGTTATACTGTGTGTGTCCCTGAGCGGCAGTGATTTGTGTGGCTGGAATGCTGGGTGGTGGCTCTGTGGGGAGAAGGAGGAGGAGCAGGGAGCTGGGTGCATCAGGAGGGGAAGGTTTGTGTCAAGAGGGCAGAGGGAGGAAGATGGATAAGTTAACTTTCCTTCTCACTCCCAGGACCTGGCATCAGCACAGGGTCCTCGACCTGGGAACACACAGCACCATACACCTCTCTGTGTCCCCGGCCAGGTGAGGTGGGAACTGCTTCTCTCCTATTCATCAGGATCTGGGCCTCCTGGGCCTCACAATGCTGAGATGACTTTACACTCAGAGTCTCACCCAGCACCTAGGAGTACCCCCACCTTAAGGCCTGTGTTCCTCCTCTCCCCCTCCCCCTTCCCCATCCCCATCCCTGGGGTTTCTGTCCTGCACCACCTTCTCTCTAGGCCTCTGTGGCTGGCCTTGGCCAGTGGCCCCACCTACTCCTGCTTGAGGCAGCTGCTCCTGAGGTCGCCAGGGCCTCACAGTCTCTGGGCCCACTAGCCATCATGTGTGGGTGGAGAGAAGTGAAGCTGAGATCACCGTTCTCCTAGGCGCTGCACTCTCTGGATGGCCTGGAGTGATGTGTCAATGGAATCATTATTGTATCTCCTGGTAGAAATATTCCTCCCTTTGGAACTAACTTCTAGGTCAGCAGCACATAATGCCACAGGGACAGGAAACGACATTTTGCCGGTGGATCACGAGAGGTATAGTGAGCGGTACTACTCCCATTTCTAGCCCTCGATTCCTAGACATGAGAATCCTGGCTGTGGGAGAAACTGCACAGACTGGATGTAGACTCAGAGCATGTAGAGCTTCCTGGAGTCCTTCCCTCCAACCCTAGCTGGTGCTGTCACTGAGTGTCCAAAAGTCAAGCCCCACTTTTCGCTCAAAATAGCTTCTTCGGGATTATGATGAATGTGCGCACACACTGCTGCATTTTATTTGCTCTGAAGTGAGTCCCTTGATCAGAAGCAGTGCTGTGTGGAACACTGTGGCAGTTGAGAAGGCATTCTGTGAACCCATGGATGGTCATTTCGTCAGGAGCTTTGTGTGTAGGGAAGGCAAATCTGTATCCAGAGTGAGTATCCATCCAGTAAGAACAAAACAGTGCTCCTTCCGTCCTGGAAATGGTCTGTCATCAACCTGCCAGCAGACAGCTGTCTGGTCACCCTGGGGAATGGGGCCATACCAGGGACCCAGTGTTGGTCTTTGAGCTGGCAAATGGAGCACTCAGCGGTGGCCATGGCTAGGTTAGCCTTGGTGAGCCGAAGTTCATAATGCTGAGCCAGTGCATAAACCGCCCCCACTGTGGCCACTTTGTTCATGAGCCACCTAGGGAATGACAGGTTGGCTAGGGAAAGAGGCTGACTGATTGATAGCCACAGAACAGGCCACCAATACACTTAAGTATTAAAATCTTCCCATGCTGAAGTGCATGGTGAGTGTTCAGAATGATCTATCCACATACCTTCTCCCCAGACCTCCTTGTCACCGATTTTCCAACCATGTTCCTTCCAAGTGTCTGACCATGTAACCAGATCATTAGCCACAACCCGTGAGTCGGTACACAACCATACCCAGGCCGTGTCTCCTTCCAAGCACAATGAACCACAGGTGCACTTCCTGAAGCTCTCCCCACCAAGAGGATTTCCCTTCACCCCGACCATCAGGAATGTTCCAAAAAAGGGCTGTCATGCTGGAGCTGTCCACCTTGGAGTGGTGTCTGCCTGGCATGCAGAACCATCTGTAAACCAGGCCTGAGTTTTCTCTTCCTCCATCAACTGATCATAGACGGCTCGCCATGAGGCCACAGATGTGGCTGGGAGAGAGAAGGCAGTGCTGCAGGAGTGGGGAGTGTGGGCATCTGGGCCACGTCTTCACATACTGCATGTGCCTTCAGATCCTGGCCAAGCTTGATCATCTCATTGCCCACTTCCATTTGATAATGGAGTGCTGCTCTGTATGCCTGGCTGTAGGGCCTGGTGTGTCTCCCAGTCCATGATGGAATTAGGGTCAGTGCAGAGCCTGTGTCCAGTAACCTCCAAAGGGCCTGGGTATATTTCCTTTTCCCCAGCACATAGGCCGCCCAGGTCACATGGTAACTGGGTGGCCCCTGGTTAAGCATTTAGTCTCTACTAAGGTTCAGTGGCAAGCCAAAAGCTGCCTCCCCAGCATAGCTCTCCCTGGGAGGTGCATCTGGGATGTGATGTCACTTTTCCTGGGCACGGGATCTTCTTTCTGGCAAAAGCATGTCTATCATTTTATCTAGGGATGGTGGTCATTTTCCTCCCAAAACCTTGACTCCATCCGTGCCCAGGGTACTTGAGAACATTTGTGGCTCAAGTGAGCCCAACAGTTCGTGTGTGTGTGCATGAAAGAGAGCAGACAGGCAGATACCTTCATGTGTCCTGATGTTGCCCTGTGGTGGACATGAGGGGATTTGTACCCTCATCAGGCTTAACACCAGGCACCTGACCAGGGTTCAGATCAGTGCCTTGGATACTGACCCCTCGGCAGAGAAGGGCTCTCACCTCTCACCTACAGGGACAGTCAGTGCAGGCCTCCAGCCACCCTGGGTCTATCCTGCAGCACAGAACTCTGGTGGGACTGGATGGGCCACAGTCTTCTGGCCCCACACTTTAAAATCATAAAAATACTGAATTTTATGTTGTATGAATTTTATCTCAAACAAAAAGCTGGGAAAGAAACCTACATATCACCTTGTATAAAGCTGGCACCAGCACACCACTGGGAGTGCATGTGAATGTCCATTTCTTCATATCACTATGATATGAATCACGCCCATAGTGATTATGTGAGAGTAGAAGCGGGTGTCCCCCGTTTATCTATCTTTCTTCCCTTATTCATTCTCTGAACACTGATAGCCATTTTCCTGTGGTGGGGCCCTTGAGAAATACACCAAGGCTCATCCTGTCTCTGCCTTGGAAACTTGGGGATCCGTAGGACACATGATGTGAGCATAGGTAGCTGCCCCCAAATGTGTTAGTGCAGCAGAGTCAGAGGTGGGAATTCTGAGGGGGTTCACTGTGTCTACCTGTGGAGGTTGGGATGACCTTGTGGCCAGATATATAGAAGTTGGCTATATAGAAGGAGCAGATTCATAAAGTTGGCTATATAGAAGGAGCAGATTCATAAAGAAAGGGGGAGAGGGCACCCCAGTCAGGGACCATGTGAGCAAATACAGAGAGGCAAGAACAAGTCTTGGTGGACCAAGAATTATGAGGGGGCCGTGTATGTACAGATGGGATGACAAGGAGCCGGTCATGGGGGAAGGTGAGACAAAACAGAAGCCTATCTGAAGAGTTGGTGTGTTTTCTGGGTCTTTCCACCAGAGCCTGAGGTGGGGGGGACAGGAGGGCTCAGGACACTGGGAGAGGTAGCTGAGAGAAGATACACCCGCGATGTGTCTGCTTCTCTGCTCGTATCAGCTGCCCCCATTTTCTATCTTCCTGTGTCCCAACTGCTGCTTGCAAGGTGAAAAAGGCTGGGAGCTGTCCGTGGTCCCTTTGTCTCTGAGGCACTGTGAGGCCAGCCAAGTGCTCTTCTGACTGGGTAGGGGCTCTTGCGAATCTCATTCTTTCCTCTTGATATTGTCCCCCAAAACATCCCACCACAACTCCCCTCTCCTAGGAGACAGGGATGGGAGGGTGTGCAGAGAGGATAATTTAGACATAATATTTTCAATGTTTGCCCAAGGAAAGAACAGAGTTTGAGGTGAATTTCTGCGAAGAGAAAATCTCCACAAGCAGAAAAACAACAAATGAAGGGAAGATCTCTCTTTATTCAGATCCTTTCCAGGTGATCCACAGTGGGTCACAGACCTGTTAAAGATTTAGAAGTTTTTTTCTCAACAGAGGATGGCACTGCCCCAAACTCAGAGCATTTGGAAGTGTGTGTTGGGGATGGTATGTTAGCTCCATCAGTGACTTGGGAATTAGAGAGTGGAGACAAAGAAGTAATAAAGGTGGTAAGAGGCTCAGGTCTGTCCCACATAACAAAGACTTTCCCAACCAAATGCCAATATCTCCTCAAGAGAAGTAAATCGATTGACTTTCTTTTTCTTTTCTTTTTTTTTTTAAGATTTTTTTCAATTTATTTGAGAGAGAAAGAGAACACACACAAGTCAGGGGGAAGGGCAGAGGGCGAGGGAGAAGCAGACTCCCTGCTGAGCAAGGAGCCTGACTCTGGCTGATCCCAGGACCCCAGGATCATGACCTGGGCCGAAGGCAGATGCTTAACCGACTGAGCCACCCAGGCGTCCCTCTTTTCTTTACTTTTTTTTGTTGTTGTTGTTGTTGTTTTTGTTAAGATATGTGTTTTTAGAAAGGAAAAAAGGCAAGACAAAACCAAAGAGGGAGACAAACCATAGGAGACTATTAATCATGGAAACAAACTGAGGGTTGTTGAAGAGGAGGGAGGTGGGGGAATGGGGTAACTGGGTGATGGACTGTAAGGGGGACATGTGATGTAATGAGCACTGGATGTTGGTGCAAATGGCAAGATTTCTTTCTTTTTTGCGGCTGAATAGTATTCTACTATCTATCTATCTATCTATATAATATTTTGGGCAGGAAATTCAGCTTGGTAATTCCTGATCCATTTTGCTAGCATTTTATTTGGGGATTTTTCATCCTTGGTCATGAGAAAGGCCTACACGTTTACTTCCTCATTCTTTCCCGGTCTGGTTTGGACATGAAGGTTTTACCGCCACATAAAATGAGTTTGTGAATATTCCTTCTTTGACTTGTTCTCTGGAAAAACGGTTGAAGGTTGGAATGAGTTGATCTTTGATTGTTTTGTAGAGGTTGCTTTTTTGTGTGACCTGAAGAGATTTTATACTTCTTTTTTTGTTAAGTAACATGAACATTGCAGTGAATTTCTGCATGGGTGTGTGCCTATGAAACCACTGCCCAGCTCAAAGCAGAGAACGTTCCCCACACCAGGAAATGCTTTCATGCCATTAGGACCTTCACCATCACCTCCATTCTGACCTCTACTGCCAAAGACTGGTTTTGCCTCTTTGGAAACTTTACACAAGTAGAATCAATTTGTTCCCTTCTGCATTTGGCTGCTCTCCTTCAGCACTGTGTTGTGGGATTTTTTTTTAAGATTTTATTTATTTATTTGACAGAGAGAGATCACAAGTAGGCAGAGAGGCAGGCAGAGAGGGAGAAGGAAGCAGGCTTCCCGCTGAGCAGAGAGCCCGATGCGGGGCTCGATCCCAGGACCCTGAGACCATGACCTGAGCTGAAGACAGAGGCTCAACCCTCTGAGCCACCCAGGTGCCCCTGTGTTGTGGGATTTATCCACGTTGTGTTGTAGCCTCAATTCACTCTGTTTTCATGTCGCTTAATTGTTCTTTTGTTTGAATACAGCACAGTATTTGCCCATTGTACTGTTGGGCATTTGGATTCCTCTACTCTTTGGCTCTTCTGAATAATACTGATAGGAATATTCTTATGCATGTGTGTCTAACTCATTTCCTTGGGGGCAGGTACCACGGTATTCACTGGAACATCTTCTAAAATATATAGAAATTTTAGATCCTCCCGCCGAATAGTTGAACCAATCTTTAGCCCTACCAGCAGTGTTTACACGTTCCAATGTTCCAGTTCTTTGCATTGTCAGTCCTTTTAATTTCAGCTCTTCTCGTGTGGCTGACAGAATAGTTCCCACTGGCTCTACTGTGTGCTTCCCAGATAAACAATAAAGCAAATGCAGCTCTTCATATGCTTGCTGGCTGTTTTCCCATGTTCTACTGTTCAGTGTCTCTTAGAGTTATCAGCCATCTTAAAAAAACTGGACTGTCCGTCTTTTTCTTTTTTTTTTAAGATTATTTATTTATTTATTTATTTGACAGACAGATCACAAGTAGGCAGAGAGGCAGGCAGAGAGAGAGAGGAGGAAACAGGCTCCCTGCTAAGCAGAGAGCCAGATGTGGGGCTCGATCCCAGGACCCTGGGATCATGACCTGAGCTGAAGGCAGAGGCTTTAACCCACTGAGCCACCCAGGCGCCCCTGTCCGTCTCTTTCTTATTGCTTTTGGAGGATTTTGTAATGCACTTCGGACATGGCTTCATCATCACACAGAGACACACACAACCTATGTGTAACTTGTATACGTATGAAAGACAGAGGGAGAGAGAACTGGCTGTCTTTGAAGGCCAGAAATTCTAATTTTAATAAATTTAAATCAGTTTCTAAGAGATTGTATGGTGTGAGCTAGGGGCCTATTTTTTCCTCCATAGAGATATTCATATTCATTTTATTTTATTGTTTTTAAATATTTTATTTATTTATTTGTCAGAGAGAGAGAGAACACAAGCAGGAAGAGCAGCAGGCAGAGGGAGAAGCAGACTTCCCTCTGAGCAAGGAGCTCAATGCAGGGCTAGATCCCAGGGTCCTGGGATGGAGCCCCGCATCAGGCTTTCTGCTCAGCAGGGAGCCTGCTTCCCCCCTCCCCCGGCCTGCCTCTCTGCCTACTTGTGATCTCTGTCTGTCAAATAAATAAATAAAATCTTTAAAAAAATAGTTATAGTACAGGTCAGATTTCCTATTTCTTCATGAGTTAGTTTATGTGATTTCTGATTTTACTAGGAACGTTGTCAATTCTGTCAAAATTATGAGTTTATGGCTGTGAAGATGTTTTCGACTCTTCAATCTCCACTGAAGATTTAGCAATGGCCACGATTCCCCTCGGCTAATGTAGCTGGTTTGTGCTTCCTCTGTTGTTTTGCTGATGCATTTTTCCAGGGGTGTTAAAAATTGATAAGCTTTTTCAAGAAAGGAATTTTGGGATGTGTGGATCTTCTTGATTCTGTGTATGTCCTCTAGTTCATTATTTTTTCCTCTCAAACTTATGTTCACTTTCCTCTTTCCCTTTGTTCTTCCCCAACTCCTTTAGCTGAACAATGAACTCATTTGTGATCAACCTTTTCCAGTATCAGCATTTATGGTAATGAATTCCCTTTGGAGCACCACTTTAGCTGTGTCCCTTAAGTTTTGCTAGAAGCATATTTTTAACCAAGTACCAAATATGAGCTGTGTGGCTCAGTCTCCCATGCACAGAGGAACAACTGCCCTGGGCCCAGCCTCTATTCAGGGTGCGCTGCCCTTGCAGGGTCTCCAGGGTGACTAAGACGGGACCCTTGGCAGATGGACACATGGTAGTAGTCATGGCAAACCAGGGTCAGCACCTCCTGTAAGACATGGGAGAGCCCTCCTTTCCCAGTCCTGGAGATAAGAAATATTTTCTGATGTGTCTCTTAGACACACGTCGAAAGGACTTGGCTCCTCCAAATTTACGTCCTTAGGGGGTCCAGCCATGCCAGGGATGAGAAGGATATAGTGAGTGGCCTGAGCAGGGCAGGCTGGGCAAAGGCACCTCCTCTTGGACAGTGTCCCCGGGAATACCTTTGGGAGGAAGAACCTGCAGGGCCCAGATGGACCCCATTTAATCCCTTTCCCCCCACCCTCCCTTTCCCCTTTCTTTGATTCTGTATATTTCTTGGACCCAGGTCTTGTCCCCAGGCTTCTCTGGGGAACTGAGTTGACAATGGAGGGATGGAGTTTATTCCATCTATAATAACATCAAAAAGACTAAAATGTTTAGAAATAAACTTAACCAAGTAGGTGAAGGATGTATACACTGAAAGCTACCAGGTGTTCAGAAGAAATTAAAGGGGCGCCTGGGTGGCTCAGCTGGTTAAACAACTGCCTTTGGCTCAGGTCTGATCCTGGAGTCCGGGGATCGAGTCCTGTATCGGGTTCCCTGCTCGGCAGAGACTGCTTCTCCCTCTGACCCTCCCCCTTCTTATGCTCTCTCTCTCTCTCTCTCAAATAAACAAATAAATAAAATCTTTAAAAAATTTTATTAATACATAATATGTTCATTGTTAAAAGTTTATTAAAAAAAGAAAGAAATTAAAGAAGACTCAAATAAGTAGAAAGACATCCATGTTCATGGATTGAAAGGGTTAATATTCAGATGTCAACATTACCCCAAATTATATACATATTTGGTACAATCCCCATGAAAAATGCCAGTGAACTTTTTTGCATAAATAGGAAAATCCATCCTAAAATTCATATAGAATCTCAAATAGTTAAGACAATCTTTAAAAAAGAACAAAATTGGGGCACCTGGGTAGCTCAGTGGGTTAAAGCCTCTGCCTTCGGTTCAGCTCATGGTCCCAGGGTCCTGGGATTGAGCCCCGCATCGGACTCTCTGCTCAGCGGGGAGACTGCTTCCTCCTCTCTCTCTCCCTGCCTCTCTGCCTACTTGTGATCTCTGTCTGTCAAATAAATAAATAAATAAATAAATAAATAAAATATTTTAAAAATAAAAAATAAAAAAATAAAATAAAAAAGAACAAAATTGGAGGTCTCATGCTTCCCAATTTCAAAACTTACTACAAAGCCAAAAGAATCAAAATAGTATGGTGCTGGGATAAAGACAGACATATAGATACCATGGAATACAATAGAGAGCCCAGATGAAAGCACCAATTATTTGATGAAATGATTTTAGACAAGGGTGCCAAGTCTTTTAATGGACAAAGGACCATCTTTTCAACAAAAAGAGTGTTGGAAAACTAGATATCCAGATGCAAAAGAATGAAGGTGGGCCACTGCCTCAAACCACCTACAGAAATTAACTCAAAATGGATCAAATTCTAAAGGTAAGACCTAAAACTATAGGACTCTTAAAAGGAAAGGTGGGGCAAGCCTATATGACATTGGATTTGGCAGTGATTTCTTGAATAGAACACTGAGAACACGGGCAAAAAAGAAAAAAAAAATAGATAAGCCAAACTTGCATCAACATTAAAGAAAAAAAGCCCAGTCATCAAAGGACACAATTAACAGAGTAGAAGGCAATCTATGGACTTGCTAGAGCAGGCAGTTAGCTAGATGTGAGCTGGAGGCCAGGATGGTGTAAACAGTGGTTTCATGGTTTCCCCACCTCCCAGGGCCAAGAGCAGCAGGTGCAGAGCATGCGCTCTCCTGTCCAGCCTGTGTCCTACAATAACCTGTAGTTTCATTATAATATATTTACACTGTCATTTGGACACCCTTTCCCCCCCCCCCCCCCCCCACCCCGTGGCCATGACAGTTCCTGCAAGAGTCTTGTAGGCCAAAAACTCCTCCTCCCAACTGGTGGAGGGAGTCTCTTAGGTGATGGGGAACAACCCTAGCTATGACCTATAAACTATACAAACATAAAGAGACACCCCTGAGCCTGGGGCAGTTGCCACTTCTGGGCCTGCCCACTCTCCCATCTCGCGAGTGTCCTATCCTTGATAAACTGCTTTGTGCCTACTTCCTTCCTTCGGTCCATCTTTATTCAAGCACAGGTCCTCCTGTAAACCTTTTGTGGGGAATCCAAGAACCCAGACCTCCAGTCACATAGCACTTACCTCCCACCAGTAACAGAATGAAAGAAAATAACTTGCAAATCATGTATCAGACAAAGGGTTAATGACCAGAATATACAAAGAACTCCTACCACTCAGCAACAACTAAACCAAATTAAAACCTGATTTTAAAATGGGCAAAGCTGGGGCACCTGGGTGGCTCAGTGGGTTAAGCCTCTGCCTTCAGTTGGGAGCCTGCTTCCCCCTCTCTTTCTGCCTGCCTCTCTGCCTGCTTGTGATATCTCTCTCTGTCAAATAAATAAATAAAATCTTTAAAAAATAAAAAAAAAATAAAATGGGCAAAGCTCTTGAATAGACATTTCTCCAAAGAAGATATACAAATGGCCAAAAACCACATAAAAAGCAGCTCAACATCACCAGTCATTGGGGAGAAGCAAATTAAAACTACACTGAGCTATCCCTCACACCAGTTAAAGTGGCTAGTGTCAAAGGAGCCCGGGAAACAACTACTGGAGAGGATGTGGAGAAGCTGGAACCTTGTGCATGTTTGACAGGACAGTAAAATGGCCATAATAGATTTTCCAAAATTGTGATTTTCCAAATACTCTACATAAAAACGCCATATGGTCTGGTAATTTCAATTCTGGGTATATACGCTAAAAAAATGAAAGCAGGAACTGAAAGAGATATTTGTACACCCATCTTCGTAGCAGCACTATTCACGATAACCAAAATGCAGAAACAACCCAATTAATGGATAAACACAATAAACAACTGAATTAATGGATAAACACAATAGACTATCATTCAGGCTTCTGACCATCCTGGGCAGCCTCTGTCCTCTGCCGGGGGACTTTCCTGTGGTCACTTGCCTTTACCCATGGGTGGTGCCAGGCAGGGAGTGGGGAGCTGCACAGGGACATTTGACAGAGCAGAGTCCTTAGAGGCCTCAGGAAGGAACACACAGGACAGAACAGGCGCATGGTAGGGACCCTTAAGTGTCTTTTGGAACAGAGGATAGAAGTCAGGCTCCTGTTCCCGCCTCCTCAGCCAAAACCAGTTTCGTATGTGAATTTCCTGTGTTGTCTGCACGTTCCAAAGTCGCCCCCTGGAGGTGATGTCAGGGGCTGCACCAGGGATGCTGACCAGGCTCTAAAGGAAGTGAGGGGCCCTGAGCCCTGGGCAGATGGGCTGACCTCAAGGCTAAGGGGCTGGTCAACCCTGATCCTGGTCTTTGTGGGTCCCAGGCTTCTTGACTTCATCCCAGTTGTGGGGTAAGCCCCAGGAAAGGACAGTTGTTGTCCAGAAGATTTGTGATCCAACTTCAGGAGAACTGTCTACCCTGGGGGATGTGTTGCCTCTGGTGGTGCTCTCTGTTTCTAGGAAGGGCCAATGAAGGGTCTCTTTCGGCTTTTGGGAGAGGGCACGTTAGAATGCCCTGTTCCCCCATCACAACACTGGGACCTGTTGCATTCAAGTCATAGGTGTCCTCTCTTTGCTCTAGGCCTCCCTATTGGACCCAGGAGCTAGAGCAGCTCTACCTGGAGACTCAACCAGGAAGTCTGGCCACCACCCTCTGAGATGGAAACAAATTCAGATACTGGGTTCTCCTGTCCCATCCTGCGTGGGAAGATCCCCTCATTCCCCAGGACTCCTGGGGTGGTAAGATATCTTCAGGGGATCATAGCCAGGTATCCCCACAGACCAGAGACCCTAGGGATGAGGAGTCACCTCCTGACTTCCTTTAGGGTCAGAGTGGGACCCTGACCTCCCCTGATGGTAACTCCACCTGGGGTCAAGATCGAGAGTTTGTTCTAGATCAAATCTCTGAGAGAAGAAGGAAGACACAGGCTGCCCACCCAGGATCCCCGGGGAGAGAAGAAGTGGCTCACAAGGTAGAGACGGAGTGGGGGATGTCTGTGTCTGGGAAAGAGTGGCTATCCGATGCTCACTGTTAGGCCTCTGTCCCCTCCCTCCTGAATATAAGAGGGGTAAAGACCCATCCCTGGGACAGCCTTGGGCACATGCTGACCTGCTCCCATGCTGATGTCAGTATGTCTACAGGGAACAGACTCTGACTGCCGGTATTACATGTGGGTGACATGCTTCTATGGTGTGGTTTTCCTTATCGATTTCACATGTGTTTATGGAACTTCTCTTGCTGGGTGCAGACAGGGGAGCCTGGGATTCCGACCTGGCTGCCTTCTCATCCTCCAAGACATTGTCGCTGGAGCAGTGTCTGTTCAGAGTACAGGCATGAGGAGAGGACCTCCCCACTTCTCATCAGGGGCTTAGCTGCAGATCACCTGTGCCCTGCCTCTGAGTGCTGCTGTCCTGTCTGGTACCTTGACACACCTTGTCTTCCCATTGCCTCAGCACAGCCTCCCCAGCGCAGGGATCAGGCCCTCTAGGGTGCCTCCAGCTGACCGAACTCCTGTGATGGTGCAAATTGAACCACAAAGCAGACCCCGGGGGCCCCACCAACCAGGGCCCCACTCGGGAGCCCTGCCAATTGGGCCCCACCCACTCGCAGGGATAACCCGTGCCCTGTACACCCACAGAGTCCAGAGCTGGACGGGTGTTTGGTGAAGACATTGAAAAGATCGCTCCCTTAAAATATGGAGCATCAGAGGCTCCTGTGGTTCAGAGATCGGCCCAGGTTGGAGGGTAGGGCGCTGTCAGTGCACGGGTGCTGGGAACCAGACCCACATTGGCCAGTCCCTGACTAAAGTCCATTTTGTGGGGTGTAGATTCATACTTAAGGAATGATGCCAAGGTATATGATTCTGAAGATAAAGAGACACTCCTATGATATGATGTACTTTTTTTTGAGAGAGAGAGTACACCTGGGACGTGAGGGGAAGGGGGAGAGTCAGAGGGAGAGAGAGAGAATCTTAAGCAAGCTCCATGCCCATCGTGGAGCCCACTGGGGGCTCAGTCTCACCCCTGAGACCTGAGTGGAAATCAAGAGTCCGCCCCTTAACCACGGGAGGCACCCAGGTGCCCCTGATGTTCTTGTTATTCCTTCCAAATGATAGTATGACTTTGCTAAGATGCCTCTCAAATGGTGAGAACATCAGAGAACACAGTCTAATGACATTGCGGATAGATTTGCGCTCATGTTATATTTTTGCATCCCGATGTCTAGTGTTCCTTCAGCCGACTTGGCAGTATAACCCAGTGGGTGTCCTTCTGATTTGTGGTTACACTCTTTGCAAAACCAGTCGTCCAGCTGGTGAGTCACAGGCACCCATAAATTAATCTCCCCTAAATATGCCTCCTTCCGGGGGCGCCTGGGTGGCTTAGTGGGTTAAAGCCTCTGCCTTTGACCAGGTCATGATCTCAGGGTCCTGGGATGGAGCCCCGCATCAGGCTCTCTGCTCAATGGGGAGCCTGCTTCTCCCTCTCTCTCTGCCTGCCTCTCTGCCTACTTGTGATCTCTCTCTCTGTCAAATAAATAAATAAAATCTTTAAAAAAAAAAATATGCCTCCTTCGGAACCTGACCATGCCCTTTGCCCCGGTTGATGCCTACTGTCTCTTCTCCAGGCCCTCTTTGCTCTTCCCCCAGCAGGAGTAATCCACTAGAGGGCACTCATACTCCTCCCTGAACCCAGATCCACCTTTCCCATATCCTGAGACAAATGCAAGTGTTTTCACTGCCATAACCCCCAACCCTCAAATATTCTCTAGATTTGCTCAAGGTGAAGTTCCAGGGACAGAAATCAGGGTCCCCAGAAAAGAACCTCACATTGGAGGAGATGTGGCAGAATGGACTGGGGACCTGGAACCAACCCCAGGTCCAATTCATTGGAGAGGGGATGGTGCCGGGACAGTGGGCAACATAGGCTGGACGCTCAGGGCCCAGATGCCCCAGCCCCACGTGTAGGCCCTGGGGAAAATGACTGTGAGCCTGTGTCCCTAAAGGCCCTGTCACTTAGGACCTGTGCAGGAGGGCCTTGGCGGGACTTCTGTGGAACCTTCCAGACTAGGCCTCCTGGATATTCCTTAGCTGGAAGAGCCAGGAGAGATGTATCATTCACCATGGCACAGGATCTCTCCGGGCCTGAGGGAGGAGGTGGTGTCCAGGCTTCACTCCCAACTCCACATCAGGCCCCAAGATTTTGGTGGAGTTGAGGTCTTGCCTGGCCTGGCTCTGCAGGACACCATTGCTGGGCTCTGGGGAACTCAGCCTCCCCACCCCGTGACTGCAGTGCAGGAATGAGACCCCAAAGTCCCTTCAGACTTGGACAGTGAAGGAACACAGGTGAATTCAGAGAGGGATGTTGAGGAGAGACCTTCATTTCTGGAGGTAGGAGTGGCTAGGGGATGGGCACACACGTGGGAGGCAGCCCGTTTGCTGCTGCCACTGAATCACTGAGAGGGTTTCCTCTGGAGAGTGCAGCCTTTTCCCTGCAAACATTTGCTCAGCTCCCACCTCGGTGCTGCTAGCTGACGTGCCCCATTCCTGTTCAACAAGACAGTCCTACATCAGCTCGTTGTCCCCATCACACCTGGGCAGCCCAGCTGTCCCGGCCTCTTGGGTCCTCAGAACAATCATTGCACCTCAGGCTTTCTGTACTGATCATCAATCATCTGCCAGGAGTGGGCAGCTGCCCCACAAAGGAGAGGATACAGGGACAATTTTAGCCACTCTGCAAGCCTGCGAGTCCATCTGTGGGAGAGGAACCAGAAAAATGACAGAACTTCATGCTCATTTCAGCTTGGATAGTGTGTCCCTGGGAAATCCACTGGGGAATGCATGGGTATTTTCTTATTTTCTAGTCACAGGCTTTTGAATTTGGGATGATGAATTTCCTTTGGTTGTCACCGTCAACCTCAACCCCACCCATCTGGGGCACAGACTGCAAATTCCACACCCTAGTGCCAGTTTGGTACTGGGGCCAAGACACTGGCAGCCTGGCTCAGGGCACCCTCCGTGCACAGCTGCTGCAGAGATGTGCTGTTCCTCCCTAAGCATCAGCACACATCTCCACGGTGCCCAGCTCCATGGTGCCTGCCCACCCCCCTGCAGACCCCCACCCCTCAGAGACTTCTGCCCCAGGGACATTATGTGGGTCATTCCCACACTGCTGCTGCCTGTCTGGAGCTGTCCAGGATCCTGTAGGTTCCCTGAGGTGTAGGTGTGTGTCTGTGTCTGTGTGATAAGCCCTTGCACGCATGCAAAATCTGAAGTTGAGGGAATTTGAGATTCATTCAATATATACTTATTTTGCGTTCAAGGATTCATAGTTAGGACTCCATATCAAATAAGCAAGGGTTCATGTTGTATTGAATCCTTCTTCTTAATCTTCCTGCCTGCCCAGTGCTAGAGTGACCCATCCACACCCTCTGCCCACCTCTTGCAGCTCCTCCCACTAAAAGGAGGGTGTTTGTCTCAGACTTGGCCATAGGAACATACACACCAGGAATCTCCATTCTCTTTCTCTTTTCTTTTTAAGATTTTACTTATTTATTTGTCAGAAAGAGAGAAGGGACAAGCAAGGGAGTGGCAGGCAGAGGAAGAAGCTGGCTCCCCACTGAGCAGGGAGCCTGGTATGGAACTCAATCCCAGGACCCTGGGATCATGACCTGAGCCGAAGGCAGACACCTAACTGACTGAGCCACCCAGGCATCCAAAGGAATCTCCATTCTCAAAAACCACCCACTGTGTCATTCTCAAGAGCACTGAGGATCTGAGAAGGTTTCCCAAAATAGTAAAATTCTACAGATTCTGCCAAGAGGACAGATCACTGTCATGTTGTTTTATAGGAGATTTGCAGATCAGTCCTCCTTATCCTAATCTACAAAACTAAAGCAAAGCAACCTAAGTGTCCATCCACGGATGAATGGGTAAAGAAAATGTGGTATGAATGTAAAATGGAGTGTTTTCAGCTGTTTTTTATTTTTTAAAAAGATTTTATTATTTATTTATTTGGGAGAGAGAGCACAAGCAGGGGGAGTGGCAGGCAGAAACAGAAGCAGACTCCCTGCTGAGCAGGGAGCCCAATGTGGGCCTCGATCCCAGGACCCCAGGATCGTGACCTGAACAGAAGGCAGACGCTTAACGACTGAGCCCCCCAGGTGCCCGGGATGTTATTCAGCTCTTAAAAAGAAAGAAATCTGGGGGCACCTGCATGGCTCAGTTGGTTAAGCATCCAACTCTTGATTTCTGCTCAGGTTGTGATCTTGGGATCTTGAAATGGAGCTCCACGTTGGGCTCTGTGCTGAGCTCAGAGTCTGCTTGAGATTATTTTTCTCTCTCAACCTGTGCCCCTCCCCTTACTCACATGCTTTCTCTAAAATAAATCTTTTTTTTTAAAGAAGGAAATCTTGCCATTTGTGACACCATGGATAGACCTTCAGAGCAATATGATAAATGAAGTAAGTCAGAGAAAGACAGATACCATATGCGCTCACTTATACGTGGGTCACAAAAACAAAATTTTAAAAACCAAGTTCACAGATGCAGAGAATAGACTGGTGGTTGCCAGAAGCAGAATGGGATGGGAATCCTAATAAAGGGAGAAAGTGTTCAAAAGGTGTAAACATCCAATTATAATATAGATAAGTCCTGGGGATAGAATGCACAGCAAGGGGACTATAGTTAACAACACTGTATTGCATATTTGAAAGTTGCTGAGAGAGTAGATCTTAATGGTTCTTATCACAGGAAAAATTAATTTTGTGATATGTGTGGGAACAGTTAACTCGGCTTGCTGTGGTGATCACTTCACAATATGTACAAACGTCAAACAGTTATGTTGTACTGGAAACTAATATAACCTTGTGGGTCGATTCTATGACGATTTAAATAATGAAACCAAAGTTCTCAAGTAATTATGTAATCAGTTATGTAGACGTGTCTGGAATCCTAGAAACAAAAATACCACTTGCGGCTCTAAGCTCCCCTCATAATTTAGCAGAAAAGGATCATAGTTGCAGCTATGATCCTCCGTCCTCCCACAATGGGGACTTCAGACAAGTGTGTGTCACAGACTGTCACCCTTTTGGCACAGCTGGATCAACAGCTCACAGGCGTGTTACACAGAAGTTGGAACCGAGTCCATAAATCTGTTGGAACGCTCTGGGCAGATGATCCCAGTTGGGCAGGCACAGCATTAAAGAGCTACATGGAGGGAGTCTGCAGGGAGAAAATGATCCAGAGGTTTGAGTCTTCATGAATCTTCATGACCCCACCACACATTTACAAGAAGGGGGATCTACCTCCAGGAATGAAAGCATGGGGAGACCCACCCCCTCTACTCACACCCATTTCCCCTTAAATCTGGAACAGCCAGGGTGCCTGAAGCCTGGGGGCCCAGCAGGCAGGGCTTTGGGGGCCACATGAGAGACTCTGCGTCTTATTCGAAATGCAGTTAGAAATATCTAAAGGGACTATTTATTCGTGGTCTGATTTGTTTTCCAGAAGTTTCCATAGCCCCTGTTATGCACTTTCTTCTAGCCCCTATTTACATGATGTTATTCTAGTGGTTTCGCTCTGCTTGCCTGGCAGAGAAGGCCCGAGAGAGAGGAGACAGTGGAAGCCAAGTGTGGTGAGCAGATGAGTGACCCCCAAGGGTGTGCACACCTTGCTCCCCAGAGCCTGTGAATACGTGACTGGACAAGGCAACGGGGAATTAAGGTTGTTAACAGGCTGGCCTTTAAATGGGGCGATGATCTTGGGCAATCCCTCCGGCTCTTTCTGGGTCAGGCTGCTGATCTACAAAACGTCAGGATTCACAGATTGTGTTGTGTGAAGCCACTATGGTTGTGCTCATTTGTTAGAGCAACAGCAGGAACCTAACACCCTGCAAGACTGGTGAGACTCTGCCAGGTCCATGTCGGAAATGGCATTTCAGACTCATGGTCATGGTGGAGAAGAGAGTAGGAGAGAAATGGGGAAAATGTTGGGGCCGGGGTGGGGGACCTGGCGAGGCTTGGATGACAGATTCCATGTGGGGCAGGGGGGACCAAAGATTCAACAGTGACTCGTGATTCTTGCTGCAGCAACCACGTGGCGGGAAAGACCTTTAACAGGAGATGCGTGCAGGCTGAGCCTGTGTGAGGACCGGAAGTGAACGCTGGAATTATGTGTGCAGTTAAGGTGCCAAGAGGGGACCCTGGGACCGGTTTGGCCTGGTCCCAGTTCATGCAAGAGGCCACGGACAAGAGGTGGGAGCAGTCCATTCAGCGGGCACGATCCTCATGGTGTCCAACAGGGCCTGAAGGTCCTCAGACTCAGTGGGGGTGGATGTGGGTGGGCAGTGGGACAGCTGACAGCACACAGACTGGAGCAAGGTCCCGCCTAGAGCAGCACCACCGTATCCCGCAGCCTGAGGGGCTGTTTGCTGGCAGCCGTGCTCGCGGCCGGCACAGGCCCAGATGTTGCAGCTGAAGAGTCAGAGCGTCACTGGTCAGGTCACTATTCACCACCTGCGTCCTTTCTCCTTCCCTGTGTTCTATGGAGATGACTCCATGTCTGTACTTTACGGGCCCATGTAGAATGAAGGGACTCTGCACCATGTTTTGTCCTCGCTTCCTCTCCTGGGGGAGCTGGAAGAACTAAAAACACAAAACAAACACTAATGAAAATCCACCATTGCACCAGGGTACTGGCAGAAGCAAACAGCCCTTTACTCAAAAGACTCATCCCCCCTTCTCCCTTCAGACACCATGTGTCCTCACACAACCAGGAACAAGAGTGTGAACTGCTGACATCTGTACAAGGTGACCTGTGAGAGTCCAAGCCTGTGCGCCTCCCAGCTCGCAGCTTCTGTCTCACTTCCTCGGAGCCCTGGCACCAAGCATGTCCTAGGGAACCCTCAGGCTCACGGCGGGGTCCTGTTCTGACGGAATGAGAACACTGACAGGGCCGTGCCAGGGCCTCAGGAACATTGTCAGGTGTCTCTGGTGACCAGCAAACCAGAAAACTTGTGGGGCTCCCGTTTCTAACACAACAGACCTACAGAGCACCTACCTGACTCTGAGTCTGTGCGTACAACGTGCTTTCAGATATATGCAATTCAGTAGAAGTTTCGGGGACCCCACTGGCTTGGGTCATACCCAGAGAGTCTGGAAGAATCATCTGGACGAAAGGGTCACGTTGGCAGTGGACTGTCAGCCGCCTGCTTTCTGACGACACTCAGCTTGTTGCTTCTGAAACAAAATTTAAAGGTTTGGGTTTTCCTGTCAACTAATTCATTTAAACACTGTTAGAGTGCATGAATTGTCCTATTTCCCCCACCACGGGGGACTATGAGGAACATCTGCTGTACTGCTTCACCCAGAGCTCTCATTTTTTATCAAAATTATTGTTACTCCTGGGGCGCCTGGGTGGCTCAGTGGGTTAAGCGTCTGCCTTTGTCTCAGGTCATGATCTCAGGGTCCTGGGATCGAGCCCCGCATCAGGCTTTCTGCTCAGTGGGGAGTCTGTTCCCCCTCTCTCTCTCTGCCTGCCTCTCTGCCTGTTTGTGATCTCTCTCTGTGTCAAATAAATAAGTAAAATCTTAAAAAAAATTTTTATCGTTACTCCTGTAGTTTCTTACAGTCCCGGCTATCCTTGTAAATATCCCTACTGATGGGGTTCCTGATAGTCCAGCAATCAGAACTCCCAGAACAAAGTTCCCAGGCTATGCAGTTGCCATCAAGCCCTGCATGTCCCCTCACACACTTGAAAAGTACATCCAGTGGGGCACCTGGGCCTCAGTCAGTTAAGCATCTGACTTGTGATTTAGGTTCAGGTCATGATCTCAGGGTCATGAGATGGAGCCCCACGTCAGGCTCCATGCACAGCGGGAAATCTGCTTTGGATTCTCTTCCTCTCCATCTGCTCCTTCACATCCCACCTCGCCAGCTTGCATGAGCCCTCTCTCTGAAATAAACTAAAAAACAAAATAAAAGGAAGAAAAGCACGTCCGGGATATAAGTCCTTCACTGCTCTTTCTTAAGCTTCTGGCTTGTTCAACACAGAGAGGATAGTGGTTCCAGTTTGTGATCTGGGAAACTAAGTTAGTATTTTAGGGGAAAGCAGTGGGGAAAAAATAACCCAAGAGCTCCGCTTTGGACATAGAATGTTGAAACACCTATTAGACAGTTAAGCTCTTCTGGATATTTGTTCTGTGGTGTCCTTACTAGCCCTGCCCCTAAAGATGGGCTAATTTCTTTCAGTCTCCCCCACCTGTTATTTCCCCAGTCTTTTGGTTCATCCTACCATCTCCTCATTTGTCTCAATATTTTTCAAATTCTTGAACCTTTACAAGCCCCTAAAGGATTGCCTTATAACTGCATGGCCCCTGTTATGTACTTTCTTCTATCCCTCATCAGCCATATTGTAATTACTCATTTCCAACGTTACCAAAAAAATTATCCTGACACTTGTTAAGGACGGTGAGGCACACTTTACTGAGGCACATGACCACAGTGGGTTTGCAGTGGGAAAGACAGATTGGACTCCACTCCAAATCAACAAGAAGAGTGGAGATTTATAGCCAAGAGGCTGGGTGGGGCAGTCAGTGGATGGAAAGTTACCAGGAGGGTAGAGTAATTCCTACTAAGCTGACTAAGGGCTTTTACTGAAGACAGACGGGAGTGATCCCTACCAAGGGGATGCTGGGACATGAGGAATTTGGTCAGATCACTGAGGGTGGGGGATTCTGGCTCAGCTGATTAGTAAGTTTCTTGCTCAAACTGAACCTGAAGTACATGGTCAGGCCTAGTGAAGGAAAAAGCTCAAAGAACCTGACTAAAGTCTGGTCCAGGAAAGAATCTTTGCTGTGAGTTTCCCTCTACCCTGTACCATTCGCCACTAAACCAAGGTGTTCACAGAGACAGAGGAGAGAGAGAAACACAGAAAGGGATAGGATCAATTGAGGGGCCCCTGGATGGCACAGTTGGTAAAACACCTGACTTTTGGTTTTGGCTCAGGTTGTGATCTCAGGGTTGTGAGATTGAGCCCTGTGTTGGGCTCCCTGCTCAACATGCAGTCTGCTGGAGATTCTCTCTCCCTCTGCCCTTCTCTCCCCACCGTCATATAAATAAATCTTTAAAAAAAAAAGAAAGGGATCAATTGGTAAATTCATAAAATTCTCTAAGGACTTGTGAGGGAGCTATAAGAGAGATTGTAAACTTTGTTGGACATTACCACAAAAGCTAGGTCAATATATTTTCAATTATGGATTAATGAACAATTATCTACATAAATGTAAATCAACAAAACTGACCTCAAAACAAAATGGATAATATGAGTAGAGCAATAACCATTAAAGAAATTAAAATGAGAGCCACTAATTACCCTCCACTCAAAAAAATAGTACCAGGCCCCAGTGTCTTTATGGGTGAGCTTTAACAACTCTTCAAATTAAAGATAATCCTCAACAAACACTTCCAGAGAATAAAAAGTAGTAAAAGGAGATCAGTTCCTAACTAGTTTATGAGGCTAGAAAATCAGGCAAGAACATTATAGACCAATTTCACTTACAAATACACATACAAAATCAAAGGAAACATGAGGAAACCACACGCAGAATTAATAATGTCAAAAAACCAAATAGACAAAAAAGTTCTCATGACCAAGTAGGATATCCATCAGGACTGCAAGCATGTTTTGTTTTATTTTGTTTTGTTTTAAAGGGAAGAAGACCTGGGTGACACAGTTAAGCATCCAACTCTTGATTCCGGCACAGGCCATGATCTCAGGGACGTGAGATCGAAGCCCTCATTGGACCCACCTGGGTATGGAGGCTTCTTCACATTCTCTCTTCTTCTGCCCTGTCCTGCCCCACTTGCACTCTCTCTCTTTAAAAAAAAAAAAAAAAAGAATGCAAGTGTGTTTTAAATCAACATGTAACTCTCCATGACAACAGACTAAAGGACAAAATACTTATCTCAATAGATTTAGTAAAATTATTTGATAAAATTCTATCTTAATTCTAAAAAAATGGGGTGCTTGTGTGGCTCAGTTGGTTAAATCCTCTGCCTTCAGCTCAGGTCATGATCTTGGGCTCCTGGGATCGAGCCCCACATCGGACTTCTTGCTTGGTGGGCAGTCTGCTTCTCCCTCTCCCTCGGTCTGCTGCTGCCCAGCTTGTGCTCTCTCTCTCACTAGATACTCTCTCTGTCAAATAAATAAAACCTTTAAAAAATGGATGAAAGACATAAATGTGAGACAAGACTCCATTAAAATCCTAGAGAACAGAGGCAGAAACCTCTGAGACCTTGGACACAGGAACGTCCTGCAAGACAAGCTTCCAAAGGCAAGGGAAACAAAGGCAAAAATGAATTATTGGGACTTCTTTTTTTTTAAGATTTTGTTTATTTATCTGACAGACAGAGATCATAAGAAGGCAGAGAGGCAGACAGAGAGATAGGAGGAAGCAGGCTCCCTGCAGAGCCGAGAGCCCGATGCCGGACTCGATCCCAGGACACTGGGATCAAAATCTGAGCAGAAGGCAGAGGCTTTAACCCACTGAGCCACCCAGGTGCCCCTTATTGGGACTTCGTCAAGATAAAAAGCTTTTGCACAGCAAAGGAAACAGTTGACAAAACCAAAAAACAACTGACAGAATGGGAGATATTTGCAAATAACATCAGATAAAGCTACGGTATCCAAACTCTGTAAAGAACTTATCAAACTCAACACCCAAAGAACGAATAATCCAAGCAAGACATGGGCAGAAGACATGAACAGACATTTCTCCAAAGAAGACATCCAAATGGCCAACAGACACATGAAAAACTGCTCCACGTCACTCAACATCAGGGAAATACAAACCAAAACCTCGATGAGATACCACCTCGCACCAGTCAGCATGACTAAAACTCGCAAGTCAGGAAACGGCAGATGTTGGCAAGGATGCAGGGAAAAGGGAACCCCCCCCTACGCTGTTGATGGGAATGCAAGCTGGTGCAGCCACTCTGGAAAGCTGTTTGGAGGTTCCTCAAAAAGGGGAAAATAGAACTACCCTACGACCCAGCAATTGCCCTACTGGGTATTTACCCCAAAGATACAAATAGTGGCGTGAAGGGGGCACCTCTACCCCAATGTTTACAGCAGCAATGTCCACAATAGGCAAACTGTCGAAAGAGCCCAAATGTCCCTTGACAGATGAATGGATAAAGAAGAAGTGGTGGATATATGCCATGGAATATTATGCAGCCATCAAAAAAATGAAATCTTGCCATTTGCACCGAGGTGGATGAACTAGGATTATGCTAAGTGAGACAAATCAGTCAGAGTAAGACAATTATCGTAGGATCTCACTCAAATGTGGAATTCAGTAAGCAAAACAAAGGATCGCCGGGGAAGAGAGAAAACAACAAAACACAATAAAACCAGAGAGGGAAACATAAGAGACTCTTAGTCATAGGAAACAAACTGAGGGTTTCTGGAAGGAAAAGGGCTTGTGGCGGGGGGAGGATGCTAACTGCGTGATGGGCATTAAGGAGGACATGGGATGTAATGAGCACTGGGTAGTATAAAACACCGATGAATCACAGACCGGTGCCTCTAAAACCAATAATACATTAACTAGTTAATTTTAAATTTTAAAGTAAAAAATGCTTAAGAAAAATATCTGGCTTGTCCTAAGAACTCAGTAAATGTTAACTGTTAGTGTTTGTCTTTCCCCCATCCAGCTAGGAAGCAAATAATCGTGGAGAAGTAATGGAGAGCATGGCGACTGTAGTTCATCCTGTTGTATTGCATACTTGAAAGTTGCTAAGAGGAGATCTCAAAAGTTCTCACCACAAGAAAATAAAACGTTATAAGGGTAAAAACAAAACCAAAACAAATCACCTGTGCTCTTATTAACCCATTCCATGGAGCCTCCCATGTAGATGCTCATATCAGGCGCTCTTGGTAAACTACGGTATTGGTTGTAAGAATGTGCCGGATTCTTTTGAGTTTTCTATCCAGGCAATAGTACTATGAACTGGGAACGGGGACGTCGTTTCTGCATTTTTTTCCTTCCCTGTATGTTTCTGTCTTGCTGCATGGCACGGACCCCCTACATCCCCTGCCTAGTGACAGTAGCCACCCGAGCCTTGCCCCTGATCTAAATATTATGTTGGCTGTAGCATTTTGGAGATACTCTTTATCAGATTAAGGAATTTCCTTTTTATTTTTGGTTTACTGAGTTTTTACCAGGCACGTGAGGCTGAAGTTTAGGTAGAGCTGTTTTTTTTTTGTTTGTTTGTTTTTAATGCGTCTTTGGGGGGTGGGGGGAACATAAGGCTTTCCTCCTTCAAGCCATTAATGCTGTGAATTACATTGACTTTCCAGTGTTAAACCAACTCTATTCCTGGAGTAAACCCTACATTTCATGCACATTATGTTTTCCATTTATTGCTGCATTGTGTCTCCTATTCGTGTCGGATGTTTGTATCTGCTGACTTTAGCCTGTTCTTTTCCCTTCTGTATTTTTTCCGGCTTGGGGGTCAAGGTTTTTCTAGCCCCACAGTAAGAGTTGGGGCTCCGTTCTCTCTCTCTTCTGTAGGAGTAGGAGTAAGATTAGAATATTTCATGTTTCTTGTTTAAACATCTCTCCTACCAATTGATCTGGGTTCCAAAATACTAATTCAGTTTGTTTGTTGGTTCATATGGCCACTTGTGTGTTTCTTCCTTTTTGACTCAGTCTGGTCCATTTTTAGAGGTAATCACTGAATATAGGGCTTATTCCAGGAATACGGTTAAACAGAAGAAAATCAGTGTAATTCGCAGCATTAATGTCTCAAAGGAGGAAAGGTTATGTGATTTTTTTAAAAAGACGCATTAAAACATAAGTGTACATGGAGAGAGAAACAGAGCCAAACTTGGGGCTTTCAGTCACCCAGCATTATCACCCAGGTAAGCCTTGCGTTTCCCAGCTTGCCTTTCGAGGAAACAAGGCTGGACTTCCCCTATACTGCTTCCAGGTCAGCGGGCTGCTTGGACACGTGCAACAAGCTGATTGGCCAGGAGCCCTTCCTACTGATGACCCTGCATGACTCACTGCGGAGGTTATAAAAGGCCAGGTCTCCGCTCGATAATCTTTTTTGCGAATGAGTCAGACACGCTGCACACGCCCTTGTTCTGTAACAATTCAATTATGTTCAGTATCAAACATTGGGTCCTGGAATTAGCGGTGGAAATTGTAGCTACCTATGTCCTGGATCAAGTAAGAATTTCTGTTCCCGAATTGTTCATGACATTACCGGAGAACCCATGGGACTTCACGGATTGGTTTAAAAAAGCGTTCCAGTTTCTGTTGAGGAAGACCGTTTTTTATGTCCTGCGCAATCTTGCTTCCATTATACACAAACGGATTGTTGGAGAAGTCGTCATACGTATGCCATATGGTTTTCGACACAAGAGGACGTTTTCTAAACCCACCGCAGCGGTTGTGGTTTAGCTACTCTTACGTCTAAGCGATCTGTGTGCTCTGGGGAGTACTTAGCACCAGGAGGAGAAGAAAGTACTTTCCTAGCTTCTCTACGGCCAGAGGAGGCTTGTGTGTGTGCTCAGCTCTCCCTGAGGCTGGCCCCGTTGTACCAAACTCACCAAGAAGACTGGCTCACAACGAAACGGAAACACTGAATTTGAATCACTAATGTTAAGCAGTCCTAACATGGCGCCCGGAGTCCGCGCCCACCTCTGGACGTCCCATGAACTTCCAGCCTGTGCCTACCACCAACGGCTCCATTCTGCCCCGGTTCTCTGAAGGAAGCTCATTCTGCTGAACTTCCCCCAGCGACTACCATCTATATACAGTACAGCGGACTATTTATGCTGCGCCAGTCATCATTCTGTCCCAAGAACTTACAGGAGCCTGTGGTTTTACCTTCATCCCCTTTCGCCTCCCCCGCCACCACCCCCCCCCCAGAGCCCATTTCCAGTTCCTCTTGAATCTGTGTCTCCCAGATTTCAAAAAAGTTCTGTTTTGCTTTGCAGCCTCAATTTCTTGTCTTGGAACAGATAAACTTAATTTCAACAAATGGAGTGTCTTGGAGTCTTACTGCCCCACTCGAGGCTGACTTCTTTCTCCTGTGTGGTTCAGGGTCTGTGGCCAGGATCCGAGGAGGAGTAGGAAAAAAAACCATGGCCATGAGAATGAGAGCTCCATGCCATGGGTGGGGTGGGGTGGGGTGGGGTGGGGGAGGGAGGGTGGGGGAGGGGGGGGTGGGCTGTGAGGAACGGGTCCATAGACTGGGTGAGATTTGCTGCGTGGTGGATTGGGGTAAGGGACTGGTTTCTGAGGCTGATGCACTGGGGCTCAGTCTTGGTGGGGAGGAGGGGAGAGTTGAAGATGTCTCCTCTCCCCAGGAGAAGTTCACAGTGAGAGAAGTGCCAACCATGAACTGGTTAAAGGAGCTGTGGGCATGTATCCCAAATGTGGCTCAAGTAGAGGCAGCTGCGTCAAGGACTGAGCTGAGGAAGGAATAGGGCTCCGAAAACTCATTTTCCAGGGGGGCCAACGCTGGGATGTGGGGGGTGCTGAAACTCCGAAGGCTCACAAGAATGCCACCCTTGGGTCAGGAGAGACCCTGTGGAGGGAGAGAGGGAATGAGAGGAACAACCCTCCCCGGGGAACCCTGGAGGTCCTGGGGCTGACCTGGAAATGTGGAGCCTGCCTGCATCAGGCTTCCTGCTCAGCATGGAGTCTACTTCTCCCTCTCCCTCTGCCCCTTCCACCACTTGTGCCTGCCCCCTCTCTCACACACATATAAACACGTAAAATCTTAAAAAAAAAAAAAAAAAAAAAGAAGAAGAAGAAGAAGTTCATACCCACAAACTGATGTACACATTCCATGTAATCCACCTTAAAATCCTAATGGCATTTTGGGCAGGAGGTAGAAAAAATTCATCCTTCCAATCATACGGTATCTCCACACAGACCCCAAGGAGCCAGAGCAATCTAGAAACGGACAAAGTAGGAGGCTTGCACATCCCAATTTCGAAACCTATTACTGAGCCACAGGAAACAATAGAGTGAGGTCCCGGCACAGACACAGAGACACAAACATAGAAGGAACAGAACAGAGAGCCCTCAGGTAAAACTTTCCACACGTGGCCAAATGATCTTCTGCAGGGTGCCGCTCCCACTTGAATGAGAAAGGACAGTCCCTTTAATGAAAAGGCTTGGGAAGACAGGGTATCCACATACAAAGAAGGAAACCGGACCCTTCCCTTGTACCGCACACAAAGATCAATTGAAAATAGAGAATGCCTCTCCACAGAAGACCTAAGATCATGAAGCTGAGAGAGGGAAACAGGAGAAAAACTGCACGACCTTGGATTTGGCAATGAGGTCTAGGACATGACACCAAAAAACACAGGCAGCAAAAGCCAACTAGAAAAACAGGGCCATTTCAAGCTTACAAACTTACAAGCTTACAAACATTTCAATCAACGGAGTGAAAAGGGGGCCTACAGAATGGGAAAAGGATTCGCAATTCCTATGTCTCTTAGAGGATTCATATGCAGAAGATGTAAAAAACTCTAAAAGTCACAACAACAAGAAAAACAAACTAGACAATTAGACAATGGACAGAAGTCTTGAAAAGACGTTTCTCCAAAGATAGACAAAGGCCACCAAGCTTCTGAGAACATGCTCAGCACCAGTACTCATTACAGAAAACAAATCAAATGACAAAGACATATCATGGGATACCTGTGAGGATGGCCGCTAGCAACAACAGTAGCCCAAAGATCCCAAAACCAAACACCATAGGACAGCTTGTGTTGGCGAGGATCTGGAGGAACTGGAACCCTGGCACGGTCTTGGTGAAAATGTGAAATGGCCCATCTGCCCCGGAACACAGTGCAGAGTTTCCTCCCAATGAGGAAACAGACTTACCCCGTGACGCAGCCATCGCACTCCTGACTTGACATCCATAAGAACTGGAAGCAACGTTACGAAGGGCTACTCGCACATCCCCGTTCACTGCAGGGCTCTTCTCCAGAGTCAAGAGGTAGAAGCACCCACATGTCCACACACGGAGGAATGCAGAAAGAACGCCTGGCATCTACATACAATGGGACGCTATTCCATCTTAGAAAGGAAGGCCATTCTGGACTTTCTGCGAAGTGAAATGAGCAAATCACAGACAACGATCCTGTGATCCCACTTATGCGTGGTATCTAAAGTAGTCAAATCTACAGAAACAGAAAGAACTGTGGGGCCAGTGGGGGCGAGGAGGAGGAAACACGGAGCTGTGGGTACCGCATCTTCAGTCACCAAATGAATACGTTACAATGCATTGTACGACAAGGAGAATATCTACGCTGCTGAACTATACACTGGCTAATGGTTTAAAAGTAGTAAAAGTAATGTACTTGTGTTTTAGTATAATTTTTAACAGATTTCTTGAAGGGAGAAATTGGGGTGAAGAATCTTGGGGCCTTTGACACCTTCCCGCCTTCAAAGAGGAAGCTCTGGGTGTGAGAAATACAGTGTGTTGGTCAGTGAGTTTCGTTTCCTGTTCCCAGTCAGCCCATTTTACTCCCGATGGTTTCATGTTGGGTCTGAGCCCCTCAAGAGCCCACAGTGGGGAGGAGGCTTGAACTCCTATGATAATCAGGAGATGAGGGGCCAAAGTGGGAGGGGAAGGGGCAGGCAGGGATGGAAACATGGATAGAGGAGGGAGCAGTGTGGAAGGGGGCAGAAGAAAGGATTCAGAGAGCTGAAGAGTCCAAGATGTCACATTCAAAAATAAAAAGAAGGAAAGAAAAGGAAAAAAGGGGTTCCTGGCGAGCTCAGTCCATAGAACATGAGACTGTTGTGTCTGTGCATGGGTTCAATCCCCACACAGACCTTTCTTTACAAGAAAAAAGGGGGGGTTTCCTGGTTGGCTCAGTTGGTTAAGGGTCCAACTCTTGATCTCAGCTTAGGTCTTGATCTCTGGGTTGTGTGCTTGAGCCCCGTATTCTGCTCCACACTGGGCATGGAGCCTACTTTAAAATTTTTTTAATTAAAAATAAAATACAGGGACGCCTGGGTGGCTCAGTTGGTTAAGCCGCTGCCTTCAGCTCAGGTCATGATCCCAGGGTCCTGGGATCGAGCCCCGAATCGGGCTCATTGCTCAGTTGGGAGCCTGCTTCTCTCTCTGCCTCTGCCTGCCGCTCTGCTTGCTTGTGTTCTCTCTCTCTCTCTCTCTCTTACAAATAAATAAATAAATAAAATCTTAAAAAAAAAAAAGAAAGAAAGAAAGAATGAACTTTAAAAAAAAATACAAATTAACAGAGGATGGTGAGGAGAGAGAAACCTTAGGTGAACAGGTTGGGAAGCTCCTGAGTCAGCTTCTATGTAGCCTTTGAAGTTCCGTTGTGTTCAAGAAAATATTTGCCTTTTCTGAAGACACTAAATGGAATTAGCACCCTAAAGGTGAAGTGTCTAGCAGGCAGCAAAGAGGAGAGAAGAGGAGAGTCACTCATGGTGTTGACAGATGGTTAGAGCAAAGAGGACACTTTGCAAAAGAAAACGTGTCTCTTGATGACGTTCCTCACACTCATGAGCTCCAGGATAGGCATCAAGGGAACCCCTCTAAGTGGGTAGAGCTGCCATGTCATGGGAAAGGGACCAGAGCAACTACTTCTTGGAATATCAATCATCCTCACCCAAGAGAGCCAGATGGTGCCCTGGGGCCTGTCCTCATTCTGCACTCAGGAGTACCATTGGGCTTCATGTTAAGAGACGGGATTTCTTACCATGGTTTATTGACTCCCACACCATGGTAGCCACACTGGTGAGCCCTGGGCTTGTTGAATGGACCTTCCCTTTTTCTAGGAGCCTTTGCATCTTAGGACCACGAACCCCCAGCCTCCCTGCCTGCTGATGGCCTGAGAGAGCTTCCCTACAGGGGCTGCCCTCACGGGTACACATGGGCTGGGATGAAGGCACGTGATGAACCTGAAGACCCAGAGGAAGGATCCTGGCTCCAGAGAGACCATGGAGGGGAAAGGAATAAGCACCCAGTGGGGAGAGACATCTGTCCCGGGGCTCCCTGGAAATACACAGCCCGCCATGTTCTGGTTCTTTCACCTCATCATTCTAAACAATGTATTTAACCATCAGCATCTTTTACAGCTACAAGAAGCCCTGTTACTTTCACACAAAAGACATGGACGCAGTCCTGATGGCGCTTTTGCTCTCTTGAATCCACCGCTCCCATGTGGCTGACACTTTGACAGGTAGTTGTAATAGGAGGCTGCCGTTGAGGGTGAAAAGTCTGTACAACCGCACTACTGTGAGCACATCCACTTCATACAGATTCTGAATCTGAGTAGTTTCACATCAAACCCACTGATGACGGGAGACATAGGCCCTCAATGGCCAAGTCTGGTTTAGTGTTTGAAGTAGCACACACACTCTGAGAGCGCTTAGCAGATAAGGAAGGAAAACGGTATGGGAACAGGTCTGATGCTCTGAGAGGTGCCCCTTCTCGGAGTTTCTCCCTCATCCTCTGGAGTGGCCACCTTTTCTCCCTTTGGGGGACTCCACACACTCATCAGGCCCTCAGTCCCCACCCCACCCTCCCATTCTTGAATGGATCAATGGATCAGTGAAGCAGAATAGCCCAGAAATAAACCCACAGATCGACGGCCAAATAACTGACAGGAAAGGAGCCAAGAATATACAGTGGAGAAAGGGTCGGTCTCTCCAATAAGCATTATTAGGAAAACCAGACAACCATATGCAAGAGAATGAAACTGGACCACTATTTTGCACCATATTCACTCACTCACATGGAATTCAAGGCTGGAATGTAAGATCTGAAACCACAACACTATCAGAAGAATGCACAAGCAGTGAGTTCCTTGACATCAGACACAGTGATGATTTTTTGGATGTCACAAGAAAAGTAAAAGCAATAAAAGTAAAGAATCAACAAGTGGGACAACTTCAAACTAAAAACCTTCTGCACAGTGAAGGAAACTGTGAGCAAAATGAAAAGGCAATCTACCCAATGGGAGAAAAATTTTAAATCATCTGTCTAATAAGAGATTGATATCCAAAATATAGAAAGCAGGGCACCTGGGGGGGTTGCTTGGATGGCACAGTCAGTTGGTCATCTGACTCTTGATTTTGGCTCAGGGTCATGATCTCGGGGTCATGGGATTGAACCCCGTGTTGGGCTCTGCACTGAGCGTAGAGTCTGCTTGGGATTCTCTCTCTCCCCCTTTCCCTTGTCCCTCCCCCCCAACTCATGTGTTCTCTGTCTCTTAAAAATAAATAAACGAACAAATAAATGGCACTCCCAGTGTCCCCAGCGTAGGACCTGTGGGCTGTGGGGAGGACTTTGGATTTGGGTGTGACTGAGATGTGAGTAAACAGGAGGGTTTTGAGCAAAAGAAGAATGACCTTGGGTTTGAGAGGAACTGCTCTCTGAGGATCCGAGATCTTACAGTGAGGAGACTGTTGTACGGGCAGGTGGGGACAATGAGGCAGTGGGGAGACCACTCAGGAAACTGTCACAATACCCTCATTTGGCCGTTTGGATGAGGGTTTGCACTCTATTTATAGGTTGTAGGCAACTTGCAGGGTTTGTTGATGGAGCAGAAGCCTCCCAGATAAAGCCAAGTTTCCTGGACTGAGGCCCCGTAGGATGCACTTGACTCTCTACCTGAGAAGAGGCAGACTCAGGGAGCATCAGGTTGGGAGGTGGTAGGTATAAAGGTCTCGGCTGTGGAGATGCCCTGATGAGGTCTAGGAGAGATGCCCCAGCTTGCCTTAACTCATTCTCCTCCAATCCCCTTGGAAAGTACATGCTGACAAGCCACACACAGCAGTTTCTGGGCTCACTAACCGCAGAGTCACACATGTGGAGTGTGGATCTATGACATGCTTGTTATGCCTCCCGGGCACTCAAGGCCATGAGGCCAGTGGATCCCAACCTTGTTGCTACCAAGAGGCTGCAGAGGTCTGTGGCACAAAGCCAACACAGTGTCTTGATTTCCTAGTGTTTCCCCTCCAGGAAGTAGTGACAGTTTTCTTACCAAGCCATCTCTCCAATCCCACCTTGGTCATTCTGAAAGCTACAACTTGAGCCTGTGTCCAAGTATATAAGTAAAAAATAAAAAATTCAGTTAAAGAAGCGATATTTCTCTTAAAAAAAAAAAAAAAAAAAAAAAAGGAGGACAGGCCATCTGCCGACTGGTGATGATCCTGCGTCATGAATCAACTGAAGAGTACAAGTTTTTAATTCCAACCTTCTGATGGCAAGATAAAGACAGAGAGAGAAGTCAGCCCCCATCATATGTCCCGTGGACAAAGACTGAAGAAGTTTGGGTTTCTTGAATGAATTTTAATCAGGTGTACAAGGCTGGTCCAGAGCAGACATCTCATTTTGATTGGGATCACCCACCACCCCAGGGAGATGTGCCCTTGTGGTCACGCAGCCCGACTACGGGTCCAGTGGTGAAATGTACTCCAGTCCCGGTACTCACACTGTGAGCAAAACCCATCTGGCTCACTCCCGTCGGACATTCCCTTTCTTATATTGGTGACCACACTGGACGTTGCTGTGTGTTGTGTCTCAGATGATCCCAGGAAAGCCCCAGCTTCTCCGTCGGGGGCCACACTGGGTGGGGAGGTCTGCCGGGGGCCGCACCAGCGCCCTTGGATCGAGCCCGGATCATCTCTGCTCCACAGGCTTTGAGGCTCCTTAGTGAAGTTTCACCTTTCAGCGCTAATCTTCCCTCTTGGAAAACGGGGACTCGGACGGATCTCCCCATCCCCACGACATCGCCCAATCCCTGTCTCTGCAGGATTTTCCTGAGACCAACATTATGTGTAGACGTTATTACGTCTGTTTAATGCCGTTCGTATTTGAGCCAAATAGTTGTGATCATCCGGCCCCCGACCTTGGATTGTGGAGTCAAAAATGTGTATCCCTCCCCCCCCAAAAAAAAATGTGTATCCCCGAAGTACATCAGGGCCGAGCATATTCCCTCTATGAGCTGGGGAGAGAGAGAAGGGAAGGGGTGGAGACAGAGACCTTTGAGGACCCAAAGATGTGAAAAAAGCCAAACTGCTGGTGCTCATCGCCAGCCCTCCAGGCTACCCTGCGGTGGTGCCGCCCTCTGGTGGCTAAAGTATGCATTGCAGCCCCTAAGCGGCCTCATAACCTTTCTTTTTCCAAGAGGAGACTTAACAGTCCACTGTCACTGCTGGGGCAACCAGCTACATTAACAGCAGGATCCCATGTAAAGTGAAAATGCAGCGCTCCTTGCTCAAAAATCGTTAAGAATTTCACGATGGCAAAAGCACAGCATTGCACCTGGCCACAGGCCCTTGTAAGTGCTTTGAGTGGTTGCACAGATCGCCAGCCCAGGAAGCCAGCCCTGCCTCACAGGGCAGATGGATATGTTCGTCCTCCATGTGAATTCCACACCAGCTCAAGCCACCAAAAACCTACAGAAATGCTGAGCCTTGAGTGCCTTTAATTCCACAGCAGGAGAGTTTTCTTTCTTTTCAAGAATTTCTCCTGGTATTTTGCTCTGGCCAAATCAATGACCAAATTAGAGATGATTCTAGCATCCAAAAAAATTAGTGAAACACATGATTATATGAAGATCTATAAGTTCCCTCAGAAAAGATGGAGCAAGGGGCGCCTGGGTGGCTCAGTTGTTAAGCCTCTGCCTTCGGCTCAGGTCATGATCCCAGGGTCCTGGGATCGAGCCCCACATCGGGCTCTCTGCCCGGCGGATGGGATGTCTGCTTCTCCCTCTCCCACTCCCCTGCTTGTATTCCCTCTCTCGCTGTGTCTCTCTCTGTCAGATAAATTTTAAAAAATCTTTTAAAAAAGAGGGTGCAAAAACCATCCTCTAACCTGTCCCACACTGGAGGTGCCAAGAAGCAACTCTTCACCCTGAAAGCCTGGGTCCTGTCCTTCCAGCAGAGACCAGGGTCCAGGGATGAGGGAAGCCCCTTTGCACAGAAGGTGCCTGTGTCTGAACCCAGGAGGGATCACAGTTAGTGACTGTCCTTGTGCACCGTGGGCTCAGGCCAAGAACAGGATGGAGGATCCGGGTAGGGGGTATGGGGGCAGGGGTCTGGGGAAGTGACATGCACAGGCATTAGGTGTCCCCTCAGGGCCCTGCAGAATCAGAGAGATTAGGGAGATAATGATGAGGAGACAGATCTCCCTGTTCCTGGGGGGATTGTTTTCTCGCCCTCGAGGGGGACGGTGCATCAGTTTCTTGTGGCTGCCATAAGAAATTACCATACCCTGGGTAGCTTAATACAAGAAAACGTTTGTTCTACCACCGTTCTGGCAGCCAGAAATCCAAAATAAAGTATCGGCAGGACCACATTCCCTCCGGAGACTCTGGGAGAGATTCTGTTCCTTTCCTCTTCTGGCATTTGGTGGCGGACGGCATTCCTTGGCTTGTAGCTGAGTCACTCCAAACTCTGCCTCTGTCTTCATGTGGCCTTTTCCTCTGCGTGTCCTTTGTGTGTCTTCTTTTTCATTTCTTATAAGGACACTTTTTTTTTATTTTATTCATTTATTCGACAGGCAGAGATCACAAGTAGGCAGAGAGGCAGGGAGAGAGAGAGGAGGAAGCAGGCTCCCCGCTGAGCAGAGAGCCCGATGCGGGGCTCGATCCCAGGACCCTGGGATCATGACCCAAGCCGAAGGCAGAGGCTTTAACCCACTGAGCCACCCAGGAGCCCCATATAAGGACACTTCTTATCGAATTGAGGACTCACACAGATACCCTGGGATGATTTCATCCCAAGATTCATTGTATCATCAAAGAAACTTTTTCCAAATAAGGTCGCATTCACGGGTTCTGGGGTTTAGGACATGAACATATCTTTGTGGGGGGCAGATTCAGCATTCAATCCACTACAGCCAGCCTGACCCTCTGGTCCAGTCCCATATGGGAGTAGGGGTGCTGTTCAGAGCTGCATACATGCGGCTTCCCCTAAACTGCAATGAGTCCCCCTGAGTCTAGGCTTCCCCTGCAGTCTAAAGGGCAGGGGGTAGTTGGAGAGGCAAGAGGGAGGTCCCAGGAGAAATCTGCCACACAGACTCAGACATGGACCCCCAAAGACCACCAGCCAACCCACATAAAGTCAAACTTTTAGAAAAAGAAGGACTTTCTAAATATCACATGCAGTGTGGGACCCTTGTGTAAATCCTGACCAGAGAAAAATGACGTGAAATATTCCTGGGGTCAAGCAAGAAAAGTGAAAATCATAAACTTTGAGTCATCCAAAGTGAACACTTTTTTTTTTAAAGATTTTATTTATTTATTTGACAGAGATCACAAGTAGGCAGAGAGACAGGCCAAGAGAGAGGAGGAAGCAGGCTCCCCGCTGAGCAGAGAGCCCGATGTGGGGCTCAATCCCAGGACCCCGGGATCATGACCTGAGCCGAAGGCAGAGGCTTTAACCCACTAAGCCACCCAGACGCCCCAAAGTGAACACTTTTGTGCTTCAGAGGACTTCACATAAGTGAAAAAACCCGGCGAACAGGTGAAAAAATTTTGCCAACCACGTATCAGGTAAGGGAGTCGTATCTACAATACACAAAGAGCATACACAACTCAATTAAAAATTTTTTTCATATTAAAAATCAGCAAAGGAGGGGCACCTGGGTGGCTCAGTGGGTTAAAGCCTCTGCCTTCAGCTCAGGTCATGATCCCGGGGTCCTGGGATCAAGCCCCACATCGGGCTCTGCTCAGCGGGGAGCCTGCTTCCTCCTCTCTCTCGGCCTGTCTCTCTGCCTACTTGTGATCTCTGTCAAATAAATAAATAAAATCTTTTAAAAAATAAGAGTAAAACTGTTCATATATTTTAAACATACCCTTTCAGCAAGTCTGGGGCATATCCCTATTGCTCTATTACCAATGACCACAGACTTGTAGGGAAGTTTGAACATGGACAGGGTATTTGATGTTAGAGAATTATGATTCTGTCGGGTGTCGCCAGTGACATGAGGGGGACTCCTTGTCTTCGAAAAGAGGCAGCGGGGAGCATTCAGGACAAGGTGTGTTGACGTCTGTAATTAAGTTGTAAATGTTCCAGAAAAAAACTAACAGATGATAGATGGATAGAGACAGAGAGATGACAAATGAGACCCCAAAATCATGACAGTTTTATCTCTGCGTGGTTATGTGACTGATTTTCTTTCTGTTTGTATGTTACACATTTTTCAAAATTAAGATAAATATTTTCCCCTCTGTAAACAATGATATCAGGCAAATGTGTGTCTGTATCCTATTGAGAGAGGAAAACAGATTGAATGGGAATTCCCAATTTAAGTAAACTCTGGGGAGGGCGCCTGGGTGGTTCAGTCCATTGAGCATCCCACACTTCATCTCAGCTCAGGTCTCCAGCTCAGGGTCATTAGTTCAAGCCCTACACTGGGCTCCACGCTGGGCCAAAGGAAAAAACTCTGGGGGTATCAGATGCCAAACTCCTCACTCACGAAATGTAAGCTCTCCAAGAGCCAGAGTACCTGAGGCCCTGACTGCTGAGATCCACCCCAAGCCTGGCGGTGGCCCCTTCCCCAGGCAGTTGCCCCGGCCTCTCCGAGGGCAGCGGGCAGCCAGGGCAGGCCTGGCACAGGGCACTGGAGCCCAGGGGGAGGCCGGCTCGGGGCTGCACTGCGTGCTCCAGAGACCCACGGTCAGGTGCAGCCTCTCTCCATCAGCCCTCACCCCTGCTGATTTCATTGCCCTGAGCTGTCGGTGTGGGCGCCCGGGTGGCCCACTGTGCAAGGATCTGCCTATCCACTAGAGCTGTTGTGTTTTACGACAGAATGTCTCCTGAAGTCAGTGTGATTTCCCTCCTTGAGGGGGAAGTGAAAACATCTGTGCATTTGAAAACTGTTGGAGTTGGGGCCCCTGGGGCTGGCGTCCCTCCAGGTCTCTAGGAAGTCCTGTGCATAAGCTCACGCTGCTTCTCATATCCTGGGGACAAAGGCCAGCTACAAGGCCACCTGAGGCCGTCTGAAGGGTCTGGGCCATCAGGCCCCCTCCTGCTTTGGACGCCAACTCAGGAGGGAGGCAAATTGGAAACGTGGCTTTGGAGGATGGAGCCAGATAAGGGAAGAGATTGGAAGATTTGAAAAGATGGCCAAGATGGACAGCGAGTGCAACAAGACAGCTCAGCTACCGACAGGCAGGTCATCTCAGTAAAATCTGTACCGAAAAAGCAAAGAGGCGAGGAGGACTTTGATTCAAGGCCAATGCAACAGGTGAGGACGACCGAACTCAGCCCTCCTAAAGCACAGCTGGAGAGATTTTAGATTAGGGAGAGGGACTTAGAGGCCATCTGCTGGCTGATCAGCCTCATTTGAAAGAGCAGTGGAAAGTTCTCATAAAATCCTGGCAGAAGGTAGTTTTACGTCTCCGCCTGAAAGGTGACCCTCGGAAGTTAGGCTCCTGCTTTCCTTCAGAGCCTGGGAGGTAAGGGTGCTGTCTGCGGGAGGATTACATTTTGGAGGGATGGACTCCAGAGCCATTCCCTGGATCCTAAGACTGACATGAGGCTTTTTAAAAATTTTTTTAAAGATTTTATTTATTTGAGAGAGAGAGAGAGAGAGAGAGAGAGAGAAAGAGCATGGGGGGAGGGGCTGAGGGAGAGGGAGAAACAGACTCTCTGCTGAGCAGGGGGCTCGACTGGGGGGCTCAACTTGGGGCTCCATCCCAGAACCCCAGGATCATGACCTGGGCTGAGGGCAGTTGCTTAACGGAGGGAGCCACCCAGGAGCCCCTTTTCAGGAGGCATAGATAACATCTCAAAAGGGACAGAGAAAGAAAACTGCAATTAGAAATGGTGATTCCGGGGACCAGGGGGTGCTGGGTGGCCTCTAGCTTGTAACCTCTTGAAACTGCTTTCTGCACAGCAGGAGGGAAACTCAGCTCCGTCTCTGGTTAAGACCTGGTTTGCTTTGCTTCCCCACGGTCTCTCTGGTCTCCCCGCAGTAGAAGAACCGCACGACAGGCAAGAAAAAGCCAGTGGCCTGAGCCTCTCAGAACACTGTGCTTGCTGGCATTTTCCGTGGAGACACAGTTTCTCTCGATAGACACTTTCCTTTGCTCAAAGCTTACCCACAAGGCAGACTGTTCTTTTGTTTGAAGATTTATCTATTTGAGAGAGAGAGCAGGGTGGGGGTACGTGTGCACAGGGAGAAGGAAAAAGAACTTCCAGCAGACTCCCCACTCCCCACCGAGCGTGGAGCCCAACCTCGTGGGGCTTGATCCCACGACCCCGAGATCATGACCTGAGCCGAAATCAAGAGTTGGATACTTACCCAACTGAGCCCTTCCGGGAGCCCCCCCACCCTGGGGAAACTATTCTTGATCCTAAAGCATGGCTGGTCTCACTGGCTTGGGCCTGATTATTTACGCAGGTATGGAAGGGCTGCTTACCCCCCACATAGATTGCCCTGAAGCAGGTTTTCTTAGGGACTCCCAACAGCCTCTTCCCTTTAAAAAGCCCCTCCCCTCAAATTTCGTCTGCATCTCTGTAACTCTTTTCTCCTGGTCCCCGAAATACCCATCCAGTTGACCTTAGCTCCTTAAAGGATGGGGCCATATCTGATCCAATGGGCGTCAGTCTCAACTGGGACCTTGGAATCAGAGCCCTGATGATCTCACCGATGTTTCCAGTTATGTCCTATTAACGAAGGAGAGTCTCACTGACCCCGCCATGCCGCTCGCAGAGTGAGCGTTCTCTCCCTAGTGCCCCCCAAGTCTCCCCTCAGTGTCCCAACTCCCGTCTCTTTCCGCCCAAGAGCAACCCAGACCCTGTAGCAACGAAGCCACCCCCTCAGCCCTCATGGCGCCCGCAGCCTGGACATAGCTGCAGAGAGAGCCTGGAGTGCACCCGGCTTCTTTCTAGAGTGCCTCACGAGGGAGAGGCACGCTCTGCGGTGTCTTTCTCCTTCCCTGGATGCTGGGGTCTGACTTCCAACACCCTCCCGCACCCCCACAGTGGATCTCCCAGGGGCTGCAAACCTGGCTAAAGTTGGCAGAGGAAGGCCAGTTTGGGATGGAGCCTGAACCCCGTAATTCCCCTGCACCCCTTCCCTAGTATTAGAGGACTCCCCTGGGCAGAAAGCAGCAGGTTGTTTTTTGTTGTTGTTGTTGTTGTTGTTGTGTTTTTTTAAGATTTCATTTATTTATTTGACAGAGATCACAAGTAGGCAAAGAGGAAGGCAGAGAGAGAGGAGGAAGCAGGCTCCCTGCTGAGCTTGATCCTATGACCCTGGGACCATGACCTGAGCTGAAGGCATAGGCTTAACCCACTGAGCCACCCAGGCGCCCTTAAGGAGGAAATGCTCACAGATAGGGACTCAGCACGTCTTCCACCAACATCTCCTATCTCTGGGAACACCCTCACTCCCAACTAGAAAGTGTTTTCTGTGTGGGGGTTTTTTGTTTGGTTGGTTGGTTTTTTTAATGGACCTTGAGAGCTTGATTGGAGGTTCCAGGGGGAGAACACAGCTACTGCTGTATACCCTTGACTGTAGAACAGTCCTCCTCTTTTGGGGAAGGCCATCCTCTTGGACCGAGTGCAAAGCTTCGGGAAGGAGGCACACAGAGTGGTAAGGGAGGAAGGGGACACCTGTGTAGCCAGCCAGCTCAGCCGAATCAACCCTGGTGATCAATGGGGTGACAGATGTCGCAGCTAGATCACCTCCACATCCTTTTTTTTTTTTTTTTTTTTTAAACTAAAAAGTGTTTTGGGAGCCTTGGTGGCTCAGTCCTTAAGCCTCTGCCTTCAGCTCAGGTTGTGATCTCAGGGTCCTGGGATCAAGCTCCGCATCAGGCTCCCTGCTTGGTGGGGAGTCTGCTTCTCCCTCTCTCACCCTCCCTGCTTGTGTTCCTTCCCTCTCTGTATCTCTCTCTGTCAAATAAGTAAATAAATTTTTAAATAAAAAAGTTTTGATGACGAATGGCAAACATGTAAGCGTGTGTTTGTCTTCCCCAGGAGTAATGATTCTACGAATATCCAATTGTCTGCCCTGAAGAGATGTTTCCCCTCAGGCTGGCGCCCTCTGCCTGTTGACATCGGCCTCTTTTCTGCAAATGTAGACCCCGAGAATGGTTGCAGGTGGGGCGGGCTTCTCCTCAGCCGCCATCCTCAGATACAACACATTTGCAACACATCTGGGAACAGCTGGGAACCCCCACCACCCCTCTGCTCACACCCACATTCCATTTTCAAACCTCTCAAATAGTGCTTTGCAGAAATACAGCGGGAGATCCGTACGTAATTTTAAATTTTCTAGCAGTCCTATTTGAAAATGGAAAAAGGGGCGCCTGGCCAGCTCAGTTGGTTAAGTGTCTGACTCTTGATTTTGGCTCTGATCATGGTCTCAGGGTCCTGGGATTGAGCCCCACGTGAGACTCCCTGCTCAGCAGGGGGTCTGCTTGTCCCTCTCCCTCTGCCTCCCACCCCACCCCCCCTTGCTCTCCTTCACTCACTCCAGCTCTCAAGTGCGCGCTCTTTCTCTCTCTCTCTCTCTCTCTCTCTCTAAGAAAGGGGACTGGGGAGTTGTTTAATGGGTCCAGTTTCAGGGTTATAAGATGAAGAGTTCCAGAGATGGACGGTGGTGATGGTTGTGCACAGTGTGGATGGGTCTAATACCACTGAACTGTACACTTATAAATGGCAAAAATGGTAAATTTTATTATATATACTTTACCATGTTAAAAATTTTTCAGATACTCAGGTGAAATTCATTTTAGTAATATTTTTATTTACCCCATTATGCAGGAAATACTAGCATTCCAACAAAAGTTTTAGATTATCAAACCGTTCTATATTCTTTTTATCACACTAAGCCTTTGGAATGTGCTCTGTGGTTCCACCCAAGGCACAGGCCACCATGCTGGGTGGCCTTGGTCACCTATAGGTGACCCTCTCTGCAAAGACCCACAGGTCCCCTGCAACTCACTTGCAGTTCCTTGGCAAGTACACCTGTAGACGGCCCACACGGGCTGCGGAGCCCCAGAGCTCACCAGCCAGCCCCTCCATCTGGATGGGGACAGAGGGCTTCCCAGGGTGCATCTGCTCAGGTTGATTCCTGAGCCCCCTGGCAGGTCAGGTGGATCTAACTGCAAATGCTCTGTCCTTTGCATAAATTTGCATCTCATTCATGTGTCACTCAGAAGCTGTGGCAGGGCGGTAGGGCCTCAGATGGTCATCTCGAAGTCAGGGGGGTGGTGGTACAGGGCTGAGCCGAAGGTCCCCAGGTGTCCCTCCTCCTGCTTCCCCTCAGGCTCTTCCTCCTCCTCCTCTTCTTCCTCCTCTTCCTCGATGAGGCTCTCCTCCTCCAGGAAGGTGAACAGTTCCTCCCGCAGCACCCCCAACTCCAGCCCCAGACTGCACAGCCGGCCCAGCAGCTGGAGGTCCACTTGGCGGAGGTGCTCCTGCCCGTGGGAAGGTGGAGTCATGGGCATCCCACCCCGCAGGGGGCGGGGGTGGTACATGGCGTCAAGGTGCCCCCCACTCCCAACGCGCTCAAGTTCTGGCCAAGATTCTTTGCTTGACCAAACTTCAGCTAAGCTCCTAAACCTTCTCCTGGGCCCATCTGTGCGCTTCCTTGTAAAATCCCATTTTACCAACAATCTTCCATCCTCCATGTCTGATCACCCCTGATATCTGATCTGTTTCCTCACCCCCCTCCACGCCCCCACCCCGGCCCCATCTCTGACCAGGCCCCACCTCATGTCTCTGGCCTGCCTCCAGCAACAGCCCTGAGCGTCCGTTAAGCCAGATGCCCTGCTTAGTGATTTCCCATCTGCTGACCCCTGCCCTCTCCTTCCATAGAAATCCCCACTTGCCCCTGCTGTGCTCAGAGCTGAGCCCATCTCTCTGTGCCAGCCCCTGACCCCGCTGCAGTGGCCCTTACACCTACAGTGTCACTAGCTACGTGCCGTAGGTAAGCTTCTCTTTAACAATCCGGGCCTGCAGCACAGCGGGGTCCTCACCAGGCCCAGACCTTGACTGCCTCCAGCTTCTCCCAGATGGTCTCTATCTCTGCCTGTCTCTCCCTGACTTTGTCTCTCTGTTTCTAGTCCCTCACTGGCTCTGCATCTCTGTGCCTCTCTTACGGTGTCTCTCTCTCTGCCCTGCCTTGTCTGTCTCTGCTTCTGTCTGTCTTTCCATATCCCTTTCTGGCACTATTTCTCTGCCCCTGCCTTTGACTGTCTCTCTCTGTCTCAACCTCTTTCTATCTCTGTCTCCCCCCTGTGTATCTCTGTCCCTGCCTCTCTACTCCTTGCTCGTACTCTTGGATCTATGTCTCTGTCTCTCTCCGCTTCTCTTTTCTTGTCTCTGAATTTATGTCCTTCAGTCTCTGGCCCTTTGCAATTCTATTCGTTCCCATTCATGCACCCGCTCTCTCCCCCCCCCCCCACCTGAGCCCCATCTCTTGCCCATCTGAACCCCTTACTCACCAGCTCCTCCCAGATCCACAGCACACACTCCCTGGCACCTGCAGTGTCTTCCCCTGGGGACAGGAAGGTCTGGCCAGCTCTCCCCACCGGGGCGACCTCCCTCAGGGCCCGGGGAGGGGGGCCCAGCCCCGGGGGCACCAGGCCCGCCTGCCTCAGTTGCCCCCACAGCTCCATAGTCTCTGAGCAGTGGCAACCAGGAGCGGAAAATGGCAAGATCCAGAATGACCAGTCCCTGAGGAGCCCGTGAGCGAAGTGGGGAGCAAAGGGCGTGAGGGGGTACATGGGTCAGCATTTCAAAGTCCGTTCTCTGGTGAGAACTGACAGCCTCATGAGGATTTTCTTCCTTCTAAAGTCTAACTTCAACTCTGCTCGGAAGAGTCTAGCCACGGCCCCTCCCTTGACCCGTTCTTAGGCCTAACCCCTCTCGGGGACTGGGTGTCTGTGGATGCCTGGCCTCACCTGTCCCGCCCTCTCCTGGATCCCCCCACCCCCCCCTCAGCCTCCGTTCTTCCTTCCTCTGCACTCTAGCTGGCCCCAGCTTAAAGTTTGTTTGTTTTTTTAATTCATTTGAGAAAAAGAGCACAAGCAGGGGGAGCAGGAGAGGGAGAACCAGACTCCCCACTGAGCTAAGAGCCCGATGTGGGGCTTGACGTGGGGCTTGACGTGGGGCTTGACCCTAGGACTTGGGAGATCATGACCTGAGCTGAAGGCAGACACTTAACCATCTGAGCCACTCAGGCGCCCCACAGCTGGCCCAACTTAGACCTTGTCTTCTGCACTTGGGCCACCCAACAGCTTCCTGATTAGTGCGCCTGAGGAGCCACGATCCTCAGCTGTGGTACCTCAGGGTCCAGCTACTGGTGGCGCACAGTTGAGCAGCCATTTCTGCTGAGCCCTGACCTGCCCACAGATACCATCACTGTCAGCGCAAGGTCCTGCCACAGAAAAGACTGGGGCGTCGGCCTCCCTCCACATCCAGAAGCCACTACCGCCACAGGCCTTGGCTTATTGCCCCTTCCCTGTATCACTCCTGCACATACCATCACGTCTCCTACTGACTGACACCCTGCCTCCATCTAACAGGACCTTTGTCATGGCCCTGGGCCCATCCTGATCGCCCACAGCTATCTCCCCAGCTCCTGATTCTTCACTTGATCACCTCTTCCTTTTCTCATATAGAATAGCAAATTCGTAAGTTCCAAGGATCGGGGCATGAATTTTGTGTGTGTGTGTGTGTGTTGAGAGTGGGGGTGGTCCACTATTCAATCCACCACACCTGCCTTTCAAACCTATCACTTTCCTAGTCTCTGTCTCCCTAGTCTCCCTGTCTCCCTAAGTGGCATCCCCAACCTTTTAGTTTGTGGAGTTATTGGCTCAACCTTCAAAGTAGACTCAACTTGAGCACTTCTCCCCAGTTCCTATTACCCCATCTCTGCTCCTGTCTCCATTCATCTCTTGCCTGGACTGTTGCAGTAGCCTCTTTGCTGGTCCCCACTTCCACTCTCACTTCCTAAGGTCTGTTCTCCACCTGGCAGAAATGATTTTTTTTTTTTTTTAAGATATTACTGAATTGGGCACCTGGGTGGCTCAGTTGGTTGGGCGGTGGCCTTTGGCTCAGGTCATGATCCTGGAGTCCCAGGATCCAGTCACGCATCTGGCTCCCTGCTCGGCGGGTAGTCTGTTTCTCGCTCTGACCTATCCCCTCTCATGCTCTCTCTCTCGCTCTCTCAAATAAATAATCTTTTAAAGAAAAGATTTTATTTAATTGACAGAGAGAGAGACACGGGGAGCACAAGCAGGGGGAGAGGGAGAGGGAGAAACAGGCTCCCAACCAAGCAGAGAGCCCGATACTGGGCTCAAACCCAGGACACTGGGATCATAACGGGAGACAAAGGCAGACACTTAACTGAGCCACCCAGGCGCCCCAAAATGATCTTTAAAAAAACATAAATCAGAGGAGCCTGGGTGGCTCATTTTGTTAATCCCCTGACTCTTCAGGTCATAGTCTCAAGGTCGTGAGTATAGTGGGAGGGAGGGTACTCTAACAGGAAGGGCTGACCGCTCTCTCCCAGGGAAAGGCTGTAGAGTCTCACTGGGAATGGCACTCGGAGCAATCGCTCAACTAGTAAACAGTGCAGGTACCTTTAAGAGGAGAGTTGGAAAACGGACGGGGCGTGGCCATAGGGAAAGAACTCCCTAAGTGAACCGAGTGGGTGGACTAAAAAAACCGGCCCCTTCCGGTTATGTAATCCTAGCAAGATGGTGGCACCCAGGGCGGTAAGTGACCGGAGCTCCTAGAGCCCCAAAATTAAAGTCCGCTCTGCTGCCTCCGCCTTCAGAGCTTCTGTGAAGACCCAGGGAGCAAGGGGCAAAAGGGAGCAGGAGGCCTCCCCCGTGAGCTCATGCTGGAAACACAGACATGCGACCTTGGCGGGCGAGAACGATTGGGGGAGGTCGCAGACAGCCAGGGCTCTTTAGAGCGGACGCGGGGCGGGGAGTTGGCAGAGAGAAACCAATGGGGAAGCAGAGTGCGGGTTCCGAAGATGGCGCACCCAGCCAATCAGAGGGAGGGACCCAATTGGGGGCTCTGGGAGTGGGGGGCGGGGCGTGAAACAGAACCTGCGGGTGGAAGAGGGTTTTGGGTGAGTTTGGTGGAGAAGCTGGAGTTTGAGGTCCAAGGGTAGGAGACAAAAGGATATAGGTGAGAGGAGCTCATGGGAAAATTATTCATTTTTATGGAAAACCAAAGGGAAGTTGGAGGCGGGGGACAGGAACCAAAAGATGAATATGAGAGTTCCAAGGTAAAGACCTAAGGGGAATTAAGGGCAGAATTTGCGATATTCGTGGAGAGAATTTAGGAGGAAAGACCTAAAGTCAAGGAATAGATTTAGGGGAAGTTAGGGTGAGAGCTTGGGCAATTTTGAGGGGAAAGTAAGGATGTGGGCAAATTACCGAGAAAATTTGGTTGAAGCAGAAAAAGAAATTGGAGCAGGCTAAGAGAAGACTGAAAGGAGATTGAAGAAAGCATTTAGGGGCTTTAACGGGTAAATTAAGGCTGATTTGGAGATAAATTAAGATATTTGGGGGTTAAGACATGAGTCATTCAGGAAGACTCCAGGGAAACTTGGATAAAATTAAGGGGGTACCTTGTGGGAAATTAGGTCAGGTAATAGAGGTCTTGAAAATAAGGGTTTGGGAAAAGATCAGGGGAGAATTGGGAAGACCAAGAATGTTTGGCCAAAGCAAAGAGAATTTAGGGTTCATTAAGGGAAGGAACTTGGGGAAATTTGGGGGATCTCAAAAGCAGAATTTGGAAATCCAGAAAGAATTTTGTCAGCCAGGAAGAAGCATTGGGGAGGAGGGGAGGTTCATGAACCAGGAACAGGGGGATCTGGCTCTGACCCTCACAGCAGGCTCCAGGCTCAGCCTCTCCTTTCCTGTTATCCCCAGCCCCTGCACCTGATGGCGCCAGTATGGAACCGGGGTACCAGGGGCATCCGTGGCCTAAGTAAGGCAGTGGCCCCGGAGGGCAGTCAGAGGAAGGAGAGGTCCCTGCTCCAGTTCCTGGCTGACCACTTCTATGACGTGCAGGCTCTCAGGGAGTACCTGCTCCGAAAGCAGGTATTGAAGGTGCACCAGAAAAACCGGTGAGAACTCTTAGTGGGCAAGACCCTGCTGCTGGGGCCGTACCAGGCAGAGCTCAGATCCTGCGCCCGTGGCCTCTATACCAGGCCTGCGGAGTTGCATCTTCTCCAGCCATGCCCTTCCCAGGGGCTCCAGCTCATATAAGTAACCCGCTGTCCACCACCTTAGAGGGCACGCTGGTACCTCAAACCTAACATGGCTAATGGCTAATGGTAAAGCCTTGATTTCCTGAGAAAGTCTGCTCACCCCCGAGTCTTCCCCATCCCAGGAAACAGCAGCACTGTCCCCAGTTACTCAAGCCAAATTCTAAGGAGCCTTCCCTGATCTTCTTTTCTGTCTTCCACATCCAGTCCACTAACACCAGACCATCCCAGATGTGCCAAGTTGTTACCTCCTGTCTGTAGCCTGGTCTGACTGAGCCCCTTCATTTTATGGTTGGTTGAGCACAGTAATCTGGTCACCTTTTGCCCTCTCCAGTCTGTTACGGTCTATAAATCATCTAAAGGACTCAAAACAGGGGTGCCTGGGCGGCTCGGTCAGTTAAGTGTCTGCCTCCAGCTCAGGTCAGAATCCCAGGATCCTGGGATTGAGTCCCATGTCCAGCTTCTTGCTAAGTGGGGAGCCTGCTTCTCCCTCTCCCTCTGCCTGCCACTCCCCTTACTTGCGCTCTCTCTCCATCAAATGAATACATAAAACCTAAAAAAAAAAACCCCACTAAAATAGAGAAACACCACTTTGCTTAAAACCCTCAAATGGTTTCCCATTGCAGCCATTTGGTTGCTAGAATAAAAGCTAGACTCCAAAGCCTAAAAGCTGAGCTTTGAGATGCCTACCAGGGATTCCCCTTACCCCCACCAGCATGGCATCCTCAGTGCTGTTTGTCCTGCCATTCTAAGTTGAGCCTCTGAGTGTGTCCACCAGCTCTTCCCTTGGCCTGGCAGGCTCCTGCCGTGAGCTTTGAATTTCTTCCCACCAAAGCTCTGCTCAGGTGTCACCTCCTGCAAGAAGCTACTATTTTTTTTAATGTTTTTTCGACAGAAAAAGCACAAGTAGGCAGAGGGGCAGGCAGAGGCAGAGGCTCGATCCCAGAGTCATGACCTGAGCCGAAGGCAGGTGCTTGACTGAGCCACCCAGGCACCCCAAGAAGGTATTTCTTAACACCCAAACTGAAGTAGCCTTCTCCATCCCCACCCCTGCCCCAAGCCACTCCGGAGTCAGTCCCTCTGTTACTTCCAGCACGGAGCTGCTGCTGCAGTTTGCTCTTAACTTCCGGTTGGGCCACCTGGTTCCTTCCGTAACTTTAACCGCACAGAGCGTGGACTGCTGTCTGCCTTGGTGCTGGCCCTTAACAGACGCTTAGTAAATACACGCAGCCTGTCTCGGTCGGTCGGTCTGTCTGGCTCACTCCTCTTGCTGTGAACTCTGACCCTCGCGATGGGGCAGGGGCATGACAGCAGGACACCGGGGTGCAGTGCTCAACCTCAGCCACTGTTCTCTCCACAGGCCCTTCACCCACATCAAGGAGCACTTCGGTCCCCACGCCGCGGGTGCCTATTTCATCCTGAAGCAGGGCGGCGCAGTCAGGTATGAGGGCTAAAGTGTCAGCATGGGGTAGGGGAGGCTGTGGAGCACTGAGCCAGAGGCCCTTGGGACTTCTCATGAACCCTGGGCTCTATCCCTGCTGGCTCCCCTCGGACCTTGTTCCTGAGCTCCTGCTCTGTCATTTGTAAAACGGGGCGGTGGTTGTATGAACCTGCAAGGTTTGCTGGAAAGACTCAGAGACTTACTGCCATGAAGTGTGTGGCACGGGCCCAATACAGCCCAGGAGTTCAGTGAACATCGCTGTTCCTTTTCCTTCCTTTCTCCTCCTTCCCTCCCTCCTCCTCTGTTTTTTCCTCCCCTTTCTCCTCTTCTCTGGAAAATGTAGCTCATGCATCTACCTACCCCTTGCTTGGCTCCAGTTAAAATGTTCCCCTGGTCTGAGCACCTTCCTCTGGCACGTTCCTCAGAAAAGGTGCACACATCCGAGTGGGTCTCAACTTTTGACAGTCAGTGAAGATTCTGGCATTCTCACCCTTTTCTCTGATGTTAACCGAGTTTTTCTGACCCACAATAAAAATGGCCAAACAGGGGTGGCTCAGTCCATTGAGCGTTCAACTTTTAACCTCAGGGTTGTGAATTCAGGCCACGCGTCAGGCTCCATACTAGACGCGGTGCCTACTTAGAAAAAGTGGGGGAGGGGGAGGCCAAACATGCATCTCTCATCTCTCATCTCTCATGGGAATGTCCGGGGCCCAGGGAGACCCAACACAGAAGGCCTTTAGTGGAGGGCCTGCTGTGCAGCGAGCGCACCAGACGCTGTGTGACCAGGTCCTCACACGGGGCTGGGAGTGTCCTCCGGAAGCTGGAGGCCTGGGGAGGCGGGGTGCCCTGGTCACTGCCTGTCTCCTTCCAGGTTTCAGGGCAAGGAGTGGATCCGGCCAAATGCGCGTGGCCGCTTCTCTCTCGACTTCCTGACGTTCCCAGCGGTGCCTGTAGAGGCAGTCGATGCCAGTGGCAGTGCCATCAACTACCACGGCCTGGACAGCCTCCGTGAGTGGGCCGGAGACGGGCGGGCTGGTGCGTTTGCCCTTCCGTGCAGGGCTCCAGAAAGGATCTCAGTGGCCTCCCCTGCCTTGCAGTGACCCTGAAGGAGCTCCAGTCCCTGTGGCTACGGCACTGTCCCCACGTGGATGACTGGTGTCTCAGCCGCCTCCACCCGCTGGCCAACTCGTTGCAGGAGCTCTCGCTGGCCGGTTGTCCCCGAATCTCTGAAAGGGGCCTCGCCTGCCTCCACCACCTCCAGTGAGACCTCAGCTCAGGCCGGGCCCCAAGCTTGGGGGCGGCGGGGGGGAGGCACCTGACACAGATACGGGAGAGCGGGGAGCGGGCGGTCCCCGTAGCCCTGCCTCCACAACCAGCCTGGAGTGTGTGTGGGGTCCACACACGCGAGCCATCGCGGTGAATCTGGGGCGTGGGGGGAAGCACTCCTGGTTTTTCTTTTTAATGAAAACTCGATGACGTTGACACTGTTGTGAACAGGGAGAGCCAGAGTGTGGTCTGTAATTCCCAGGGGGGAGGTCTGTACTTGGCCAGCTCTATCATCTGGGTAGCTAAGGACTCTGATTTTTTGTTTATGTTTTTTTTTTGTTTATTTTTCGGGGGGAGAGATAGAGGGTGTGGGCATGGGAAGATAGAGGGGCAGGCAGAGGCAGAGGGAGAAGCAGGCTCCCCGCTGAGCAAGGAGCCCGATGCGGGACTCGATCCCAGGACTCCGGGATCATGACCCGAGCCGAAGGCAGCCGCCCAACCAACTGAGCCACCCAGGCGTCCCAGGACTCTGATTTTAAAGAGCTCAGGCTCCAAGGCTGAAGCCAGGGCTGGTGCACCCCCCTTCATGCCCTTCCCCCTGCAGAGGCCCGCCCTCCTCACGGAGGCCTCACCCCTTGCTGCCTCCTCTCAGGAACCTCCGCAGGCTGGACATCTCCGACCTCCCCGCCGTGTCCAACCCAGGCCTCACGCAGATCCTGGTGGAAGAGATGTTGCCCAACTGCGAGGTTCTGGGGACTGACTGGACCCAGGGCCTCGGGTTGGGGCCGGAGGAGCAGTCTCAGGACACAGCCAGCCCCGTCCCTGCCTAGCCCTCGGCCTGCTTCCCGTCGAGCTGGGCATCAGCGGGGCCCCGTGGAGGGGCTGACAGTTCTCGGTCCTGTGGCTTCCACTGGGATCACTCCACACGGAGGTGGGGCGCGGGGTGGGGAGACTGGCCCTGCCAGCAGGTCAGAGGAGAGCGTGCGGCTGGCGTACTTACTCCCCATCTCGGGGACTCTGGCTCGCTCGTTCCACAGGCTTCACTTTGGGTTCCAGCAGCCTCCCAGGCCCAGGAGAGATGAGCAGCCCCGGGGGAGCCACACTCTACGCCTCCCCCGGCCCCGTGACTTCCCCACACCTCCTCTCTTGATTCCCCCACACCCAGTTCCTGCCATGTCAGGAAACCCTGCTCTTGACTTGTCCCGAGCGTCTTCTCAGCATAGCCTTGTTTGAAGACGTTGCTGCTCCCTGCCGGGATCCCCTCTGACACAGGGGCGCCACCGGCCTGGTTCCCTGTGGGACACCACTCAGCTCTCCGCCAGCTCGCCATCCCTGGACTCACTCGCTGACGCCCGGCGTGCCCCACGGCCCCCGGTGTTCCCGCTTATCCACTCACTGACTCCGCTCCAAATCCAGCTTTCCTGTTTGCTCCGTGAAAACAGACCATGGGCCTTTGAAACCGTTTTCCTCGGCTGAATGACGTGCTGAAGTTTGTCGGTAGAGGGCGCCTGACAGAGGACAGGAGAAAAGCCTTTGCTTCCATGTGGGAGGCTCTGTGTGCTCTGGGCTGAGCCCTCAGGCCTCCCCAGCAGGTGGTTCCTGAGGTGCCACCCCCAGCAGTCTCAGAGAGCCCCCCCGCCACCGAGGCACCTCCCTGCGAAGGGCTCTCCCTGCGACCCAGAACAGGGACCTTCAGTTCGCTGTTCAACGTCAACAAATTGACATTAAACTTGACCTGTTCGAGTCACTGTGCGGTTTTTCTCTCCTGACGGGATCCACACGGATCCAGCACTGGCCTCCGGAGTGTTCCAGGAGACAGACTCACAAAGACAGGATTGGGGTCGGTCCAGCTCTGACCAGGGGTTGGCCGTTGGCTGGGATGCCCGCTGAGGCACGTGCCTGGGAGCCCCGCAGCCGCTGCACCTGACCACTGTGCCAGTAACGCCAGTTCTAAAGATAGGTGCTGGAAGCTTCCTCGGAGTGCCCTTGAGCACCCACAGACAAGGACAGGGTCAGGGCTGTTGGCTCAGCTCGGGCTGCCTTCTTCAAGGGGGAGAGCTTCTGTGCTGCTCCCAAGATCTTTGAAGCGCTGAAAACGAGGCATTTAAGTTTGCAGGTTGCTGAGTGGCAGTGGTTGAATCCACAGTCTTGATAAGTTTCTCACGTGCCGGTGAGGGTGCCGCCTGGTACAGAGGGACCCTGAAATTTGGGATGGGGTACCCTGGTTGGACCTTGTGGAAACATGATCTTGGACCCCCTGGTCACTCGAGTGTTTGTGCCCAGTGACTGAGGAGGGCAGGAGCCTGCCTGTGCTGGGACCGCTGTGCTCCCCTCCCCCAGGCCAATGCCCTTCCTCAGACTCACAAGCGCCCCTGCTCTCACCAGACTCCCGGAGGCCCGGGCTTCCATCTCTGCAGGCTCTAGGGCACAGCCGCCCACGAGGACCCAGGGGACAGCCTCTACACCAGAGCAATGGCAAGATTTGCAAACCCCGGGGGAGGTGGGGGAGCTCCAGTCTAAGGGATTTAGACCAGTGAGGGCCGAGTTCACGGTCCAGGGCACTTACGTGAGGGAACGAGGGAGCTAGCCAGTGCGGCTGGACGGCTCTAGTGGATTTTTCAGGTTGCTGACTAGAACGTGGACTCAGGCGTGGCTTCCGGTTCCTAAGACAAGGAGCTGAGCCTCCCTGGCAGAATCCAGAGGGGGCACCCAGAGCTCAGCGAGGTCAGTGCTGGACCGAGTGGCTCCCAAGGGAGCTATACTTCCACCCCCAACTGTTCCACAGAAGGCACCTCTCGGGTCCTTCGCAATGATGGGCTGTCCCTGTTCCAGTTGCCCAGTGGTTTCACCTCCTGATTGGACCCAGGCTGATGCCCGTAGCAACCCAACCCGCACCCTGAGATTTCCAACCACCCCCAGGAGGAGCAGTGTTGGCACCCCTGGGAGAAGTAAGAGGAGCCGGGGGAGCTCCAGGGTGGAAGCGGGAGGGGGAGGCTGGGAGACCCCTCCCGGGTGCTGAGGGTCCCGCCCCGGGCCCCTAGCCAGCCCTGCCCCTTCACTTCTGGTGCATTAACACCCGACACACACTCTGCACGCTCTTCCTCCAGCTGCTCCCACGGGCTCCATCACTCAGACTCGGGTTGGAAGTCATCTCTGGACAGATAAATCAGCCACTGCTGACAGACAAGGTGCCAAGGATGAGATGGTCCAGACAGTCCTTCCAACCCAGGATGGAGCGAAGTGGGTCAGGCCCGGCTCAGTGGGGCCCCTGGTCCCACCCCAAGGTTCCAAGAGGTCAGGGATAAGGAGGCCCCGCCTGCCCACCTCCCCAAACAGCTGACACCACCCCAGCAGGAGGGGACCCAGGGGCAGGGACGCAAACACAGGCGGACACCGGACACCCTCTCCTGTCCCAGAGGTCCAGATGGGCTGGGGTTGGGGGAGGCCGGGGAAGGGATGGATCCCCACCCCCACAAGGCAAACACCAGGCACCAAAGGGGGCAGAGGAGGTGGGGGGGGTCATCTCAGCTTGAGGCACCCCCCCACGCCCCCCCCCGGCCCCCCCCCCCCCACCTTCCGTCTTGTCCCCTCCCGCTCTACCCTGGCTCTGCTCCGCAGACGCCCTTCTCAGTCCCACCCCACAGGTCGCCCATCTGCCTCTAACTTCTCTCTCCTCCTGCATGGGGCATGGGGCACGGGCATTGCCCCAACTCCACACCACTCCTCTCCCTCTCTTCCTGCAGCCATCTCCTCCTCCTCCGTCCCTCCTCTCCCTTCCCCTGCCTGCCCCAGAGGTCTCCCCCAACCCTCCTCTCCCCCCCCCGCACCCACCCAGTCCGTCTCTCCTCTCCACCAGCCCCTTCCCCACCCCCACCCTGACTCCGGCGGCCACGACACAGCCCAGCTCTGGCACTGCCCACCCATCCCCTCAGCACATTCACCACTGCCTCCTCGGCCCAGTGCCAGCCCGCACCCCCCCCCAACCTCCCTACCCAGCTCTGCCACTTTGGGACTCTGCCTGTCCCTGGGCCGCCTGGCCATACTGCCCACCCAGGACTCGGGCCTGGCCCCTCAGCCTCACCCTCCCTCAGACTCTCCCAGGCCCCTGGCTCTCCCTGCCACGCCTCACTGGGTCCCGTCTGTCTCTGGCCACCCCTGCACCTTTCCGCTGTCTCACCAAAAAACCAGCCCCAACACGCCAGAGCCCCATCCCTCAGGTCGGCCTCTTGGCCTCTCCCATCCCCTCCCGTCCCTTCTCCCTCCTCCCTCGGCCCCGCCCCAGCCCCTCCCGGCCCCTGGGGCCCTGGCGGCCTCCCTCTCCGCCCCTCCCCGCCCCTCCGGACTGGCTGGGCAGGGCTCCGACTACAGCACCGCCACTCGGGCTGGGGCAGAAGGGAGGGAGCGAGGGAGGGCCTGACCCGAGCCCCCGGACGCCGCGCGGGCGGGAGCTGGACCCAGAGGTAAAGAGGAGGGAGCAGGTCCCTGGCCCCCTTTCCCTGGGGTGAGGATTGTGGGGAGGAGGGAGGCTGGGCTCTAGAAGGTGAAAGGACGGACCCCACGATTCTGACTCCCGGTGAGGGGATGAAGGGGGGCTGGAATGGCCAAGGCCCGGGTCCCTGGGGTGGGGCTGCGGAATAGGTCCATGGAATGGGCTGGGCCGGGCAGAAAGAGCAGCGAGTCAGAAGAACTGAACAGTGTTCCGAGCTCCAGGAATAGGGAAGAGCTGGGTCCTGGGCAGGGAGCCGGTTTAAGGGCTGGGGCTGAGAGAAGCGGTTACAGGGGCCGGCAGGGACTGCTGGAGCCCATCCCTGCACCCCAAAGGCCTCTGTGGCTCCTTTGCAGCTCCCGTGGCCACACCTTCCCTGGGCTGGGTCATGCGCTGCCCCAAGTGCCTTCTCTGCCTGTCAGCGCTGCTCACGCTCCTAGGCCTCAAGGTGTACATCGAGTGGACATCTGAGTCTCAGCTCAGCAAAGCCTACCAGGGACCCCAAGACACCCCACCAGGCCCCACACCCGCCAGCCCCGAGCCCACCCTGCCGGCTAACCTCTCTGCCCGTCTGGGCCACACCGGCCCGCTGCCCTCGGCTTACTGGAACCAGCAGCAGTGGCGGCTGGGGTCCCTGCCCGGTGGGGACAGTGCAGAGGCAGGGGGCTGCCAGGCTTGGGGGGCCGCCGCGGCCGCCGAAATCCCAGACTTCAAGTCCTACCCTAAGGGCCTCCGCCGCTTCCTGCTGTCAGCGGCCTGCCGGAGCTTCCCGCCCTGGCAGCCTGGGAGTGGCAGTGGCCAAGTGGCTGGCTGCTCAGGCACCGACGTCCCCTACCTGCTGCTGGCTGTGAAGTCGGAACCGGGGCGCTTTGCGGAACGGCAGGCCGTGAGGGAGACGTGGGGCGGCCCGGCTCTGGGAGTCCGGCTGCTCTTCCTGCTGGGGTCTCCCGAGGGTGAGGGGGGGCCTGACCTGAGCTCGCTGGTGGCCTGGGAGAGCCGCCGCTACGGTGACCTGCTGCTCTGGGACTTCCTCGACGTCCCCTTCAATCGGACACTCAAAGACTTGCTGCTGCTGGCCTGGCTGGGCGAGCACTGCCCGGGCGTGAGCTTCGTGCTGCAGGCTCCAGATGACGCCTTCGTGCGCACACCCGCCCTCCTGGAGCACCTGCGGGGACTGCCGCCCAGCTGGGCCCGAGGCCTCTACATGGGGGAGGTCTTCACCCAGGCCAAGCCCCTCCGGAAGCCTAGAGGGCCCTTCTATGTGCCCCAGTCCTTCTTTAAAGGTCACTACCCAGCCTACGCAAGTGGGGGTGGCTATGTCATCGCCGGGCGCCTGGCCCCCTGGCTGCTGCAGGCGGCGGCCCGTGTGGCCCCCTTCCCCTTCGACGACGTCTACACTGGCCTGTGCTTCCGTGCCCTGGGCCTGGCCCCCAGGGATCACAAAGGCTTTCGCACAGCCTGGCCAGCAGACCAAAGAGCCGACCCCTGCACCTTCCGGGACTTGCTGCTGGTGCAGCCCCTCAGCCCCCAGAACAGCATTCGGCTCTGGAAGCAGCTGCAGGACCCCCAGTTCCAGTGCTGAGCTGTGGGGGAGCTGGGGAGAGGGAGGAGGGCAGACCTGGACATCACCTCTCCCAGGCCTCCGTGGGAGGGAGAAACCCTAGAATTGTAACTGCCTGAGCCCCTCCTTGGTCCTCCCAGGCGAGGGGGCTGGGCAGCAGGAGGTGACAGACTGTTTTTATCTACTTCTTGTTTTTGAAAAATATGCACCCCACCCCCCACTCTGAGACCCGGAGTCATCTTTGTGCCTGTGGGGCCCCAGAGGAGTTGACAGAGTGAGCGCAGCTGCACCCTGGCCTTCACAGTGGATACCCTCCCCCCACTTACTGGGCAGGGCCAGCTCTGGTGACCTCCTGGTCACTTTGCTGAACAGCAGCCTTGTCCCACCTAAGGGAGAACAGGAGACTGACTTGGGAGGACAACCCCCCCACCATCCTCCAGCTTGCTAGAGTTTCCCGGGGAAGTACATGTCTCAATGGCCTGGACTTCTTTATTGCGGGGGGGGGTGTGAAACAAGGGGTGATCCCAAACCAGCCAGGCCAGGCTCTCCTCCCACCTCCCGAAGTCCAGGAAACAGACCAGCGGGGGGTACAAGCCAAGAGAGTTTATTGGCCACCTGCTGACCCCTTCTCACTGAGGGAGTGACTTCACAGGCTGACCCACCACGCCCACCCAGAGGGGCTTCTAGTCCTGGAGGCGCCCCGGCCCAGCTCCCTGGGAGAAGGCACTGTAACAGGCGAGGAGGGGTTGACCAAGCCCCACCAGGTAACAGCCTGGAGGAGTGGGGATGGGGGCTGGAGCCCTGGCCCCAGTAGTGTGGAGGGAGCAGACTGCGGGAGGGTGGTGCCCCACTGCTCCCTGGGCCCCTGAGTGGGGCTGCCCCTCGGGGTGGTTGAGGTGGGGGTCGGGGATGAGCAGGCCTCACTTCTCAAAGTGGTCCAGAGGGTAGTGCTCCCCGTAGGTCTGGAGGTGCCGGGCCAGGGCCTCCTGCTGCTTGCGGAGCTGGGCGGGCATCTCCTGGTACACGTCGGAGAAGAGCAGGCTGGGGCTGGGCTTTGGCTTCCGCTCCGCCTGCTCGAAGGCCTCCATCACCTGGGGGAGGGGGGACAGTAGGCACGCAGCTGGCCCCCGACCCCGCACCTGTGGGACCCCGGCCGGGGTTCCCATCTGGGCACAGAAGAGAGGATGGGCAGGAGTGAGAGGATCCACGTCGTCAGCACCCCCAGCCAGGCCCCTCGTGCCCCACGCGGTCTGGCACTGCACTAAATGCAGGGATCAGTGGGGCGGGACCAGGCAGCAGCCATTCAGACGTGAGGAAACGGAGGCCAGAGGGAGGGCCCGGGCCAGGGCAGCTCTTCCCACCGGGCTCACTGCCCCAGCTCCAGGCTGAGAAGAGTGGGACACTCACTGCACATGGACTAGGGCACCTACCCCTCGCACAGCCCCCGACGAGGATCCCGGCATGTCCCTGCCGAGGACACAGCTAGGACCCCGCAAAGGCTCGTGCCCAGGCAGCCTGGCACCGCGGGCTGCAGCGAGACCCTGCTGGGCTATGCCCAGGTCTCCGAGCTCCGTGTGCCCCCAGTCCTTCCAGGCTTTTCCACCACACACTGCGCCGGACCACGCCCCCTGGGGCATGGCCTTCCAGCAGAGAGAGGCCCCCACCTTCTTGCGGGACTGCTTCCTCCAGGCCTTCTCCTGTTCGTCATCCCACCAGCCCCGGCTCTGCAGGTAGTGGCGCAGCCGGGAGATGGGGTGGTCCTGCTTGTCCCAGTAGTTGACCTCATCTACCGAGCGGTAGGCCGAGCTGTCATCACTAGTGCTGTGGTGCCCGATCCTGCAGGCGGAGGGGGCCCACAGTCAGGCAGGAGCCCCCTGCGGTGGGTTAGGAGGGAGGGCAAGGACTAGGGGAGAAAGGGTGGCAATGGAATAGAGGCCACGAAGGGGATCCAATGTGAGTATCCAATAAAAGGGACGGGGTCGTATTCTGGGGGTCATATTCTGGGGACAGTGACCCATGCAGGGAAGATGGGGTCAAGGCCACAGGGGGAATGGGGGAGGCAAGCACCTGTAGGTCATGGCCTCGATGAGGAAGGGCTGGTTCTCAGCCACAGCCCGCCGCCGGGCCTCCTTGGTGGCGTTGTACACAGCAAACACATCATTGCCGTCCACACGGATGGACAGGATGCCATAGCCCGGGCCTCGGGCAGCTGTGGGGAGAGGCAGGTCAGGGACAGAGAGGCAGGTTGGGTGTGAGGCGGGCGGGCGGGGAGCTCAGATGAGGACAATGAGCAGAGAAAGGGGAGGGGGGAGAGGGAGCAGGCAAGGCAGTGTTCCTGCGACCCCCTGCTACAGACATGGCAGGGAAAGGACTGCGGGGGGGGGGGGGGCAAGCACGCAGACTGGGGAGCAGCCCACTGGGCCCCTACCAATGCCATCCCCGCGGTACTGCTCTGAGGTGGGCGTGGAGATGGCATAGCCATTGTTCCGGCAGAAGAAGATGATTGGGCACTCGAGGGTAGCAGCAAAGTTGAAGCCGGCGTGTGCGTCCCCCTCACTGGCGGCCCCTTCCCCAAAGTAGCAGATGACAACCCTGTTGGCGTTGGCCCGCTTGGCCGCATAGGCCGCCCCCACCGCTGTGGGGGGGAGGAGGGGGTGAGCAGGAGCAAAACTGCATGCTCCCCCCACCCGGCTCTGTCCTCTCGCTCCAGCGCCCCCGCCCCGCTCTCACCCCCCATCCCCTGGCCGATGGTGACTCCCCTGACTCCAGCTGCTCCCCTCGCCTCTTCCACCCTCAAAACTCTGCCAGAATCTGACCCCGTGTCCCCTGGCCTCCTTCCCGTAGGTCTGCTCACCCGGTCACCTTGCCTGAGCTCCCAGCAGCCTCCTCACTGGCCTCCTGTTCCTCCCCCCCCCACCCGTTGCCAGGGACAGCCAAAGGCCAGTTAAAATGGTTAAAATGTGAACCAGGCTGCCATTCCGGCCCGACACCTCTCTCCCCCACAGCTCCCACTGCCCTCAGCCTCCTCTAGATCCACAGCCTTCCCCGCCACCGCCGAGCCCCTCCTGGCCTCCCGCCCTGGTTCCACGCCTGCCACAGGCTCCTGACCCTCAAGCTGTCTAGCACGCACTTGCCTCAAGACCCCACGTGGCACCCTCCCCGGCTCCTTCTGATCTGTAAGAAATGTCACCTGTGACACAACCCCCTACCTTCCTCCATCACTGCAACTCCCTCTCCGTCCCTGCAGGGCTGCTCCCGCCTCATCTGCTCCCCGTGCTCCCCCCGCGTGCTTCCTGCCTGTGTCCTCCACACAGAGGAGGACTAAGGCGTCTGTCTCTTGCTCACTGCGCCCAGCACGGCACCCACATAGCAGGGATTCCAATGTCTGCCGGCCAAGAGGCCTAACAGTCACTCAAACGGAGGGTAAGGGACCAGGGCCCAGCCTTCTGGAAATCCCACCTACCCTCAGGGAACATGCCACCTCCTCTCACAAAGCTGCCCTGCCCGCCTCCCACCTCAGAGGTGCCAACGGCGCCTTATTCCAGGCACCTGGAGTAAGCGAGCTAAGGCACACGGATGGGCCAGTGACCAGCCCGCTGCTCAGCCCCACGGACACGGCAATGCATGACTCTCGGCCACCCAGGGTTAGAGACAGCCAGAGCCCGGCTGGCCCATGACTGGACCGCAGGCCCGGAGGGCAGGGAGTGAGGGCAGGTTCCGGGGTCTCTGTGCCGTGTGGGTGTGGGCCTGGCCCAAGGGCTCTGCTCCCTAAGCGGTCACTTTTGAGCAAAGTGACTCAGTGCTCTAGGGACTGGGCTTCCAGAGTAAGCTTCAGTGGAGTCAGACTCCGAGGACTGAGGGAGAGCAGGGTTGGGGGCAGGAACCCAGCTCTGCCCAGGGACCCTTTGCAAGAAGCTGGTTCCCGCTCAGTCGCGCGCAGTTGCCGTGTCGGTGAGTGGACTGACGGGACCGGCAGGTCAGGAAACCAGAGCATGGTCATGCCAGCCCCAGCCTGCCAAACCAGAGCCCTCCTCTGGAGACTCCCAGACGAGAAGTGTCAGTGCTTGGAAAGTCTCGAGCCCGGCCCCCCCTCCCCCAGGAGCCCCCAGAAGGGCAAGGACGGAGAAGGGCTGGGCCGCGCCAGGGAGGACGCTGGTGTGCGAGTCCCGAGCCCCTGATGAGTCCTCACCCTGCGGGATCTGCGTGGCCAGTGGAGACGAGATGGTGACGAAGTGGCGCTCCCTGCAGCCGTAGTGCACGGGCATCTGGCGACCCTTGCCCAGGTCGCTCACGTTGCCGTAGCACTGGGCCATGAACAGCTCCAGGGGGTAGTCCCGGTACATGAGCACACCTGCAGGCCGGGGGAGGCGGGGTGCCCGTGAGCCTGCGGCTGGCGCAGGGTCAGAGCGACCCCTGGCCATCCCAGGGCAAGGCCCCTGCTGCCTGGGCTCCATGTCCCCGTGGGTCCAAATGGGAACTGGAGTCGGGAAGGGGAGGCAGATTCAGAGGCTCACGCGCGGGGGGGGGGGGGGGGGGGGGGGGGACACAGAACTCGGGCCTGTCCCGAAAGGGAGGCCTTGTTCCAAACACCCCGGCTGCTCGGAGACACCCGATGGTTCATGGCTCGGTTCTTCAAAAGGCGGCAAAATCTGGCTTTTTTTTTTTTTTTTTTTTTAATGAGAAACTATCGATGTTTCAACTCATACATTACTTCCAAAATCGTTACAGGAACCAAATAAAAGTACAGGCCGCTCGCCCACAACTTCTGAACTAGAGAGATGATATTTGAACCTGCTTACGGCTGTACTACCCTTTCTTCCAACCAAACCTTGCCACCACACGGAAGTGCTCTGGGTGAAGGGAGCCTGGCCTGCTGGGTCGGACAGGACGGGGTCAAGGTGGTCCTGGGATGAGCAACGACCTGCTCTCGTTGGGGGATGATTGTCACGCCCACAGCCGAGGGGCTGCACTGGGGGTTCAAAGATGCCTGTGGAAGCACCCAGAACCTGAGCACTGCAGGGCAGCAGCTGGCTGGTGCAGGCATTTCCAGACCTCCTCCTCCACTGGGGAGCTCTTCCTTCACGTGATTATGTAACCAGGGTCCCACTGCACACCAGCCACCTTTTGTGTGCCCACGCTCCCTGAAGGACTGCAATACGGATACGACGCTTGGGGCCGGGCGCCTTTCTTTGGAGCACCTTCCAGAGATTAACTTAATCCTCACGACCCCTGAGGGAGCTTATTCTCCCCATTTACAGATGGGGAAACTGAGGTGGGAGAGCTCCCAGAGCCGGCTCGAGGTCACACCGTAAGGTGGTGGGTGGGGTGCAGGGGGCCACACAGAGCTCACCCTTCATGACTGGGGCTACAGCGGGGCTGGGGGGGTGTTTACCAGCTAACGGGGTGCCACCGCCAAGACACCCCACCCACGGTGAGCACTGCCCGGACAGTCGGGTCCCAAGCACGCACCTAAGTGGCAATCGGGGTGAGGGGTGCTGGACGGGACGGCAGCCTTCGCCTTCCACAGAACTAGACGTGGGGTTTCCTGTCACCCACACATACTCACAGGGTGGCCACGCGGTACATAACACAAAGACAGAGTGCCCAGGTTGATGCGGGATGGAGGGCCGTGGCGGGGGGGGGGGGGCTTCTTCACAGCGCAAGAAGCCACGGGCAGAGCCAGGAGTCCTGGGCCCAGGCGGGCCTGACGCCCCGGAAAACCGCAGGCCCCGTGGCAACTACTGCTCTAGGTGGGAACGTGCTGCCCGTGAGCTCCCTGATGAGGGTCCCTTCCTGCCGGTGCCAGGGCCAGCAGGCCACGTACACCCTTGGTTTACACCGAATGGCCCCGCGTGGGCAGCACCACAGAGGGCTCCACCCCTCAGGAGGCTCATGGCCTGCACCCTGGGCCAGAACCTGCTGGGCTGCCTGCCGCCCGGCTCAGACAGGAAACGTGGCTGTTGGGAGGCTCCTTCCCGTGGATCAGGGCAGGCAAAAGCAGGTATCGAGCACTTAGCACAGCACCAGGGCCTGGAAGAGCTCGGCTGGGAGGGGGGCTGGCTACTGCTCAGAGCGCCCTTGTTCTCCGCACCCCAAAGACGGGGACTGAGAGAGGGGAGCAGCCGCCTCAGCGAGGCCGGCCACAGGTCTCCGTGGCTCCCACCCCTCGCGGCTGCCCAGACGCAGGCTGCCTTCTGCAGGGGCCTTGGCGCGGTAGGGCTCCCTCCTGCAGGGCACCCAGGGCCAGCCCCCCACCCCCACTGTGTGGAGAGCCCAGCGGCTGCCCACGGCTCCACCCCCCTCGCTCGCCCACCCCGGAGTCCTCACCAGAGGCCCCTTCCACAAAAACAAGCGGGAGGTGGGAGGTGCTCAGCAAATCCGGCGGGGGCCCACAGCTCAGTGTCTGGGGACACCCAATACACAGGACATCTGTCCCCAGACAGCATGGGGGACAGGGACGGGAGCAGACAGGAATGCCAAGCTGCCTGCCCAGCCAGCCTGCCCGCTGCTGAAGAGCTGTCCCAGGTAAGAGCCACCACCACCAGCCGCCCCCCCCCACGCCGGGGCATATGCCTCCAACTTGGAGCACTTACCCAGTGCCAGACCCTGTGCTGCGGGCTTTGTGTCCCCTGCCCTGTGACTCCCCTCCACAGCCCTTACCCAGTCACTCCTCCATGCTCATCGACCTGCTTCACACCTTCCGTCCTGTCACTCCCTCACTCAGAAGGGGCCAGCCCCGGCTGCACTGCCAGGGCCTCCTGTTTGCTCTGCTCCCTGAAGGACACAGAGCCCAGAGAGGCCAGGGGAGCCCCACACTCTGGATGGGGTCCCCATGTGGGGCCCCTGAGGCCAGGCCTGCCCTGACTGCATGCCGCAGTGCCACAGGGGTCATAGTGCCGGGGTCACGGTGCCATCAGCAGCTCTGTGTTGGCGATCACAGAGCAGAGGCTCACAGAAGGGAAGCAATTTGACCCGAACTTGGTGAGTGGCAGCCGGCAGAGCACGGAGCGGCCCGAGCACAGGCTCTTCTCTGTGAGCCTGCCTGCCTGGCCTCCAGACGGAGGAAGCCTGCCGCCACACACCCCTGGACCTGACTTGGCCCTTTTTTGCTCAGAAAGCTCCCTCTGCAGTTCCTTAATCCTCCCTGGCATCACGCTGCTCCTAGAAGAGCATCCGGAGTAGCTAACACGGGCCTCCCCTAACCACCCAGAGGGACCCGGCCTGATCTGCCTCCACGGGGACCACAGACGCAGGCCAACACAGCAGACATACCTGCCTCCCGGTACTGGCCAAACACCAGATCCGTGTTGTCTAGCGCCGCTGCGCTCCCCACATGCGTCCCCTCCTCGCCATAGTTGGTCATGTAGAAGGAGATCCGGCCCTGGGGGTGCAGGAGGGCCCAGGGGCCCGGGCTCCGTTATGCTGGGCAATGACAGGCAACCATCCAGATAACTGTCCAGCTTCTGGAGACTTCACTCATCCCAGACACACTTCCTGGGCCAGGCCAGGCCAGGGTTCCCACCTTCCCGGAGGAACTGCTAGATCGGTGAGAGGCAGAGCGCCAGGGCTGTGTGGCGGGAGGCCGACGTGTGTTTGCAGCCCACCACAGAGGGGTAGCAGGGAGAAACGCCTGAGCCGGGCAAAGCTGGGGGAGATGCAGGTTTCCAAGGAGAGAGAACAGTCAAGGCCAGAATGGCTGGGGCAGAAAGTGGGAGGGGTGGGGACAGACCAGGTGGAGAGGTGATACCCAGTAAGGCCGTGAACGACGCAACAGGACTTTACCTTGAGAACTACGCCCACAGCTGTTCCCAGAGCGACAGTTCAGGAACAGCTCTCTGGCTGTCATGTGGGAAATGGATGGTGGCGGCAGGACTGAGTGCAGCCCACCAGGCAAGAGGGGTGGTAGCTGGGCTTTGTCACGGCAGGAGGCAGGCAGAGAAGCGGAGGGGAGAGGCTTAAGGAGAGTCAAAGTGCCAAGGAGCGGCAGACCCTGGCCACACCGACGCCCTGGCCGACTCCCTTCTCCTGAGCCCCCCAACTCTAGAGCCTGAAAAAGCCAAACATTCTCCCAATCTCCCTTATAGCCAGAGGTGGCCACAGACACAGTTCCAGCCAGAGACTTAAGTGGAAATCTGCTCTGGCTTTCCTGATAAAAGAGATGAGTGTAGCTGGCCCCAGCCCTTCTTCCGCCTGGCACACCACTGGGAGGCTGGACCTGTGGCAGCCATCTTGCGAAAATGAGGCAACACGTGTGGGATGAAAGCCAACTCGCCCACGATGGTGAAGCAGAAATGCAGGAAATCTAGGCTCCTGGCATGGTGCTGAGCAGCAGAATGGATTTCTAACTAAACAGGGAGGGACAAAGTAAAGTAGACGGGAGAAAGTGATGCGAGGGGTAGAACGGAGACAGGGAGGAGATATAGGTCTCCAGCTTGGGCAGATGGGTGAATGGTGGCACCCTCCGCTGAGAAATGGCCCGAGAGAGGAAGATACCGAGGTCAAGTCTGGACAGGCTGAACTTGGTGTGGGACAGCCAAGGCAAGAAGCCAAGTAGATCTAGGGCTAAGAGGTGAAGTCTGGCCGGGTATCTGCGGCACCCCTGGCACACAGCCAGAACTAAGCTCCCCGGCACCATGCGTAAAGTGAGAGAGCAGTCAGTATCTGAGGGATGCCCCCTGCCCAGTCCTCATGTGTTCTGCAGCCCAGGCTGTCATGGTGGGAGAACTAGATGAATAAAGCTTTCTTCTAAGTTGGGAGACAATTAAAAGTTAATTGACCTCCCACAGCCACATGGGCTGATGCTGGGCGCTGGAGGCCTGGGAGGGCTGTCGAGGGGGTGTGGGGAGGAGCTGGAGAGGCCTCCTACCCAGGAAACAGGACTCGGCTCAAGGCAGAGGTCATTGGTCGCCTACCCAGTATCCTACCCCTCTTTGTGCTTGCTAACCGAGATCGCATTCCACAGGCACCAGCTGCCCGCGTGGAAAGACCACATTTCGGCCTCCTTGCAGCTGGGAGCACCGCATGCAGTGTCTCAGACGCTACTGGGTGGGACTGCCTGCAAAGCTCTAGAACGGTGGGCATGAGGAGATAGCTGGGACATGCCATGTCTGACCTGCCACCTTCCTTCCACTTTCCGCCTGGAATGCGGCATGATGGAGGTAGCTCCGGTGGCCATTTGGCTCATGAAGGACACTCGAAGCTAGAAGCCGAAGATGGGTATCCAGTGACATCATGGGGCCACCATGCTAGCCCACACCCCATTTTCAGATTTCCTCTATGCAAGATTAAAAGCCCTCCTAATCTGTTTATGCAACTGCATTGGTTTCTGTTAGGATTTGGGGGGGCACCTGGGGGAGGTCTGTTACTTACAGCTGGGCAGAAGCCTGGCTAATATAAGCTGAGCCTTGACACAGGAGTGGCTCTTACTGAGGTCTGCTCTGATCCTACTGGCCTCCTCAGCCAGAGGACAAGGCGCTTTGTGAGCTGGACCTCACAGAATTCCTACCCCTACCGTGCTATCCCCACTTTTTAGCATACCAAAGAAACTGAGGCAAAGCCAGGCGAAATCGTTGTCCGATGGCCACTGATGCCAGGTCGATTTGAGAGAGAGTGAGACTATCGGGTTAGACTGTACTGTTATCATTCCTTAAAGTGTACTGGGGATAAAATCAATGAGGCCACGTGGTACCAAACCATGTAGAGAAATATCCAAGTCCTCAGAGAGGAAACTATCTCTGAGACCCCCACCATTAGCACAAGGGACCAAAAGTTGAGAGCAGCTCTGTCTCAGATCCTTCCATTCCAAAGCCTCCACTGCACCCTAATTCAGTTTGAACTGGTTCGAGAAGGCAGACCTCTGCCCATGTTCCATAGAAATGGAATGAAGGTTGACCACGGGAAATTATAACAGGGGAAAACATAGCATGTCTGACTCCCTGTTGTTTCTATTCCTTTTAATCTACAGGTTAAAAACCTCTGTTTAGCCCTGCATATAGGCATGTTACAGCTAAGATGTACAGATATTTCTTTACCATAAACCTACCTCCCCTGAGGAAATAAAAGAATAGCCACAGCATAACTTGGCTGGGACCAGACCTGCTTCTCTGGGATTCCAAAGCTCCCGTCAGCACAGTCAACTCTGGCAGGGAGGAGCCCAGGCATGTCAAGAGCGGGGGAGGGGTGGCCCGGCCTTGGCGGTAAGGCTGCAGAGAGGGGAGCAGAGAGCCCAGAGAGCCCAGGCCACAGGGGAATGGGGGATAGGGGAAGAGGAAAGGCCAGGCCTGCCCCTGTGGGGTGCGGGGGCCAAGGGAAGTTTCTGGGCAAGTTTCGGGGTAGAGGTACAACCCTAAGTTGGAAAACCCAGAGGTAGTATCCTGTGCGTGGGAGTCTGCTCAGTACTGTCTCATAGGCCAGGGGGCTTCATGCTTTAGTCCACAGGATGGCCTGGGGGCTTGATTCTCAGGCCCATCCCTACTCCTGACCCAGCAGGTGCCGTAGGCACCCAAGGGCCCGTTGCCCAACATTCATCCCACCTTTCCCACAGGAACCCTGGGCCCTGGGAGGAATGGATTCCACTGCTCTCTTGGATCCTGGGGATGGCAAATGGTTCTCCTGGCCAGGGGCTGGCTGAAGGCAGGGTCTGTGACCAAAGCCCAGACCGAGAGCATTAGCCCTGGCCTTTGCTGGAACCTCAGGGAGCAGACATTCTCCTTCCGCTGCTAAGCAAAAAGGTTGTGAGCCCGGCAGGATTATGATAGCTAGTATTTACCGCATGCTGGCTAAACACCAGTGTCGTTCTTCCTAAGGCCATGACATATGCCACTGGCAGTCCTTAAGGCAACCAGAAAACCTGACAAATGAAGCAACTCCCCCAGGGCACAGCTACAAAATGGCAGAATGAAGACTTGGGTTGTAAAGTCCTGCCCTGGAGCCTGTGCCCTGATCCTCTCTCCGCCACCTATCCTGGAGCCTAGACCTGCCAGATGCAGGAAGCTGAGAGCATGGAAAAGACACCCGGTGAGAGAAACAGGTCTGATAACACTGAGCTCCTGGGATCCGGCCACACCTGAAACAGGACCCTCTGAAAGTGAAGTTACCCGAGTCCATAAATTGCCTCTTTGTTGACATTGCTCTGACCAGGTCTCTGTCCGCCGCCACAAACACGGCTGAGGCTCACAGTCCGTGTGATACAGGCGCCCAGGAAGCACAGAGGGGCACCCTGGTTTCTCGGGACTGGGAGCTCCCCAGGGGAAAGCCCGTCAGGTCTTCCTGCCGGATAGCCCCCAGTACAGACACGCCCCCGGCCAGGAGCACGGGAGGATCTGGTCCATGCTTCCGCCCTCAGGCAGCACCCGTCCCACACTTCTCCTCCAACGTTCTCTATCCTTGAGAACCTCAAGGACTCTGAGGACCCCAAGACAAAGGACCTCCACCACCCCCCGCTCAGGAGTCATCTTCTGGCTCGAACACAGGCAGGGCGACCTAAGGAACCCCCTTCCCCAGGCCGAGCGCACGCACCTGGCGCTGGGACTCGTAGAGGATGCGGTCCATGGTGTTGAGCAGAGTCATGCTCCTGTACAGCTTGAGCACCTTCTCCTGGGGCAGCTGCGGGCAGAGCAGACAGACGCGGGGCAGTTGGGACCAGAGAGGAGACAGACAAGGAGCCCAGGCATGGGAGACACAGTGGGGGAAGGAGAGGGCCTCTCACGTGGGGATCCTCGCTGGGGTTGATGATCTGGCCCTGCCGGTCCATGACGCGGTAGACGGGGATCCCAGAGATGACATTGGGCTGGATGAATTCTAGCTTGTCTATGAACTCCGCCGAGGCCCCCGGGAACTGAGGCTTGTCATCCAGGGACGGGAAGTGCTGCTGCTCCTGTCTCTGGGGGAGCTAGGGAGAGAGGAGTGTGGGGGCGGGGGTGCTCATGTCAGGAGCAGCAGAGGCTTTCCTGGCTTGACCTCAGGGCGGCAGGCAGTATGGCCTGGTAGTTATGCCCCCCGGACCCCAGTGGGCCCTGTGGCCTGACACACTGAGTACAGATCGCAGCTCCACCGCTTTCTTCATGTGTGACCTTGGGCAAGTCACCAGAACTCCTCTGCGTCTCCGTTCCTCATCTGTAAAACTGGGGGGCAGATACCATCTATCGCACAAGGCGGCTGTAAAGATTAAACACCCTGCGGAGCAGCGGTCCGTTGGCTCAAGAACCAGGAGCTGTTCTGTCAGAGGCCCCGATGCCTCACCCTGGCATTCAAAGCCTCTCCAGTCTGACCAGATACCCCCATTCACGATCACCCACTGCCACCGCAGGCTCACCCGCCCTCAGTACCCTCCAGCTGGCTGGATGGGCTCTTCACTGCCCCCACACAAACAGGGTGGCCACCCAGGTATCAAGGAAGTCTCTGGGGTCATAGGTGTCAGCCTGCCTGGGTTCAAATCCCTTGCTAGGTGACCAGAGGAGAGTGACTTCCCCTCTGCCAGCTGCCCCTTTCTCGTCTGTAAAAGGGAAACCACCTTGTGGAAGTGTCGTGAGGCTTGAACAACATCCTGCACACAAAACTGGTTAACAGAGTACTTGGAAGTCATAGGACAAACGCTCAGGAAATGTCAACGGTCACTTCTGCCACCACCACACGGCTGCGCCCATCTCTTTATTGACCGTCTGTTCCCCTCTCCCCGCAGCAAACTTCCATGCTTTGATAGCCTCTGTGCTCCTGTCCCAACCCCCACCCCTCCAGGCCCAGAGACTCCTTCAACAAATATTTGAGCACCTGCTTTGTTCCGAGCCCCTAGCCGGGTTCTGGGGACCTAAGAGAAGCAAGACGTCTGTCACTGCTGCCCACTGAGGAAGCTGGCGGCCAAGCAAGTGCGGCTGAGGCTGGGGCTGATCCATCCTTGCCCAAGAGAAGCCTTGAGCATGGGCGAATGGGAAGGAGCCGGCCTTCCCAAGGAAGCAAGCTGAGAGCAAGAGGGAAGCTGGGGGTCAGGGAAGGAGCCCTGGAGGCCGGGGTCACAAGAACACACCAAAGACAGAAAGCGAGGGATGGGATGTCACTTGTGGAAACTGGAAGACGTTGGATGGCCAGAGGAGCCCTGGGGGTTGGCAGGCATGGCACCCCCTCTGCTGGCAGGGAAAACCCGGGGAAAAGTCCACTGGGCAGCCTCTGGGTGCCAACCCCATTTCTCAACCTTGACCTGGTAGCACTGCCAGTGCTCCCCTTAAGCAAGCCCTGTCCAGCTGCCGGCGGAGCTCTGCACCCACGATATCACTGGGTCCTCAGCCTGCCTGCTCGGCCTGAAGAGGGAGGAAGCAGAGATACTGGGGGTAACATCACCTGCACCACAGCTACAAACACGTCAGTCAGCTTTCAAAGCAGGCCAGGCTGACAAGCAGACCCCAAAGCCCTGCTCGTCCCCCCAGCTGCCATGGCTGACCCAGCTTCTGCCCGCCCATCTACGGGGATCACGGCTTTGCCTCCAGGAGGAACTCAACAAGCAACGGGCTGGCTCCCCAACACCCCTCAGGTGCTCGGTGTGCACCCCACTCCCCCTCCTTGAATTGCCTGGCAGAGCAGCCAAGCATCCAGGGGGAAGCGTGAGCACGGGGGCGTTTATCTGCGTCTGTGGCTGTGAGGAAATAAAGGAAACGACACTCCCCACGGCAGGGCAGGTCCAGGCGTGACCACAGCGGCAGACTTCCCCTGCTTGTGAGGGAAGCCACTGAACTTGGGCCGCCCACACACCCCCCTCCTGAGCACCCACACCGGCCGGACCTTTCTGTCCCCCACCCCCAGGATCGGCAGTCTGTGTCTGCCTCCCACACAGATCACAAGCTCGGGGAGGGCAGGGAGCACGCTGGGCTCGATTCTCACAGCAGGCACTTGGCAGGCCATTACCAAAGGGACGGAGGGATGAGTGCGTGGGGTTGCTGGCCTTGGAAGCCGACTGATGTGGGTGCCGACTGAGCTCACCACATGGCTCTTTGCAAAACGCCCTGAGCCCGCAAATTTCCTCATGTGTAGAAAGGCTGCACAGGGCTGAGACAGAAAGTTCCTGCCACGAGGGACACAAAGCACATGGATGGGATGCATTCATGAGCTCAAAACTTGGTAGAAAGGAAAACCACCCCAAAACCTTGGAAGGGTGTGAAACGGGAAACAGAAAATGGCTGGCCCTTCGGGAAGAGGACAAGGAAGAGCTGGGGAGAAGGTCTGGCAGCAGGGCACCCTGGACAGTAACAGCAGGCGGTGGAACAGGCCGGCTGGGGGTTCGGGGCTGGCAGGGGGCAGAGGACGAGGTCACAGGGCTGAGAACAGACTAGGCTGTCAGGACAGGGCTCTGCCTGCCTCTGGAGGCTGAGCAGCGGCCATCGGGGCACCCTGGCACACCTCACATTGGCCTTGCCTTGTGGGGCGGAGGGGGAGGACTTCCTTCCTGGGCCTGTGATGCTGGGGTGCAGACCCCAAGGCTACTGTGCTGACTGGGTGAGTGGCCAGCCCAGAGGAAATGCCCCCCCGCCCCGCGGGAGGAGTGTAGAATGGTCTAAGGAAGGATGCAACTCCACCCTCTTTTTCTTCCGACTAGGGGGAGGAGGGGGATAGGTTTGCGGTGGTGGCCCCGTAACTTACAATGGTCGCACAAAGCCTGGCTCCAGCCACACAGGAAACAGAGGCCTGCTCTGGAGGGTTGCATGGCCCAGCAGGTACTCGGTGCCTGGCCCCCTGTGGAGCCACTCCCTCTGGCCACAAGGTTAATTAAGACTCCCCTCAGAGTGGACTCCAGCAGGTAGCTACTGAATGGCACCCCACCGGGCCCTAAACTGGCTGAAGATGAGAGGGGAGGCCAGGTGACCAACAACGAACACGCGGGTTACAGGCTGCAGCAGGCGCCAGGTGGGCGCCCACTAGGCGGGGGAGGAGAAGGGACTCCCACTAAAAGGCTTGGTCGGGGCTCTGTCCCTATCCAGCAACGCCACCAGGTCTCCCTGAACCAGTGTCCCCTTGTGGAAAGGACGAGAACTGCTACTCCACAGGCCCAGGGTGAGATGGCTTTAGGGGGATCTTCTGCGACCAGCATCAGAGGGAACAGGAGGGAAAGCTTTCTGGAGAAAGGGGAGTTACACCGAAGCCTGCTGAACCAGCAGGGGCGAGGCAGGCAGAGGCTGGGGGAGGAAGGCACCAGTCCCCAGCAACCAGCAAGGCCAAGGTGAGAGGAGAGAGCAGAGAACAAATAAGGCTGCAACACGTTAGGAAGGAGAGCTGATACCATGCGCTTCCCCACCTTCTCTGAACCCATGGAGACTGCAGGACCATCTCACTTCAGGCCTGGGGGCTGGGGCGGGGGAGTGACTTGTACAGAGCTGCCCAAGGAGGCTGGAGAGAAAGGGGTGGTCTGGCCGTGGACGGTTCTGTGGATGCTGCCAACGGGCTGAGTCCTCTGTATCGTGAAGGCCACGGAACACGGGCGCTCTGGCAAGCACGATGCGGCCCGGGGCACCGCTAGCAGGAAGTCCTGAGGGAGGACACCCTTTCTGACCATCCCAGACTTACTGTCCTGGGAGAAAAACTGTATGTAGCCTCCCCACTTCTTGAGATCCTACCGAGTACTCTGGACAAGTGCCTCCTAAGGACTATTTGCTTTCATCCTCACGTCTCTCTGAGGGAAGTGCCATCGCTGTCCCCGTTTTACAGATGGACACTGGTCAGGAATGCTTCTCCCAGGAAGCGGCCGGTCAGCTGACACCTAAAGGATCATATTCCCACAAATGCCTCCAGGTAGGAGGGAGGGCAAAGGGGCCCACGGGGCTGAAGGGCAGGAAGGGAAGGGCGTGGTGGGGGCTGGGGCGCGCCCCCCCCCCAGCTTCTCATCAGCCCCTAAGGCCCCAAGCAGAAGCTGCTAATACACGCCAGGATCAGACCGCCAAGACCAGACCAAGCACGATGTTGCAAGACTTGAACTGAAGCCCTATTGCTTCTCCTAGCAGCCTGGTACTATGGAGAGACACTGGGCTTTACGGTCCAGAAGTCCCAGTTCAGACCTCACCTCCCCAGGCCTCAGTTTCCCCACTCATGATAGGAGAAAACTGCCAGTACCTTGCAGTGTGGCTGTATTAGACAGAATAATGGAGTGAGTTGGTGACGTAACTCCTAAGTGCTTCCTGATGTGAAAAATGAGGCCTTGGACCTCAAGCCACCAGCCAAGAGGGCAATGGACCCATATGGTGAGGAGATAAGCAATGCCCATCTCCATTCGTGCCTCCACGCACACTGGGCACCGCCGCCTGGAGACGGCACATGGGGCCCTGGGACCCCGACAGTCAGAAAAACATCGCTGATGATCCACACAGAACGAGCTCTAGGTGTTTCCTCCCTCCCAGAGGAGGGACTCAAGTCACCCCACCTGCTAGGCTCACAGAAGTGAAGTGACTTGGCTGGGGTCCCTCTTGCTTCTTGAGGTGGTGGCTGAGAAACCAGCTCAGGACTCCCTGACAGTTAAGTTTCCTTTCTCCTCTTCTCCCTGAGCAGTAAAATGTCTGCTATCACCTGCCCGGAGGCAGGGGAATCAGACAAACACCTCCTGAGCAACAGGAACACGGTGAAAAGAGAGGCAGGCAGGCAGAGATGAAGTCAGGCAGCCCGAGCCTTTCCCCCAACCACCCACCTGTCAGGTGCAACACAGCCCCTCCACCCTCCCCCAAAGCAGATCTCTGCACTTGGCCCTGCACCACCATGTGGCAGCCACCAGCCACCTGCGGCTATCTAAACTGATTAAAATTAAATAAAATGAAAACTTCAGTTCCTGGGCCATACTGATCACACTGAGAGCTCAGTAACCAAGTGTACTCAAGTGGCTACTGTGCTGGGCAGCACAGACCTAGCACACCATCACTACTGCAGAATGTTCTAGCGGACAGATCCTGGTCTGTAATCTTCTTTGACTAGAAGGCGCCTGGGTGGCTCAATCAATTAAGTGTCTGCCTTCAGCTCAGGTCATGATCCCAGAGTCCTGGGATCAAGCCCCCGAATCAGGCTCCCTGCTCAGCAGGAAGCCTGCTTCTTCCTTTCCCACTCCCCCTGCTTGTGTTCCCTCTCTCTCTCTGTCTCTCTCTCTCTCTCTGTCAAATAAACAACAGAAAAAATTGTTTAAAATATTGTTTGACTAAATCCCACTACTCTTTCCCTTCTCTCAAAAATGGTCTCCTTTTTAATCTTAGAAAATACAAGTGGGAGAGGGACGCCAGGCTGTTCAGTGGATAGAGCATTCAACTCATGATTTCTGGGTTGTGAGTTCAAGAGCCACATTAGGTATAGAGATTACTTTAAAAATTAAAAAAATAAAAAAATAAAACAAGTGAGAGTAATAAAAGTGGGGAAAAGTAAGCAAGGACTATACAAATACATAAACTTAAAAATACACAAATAGGGACTCCTGAGCTGCTCAGTTAATTAAGAAGCTGCCTTCAGGGACGCCTGGGTGGCTCAGTTGGTTAAGCAGCTGCCTTCAGCTCGGGTCATGGTCCCGGCGTCCTGGGATCGAGTCCCGCATCGGGCTCCTTGTTCTGTGGGGAGCCTGCTTCTCCCTCTGCCTCTGCCTGCCACTCTGTCTGCCTGTGCTCGCTCGCTCTCTCTCTCTCTCTCTCTCTGACAAATAAATAAATAAAATCTTTAAAAAAAAAAAAAAAAAAAGAAGCTGCCTTCAGGGAGCCCCTGGGTGGCTCAGTGGATTAAAGCCTCTGCCTTCGACTCGGGTCATGATCCTAGGGTTCTGGGATTGAGCCCCAAATCGGGCTCCCTGCTCACCAGGGAGCCTGCTTCCTCCTCTATCTCTGCCTGCCTCTCTGCCTACTTGTGATATCTGTCTGTCAAATAAATAAATAAATAAAATCTTAAAAAAAAAAAAAAAAAGAGAGAGAGAGAGAGAGAAGCTGCCTTTGGCTCAGGTCATGGTCCCAGGGTCCTAGGACTGAGCCTTGCATCAGGCTCCCTGCTCAGTGGAGAGCCTGCTGTTCCCTCTGCTTGTGTCCTCTCTCTGTCAAATAAATAAATACATAAACTTTTAAATGCACAGATAAAACATAAATACTATGAAAGACTCCCTCCAAAAAAATCTCCCTTTCACATCACATCACACCAAAAAAATGAAGGAGGAGAATCAAGAGGGAAAAGCAGCAGGGAGTCTGAGCCTGGAATGAGGCAGATTTAATCAGCCATAAATGACCTTTCCCCGGCTTTCTGCCCTACCCACCTCCCGCCCCACAGGCCCAGCCAATGGACTCTTGGGACTAGGATCAGCCGCCTAGGATCTGATTGCTCCAAAAACAGCCACAAAGAACAGCCCAAACACAGGAAGCTGCCCCACCCCCAGCCTCCTCCAGAAATCTTTCCAGAATTACCTGCTTCAAGTGTCTCCTTTTCCTATCTATGTCCCCTCTCCTTATGCCGGGCCCACCCTCTTCACCCTCCTCCCCTGCTTCTCTCCTTACATAGAGTGTCCTCCTACAGATTCTATCTTTCTTTCCTAAAGGATTAGGGATCGGAGGGCCAGACTCAACCCCAGAAGATCTGGACAGTTTTCCTTCCAAGGGCCTTCACCAATCCAGGTCCTGCCAAGGTCACCTCCTTTTTTCTTCTGATCTCCAAGGTCAGTTTCTGTCCCTTCCCTCCACCCTCACTTTCAACAGTGACCAACATTCCTATTGCTCTTATTGAATATCAGGTCCAGTTCTCACTTTACATTTTTTAATTTTACTACAACCTACAAGGTAGTCAGTTAGCATTTTAAAAAGAGGAAAATGCACCCCTCTGTAGAGGTCCAGAGGAGCAGTCCTTTGCCCAAGGCCACATAGCTGGAAAGCAGCCGGGATATGAACTCACCTTCCGAAACACCATTCTCTCTGGGCTGTGAAATTTAAGTTCATGGCTCTTCCACAGCCCAGTGCCTCTCTCCCTCTAATCAAACTTCCAGCTAGACTTCTGCTGTGTGAACTTACTGTTAGCAGCATCAACCCAAGAGGATTCCGACCCTTTTGATAAGAATTAAGCATTTCTTGGGGGCACCTGGGTGTCTCATTCAGTTAAGCATCTGCCTTCGCTTAAGCGGCTGCCTTCCAATCAGGTCAGGACGGAGTCCTAGGATCAAGCCCCAAACCCGGCTCCTTGCTCAGCAGGGAGTCTGCTTCTCTCCCTCTGCCACTCAACCCAGCTCATGCTCCCTCAACCTCCCTATCTCGCTCGCTCTCAAATAAATAAGTAAAATCTTAAAAAAAAAAAAAAAAAGAAAGAATTAGGCATTTCTCAAATGTTACTCAGAAATGTGGGCAGGGTGCTTCTCCGCCTGGACCTCTCTAGCTCTTTTCCCCAGCAAATTTTTATACCTTATCTCCTCTGTTCAGTGACCGAAACAGACAAGGTCCTTTTTGTGACATTCGATCCAGGACACAAGATCAAACGACTTTGTTACGCCTTCATTTTAAAATCAGAACAGCAGCAAAGGAACAAAGAAATGCAGGACATTTTAAAAGCCCGCGCCGGAGAACCCTTTCTCTTTTTTTCTCCTTTTTGAAGGGGCAGAGGGAATCTTTACCAAGAAGAAAGTCTCTCCCTTGGACAGTTTCACTCTCCAATGCCTGCGAGGAAATGTTTCGCCTTCCTCCCGTGTCCCGGGTCCACGCAGCCTCCCGTGGGGATGAGTAGCAACTAAAAAGGAATCCCTTCCCTCTCCCCAAATTGTCTCCCTCCCTCCGGGCCCACGAAGGAGCTGCCTCACTTCTCTCCTGAGGAAGTGGAAGTCCTTCCCGAGTGTCTTCTCCGAGTAGTCCTCTCAGCCCCTGTCCCTTCTGCGACCGCCCCCTCTTCACTCCCTGCACAGACCCCCATATGGGAAGACGGTGTTGACATCCCTATTTTCCCTCAGGGAAAACTTCCCCAGGTACTCACAGATCTAGCCAGGCCCCGAGCCGCAGACCGCCGCAGGAGCAGGCCAGCCTGGCCCAAGCCTCGACTTGAGCCCCAGACTCTCGCTGCCGCAGCCGCCACCGCCACCGCCACCGCCACCGCCATTTTGGCTAACAACCCCACAGCGCTCCGCCCCTCTCCTCAACTAGGCTGGGGACTGCCCCTTTATGAACCTGATTCAACTGCTAGCACCGCCCTGCCAAGAAACCACAAGCTACTAATCCTGCGGTCTCTAGGGCACAGGTATGGGAGGGCCAAAAAATCTAGCTTTCCAAAATCACTCTGACCGCCTCATCTTAGTTGTTTCTGGAACAGGCAAAGAGGAGGACAACCTGACCGGAGCCCCAGAGCTTTAGGGCCCGGGGCCTCGGGTAGGATGAGCCCACGCCAATGCCCGCCCCATCTTCTTTACTCTCCAATGGCATTCCTGGACTTGCGGGGCGGGAGTAGGAGGAGCCAGATTGTTAGTAAACGCGGAGCCACGTGCGCGCGCGGGTCCTGGCAACCGGAGCGGCGCGTGCGCAGTGGATACGCAGCCTGTACGCAAAGGCGCGCTTTAGGGCGGAAGCGGGAGTCCGCGGCTGCACGTGGGCTTTGGGGCGGTGGAAGGGGAGATGCAGGCTGACGCCAAGATCCGCACCGAGTCCGGGACAGAGTCCGGCCCACGGGGCCCGAACTGTAGCCTCCGGCACTTTGCTTGTGAACAGAACCTATTGTCTCGGCCTGATGGCTCTGCCTCTTTTCTGCAAGGTAAGAACTTAACCTAGGTTAAGTAGTGCCCGAGCCAGGTTCGCCACGTTGTATTTGTTCTAGAAGGTCACAGTGCATCATGGAAAGGAGTGCCACCAGCTGATAAATGTCCCTCCTAGACTGGTGGAGTTCCTTTTACCTCGGGAGATACTACCGGATATGCCGGAATAATGTTCTCTCTCCCTCCCGACTACAAGAGAGACAGTCGGTATCTCCACCCTCGCAAATACTCGGTTTGAAGAGGGGCAGATCACCACTACCGGCCTCATTACTCTCTGGACGGTAGGATGTCTTCTCCCCAAGTAAATACTTTCAGATTTGAGAGTGATGTCCCCCTTCCTCCCGACCGGTGGGGTAAATATCCCTTTGACTGTGATACACATCTCTCCGTATGAGCCTCTCATATGGAGTTTGGGGCAGGTCTTACCTGCTGGGTAAATATCCCCTTCCCCTAGCCATATACATCTCAAATTAGACTCAACTCCCTGACCCAGGTAAGTATTCCTCTGGAGATAGGCCTAATGCTTGTCCCCATAAATGCTTCCGTTTCCTCACTAGGGGTATTGTCTTTTACCCAGGTACAAAACCTGTTTTCATTCGTTTCTTCATTGAACACACATGTATTTGTGCTAAGTACTGTTCTGGGCACTGGGAATACATTGATAAAAATATATGTATATTTTAATTCCTGATCTGACATTTTATGTTCTGGTCAGGGAGACAGACCAAAGATAACTAAGTAAAATATACAGGAAAACGCTATGGAGAAAAACATAGTAGGGAAGGGAAATAGGGCCTGCCAGAAAGGGTTGACCATCAGCAGGATGGTCAGGAAAAGCCTTGATGAGATGGTAAAGATAAGGGAGCAACCTGAAGATTCCAGGAGGAAAAACATACCAAGGATGGAGAACAGCGAGGACAAAGGCCCTGAAGGAAGGACCCTCCTGGTGTGTTTGAGGGATAGTCTGGAGACTGTGGCTGGAGCAATGAGGAGGCTGGGGAGAACCAAGGGCGATGGCATGTCATTTGAGGCCTGGTGAATGAGCTATGGGCCACTGCTCCCAAGTTTTGCTCAGAGTGGTGGCATGATCTTAATATATTTTAACAAACTCTCTCTGGCTGCAGTGTTGACTATAGAGGTAGGAGAAAGAAGGGGAGATGGTGGTAGCTCAGACCAGAGTAGAAGCAGTGGAGATGGTGAGATTAAGGGTGTATATTGAAAGTAAAACTGATATGGGGTGCCTTGGTGGCTCAGTGGGTTAAAGCCTCTGCCTTTGGCTCAGGTCATGATCCCAGGGTCCTGGGATCGAGCCCTGCATCAGGCTTTCTGCTCAGCAGGGAGCCTGCTTCCTCCTCTCTCTCTGCCTGCTTCTCTGCCTACTTGTGATCTCTGTCAAATAAATAAATAAAATCTTAAAAAAAAAAAAAAGAAATTAAAACTGGTAAAAATCTGCAGATGGTTCAGTGTTGGCGTGTAAGAAAGAGAGGGATAACACCAAGGTGTTTTTTCCCAATCAGCTGTACTGAGAGACTCTGAGGAGTTTATTTTGGAACAGTAAGTTTGCAGGGCCTGGTAGACATCACAGCGACCATATGGAAAGGGCAGTAGGACCTACAAGTCTGCAATTCAGAAGAGAGACCCCATCTGGACATACAATTTGGAATTCTCCGACTATAGATGGTATTTCATTGGATGAAATCACTTGATGAAAATAAGAAAACGAGCATAGACGGAAAAGAGAAGTCGTCACAGGACTCGACCTTGGCCCTCTAACCTGTGAGAAGCTAGGAGAAGAGAGAAGAGAGGTCAGGAAGGTAGGAGGAAAACCAAGAGAGGCCACTGACCTGGGGCCTGGAGAAGTGTTGTAAGGGCCCACCAGCTGCATCCGTCCTCCAGAGCTGTGGCTGGATGGTCTGGACGTATGTCATCCATGATGCTGTCAAGAGCTGCTCCGGTGGGGGCGGAGAAGAAAAAGCAAATTAGAGGTGTGTCTTTAGGAGCTTTGCTGCACGGGGCTCAGATACATGGGGGAGGAGTTGAAGATGGATGTGGGTCCAGAGAAGAGAGAATTGCAGGAGCCACGTCCGTGAGAACGTGACAGGGAGGGTCTGCCTAGGTTCATGGGGGCCACAGGCAGGTCCTCCAGCGTAACAAGAATGAAGACCACAATGTGGATCTCATTCTGTGTGGTTAAGTTCCCCTCTGAGGGCAGATTCCCCGGGAGCTGAAGAGAATCCCTGCAGCCTCCTCCTCCTCCCCAACCCAGGAAATGTGCCCGGATGCTGGGGACTTTCCCAGGCCCTCCCTGAGACTTAGCTCTGCTGCTTGATTCACATGCTTGGAGTTTCTTCCACATCAGAATTATTGAGGAGGGTAGCCCCTCCTGTGCTCTAAAACTCCCAAACCCCCAGGACCCGTGCAGACCGTGGAGAGTGTGTCCCACCCACTTATGTCCTCCACGGTTGTTAAATAGGTAGAGTCCCAGAATGCACCTTGCACCTGCCAAGGCTGTCATCACGTGTCTCCCCGCCACCCCTCCCCCTCCCACCCCACCCCACCCCAGGCATCTGTAACCACTGTGCGGATTCCGTGTTCTGTGTTTAGAAGCCTATGCTCCCACTCTGTGTTGCCCACTGCAGATTGTGGGCCCAGCTGCACGCTGGAATGACCCGTGGAACTCGGATACTCCCAGTGCCCGCGCCCCACCCCAGCAGTTGAGTTAGGATCCCTGGGGGAGGGGGTGGGTGTCAGGATCTTCTCATGCTCCCTGGTGATTCCAGTGTGCAGCCCGAGTTGAGAACCTCTAGGTTCATGGGGGCCACATGATGTTCCATAAGAACTACGTGTTCCGTAGTCTTTTCTTTTTTAATGGAATAGAGTAGGGCGCCGGGCTGGCTCTGTCAGTCCGAGGTGCGTGCGACTTTATTCCAGGGTGGTGAATTCGAGCCTCACGTGGGGTTTGGAGATCATTTAAAGATAAAATCTTAAAAATAAATAAGTAAAAAGTAAATTAACTGGAATAAAGTAGAAAGCGTCAGAGTGTGTCAGCAGCAACGGTAAGAGTTGTTTAGTGAGGCCTTTGTTGTGTTTAACATACAGACGTTTGCATGAGTTTGGAGTGGTGCCCATGAAATGTATTTTTATCTTGGGACTTACAGCGAGAAAGGTTTGGAAGCCACGGGTGTAGTCCAGCCTCTTCATTTTGCAGATGGCAAAACGGAGGCCCGGAGAAGTGAGCACCATCAGCCAAGTTTACAGGGCCAGCAGGAGGCAGACAGGACTAGAAGCCAGGCTTTTTTTTTTTTTTTTAGATTTTTTTTATTTATTTGACAGAGAGAGAGAGAGAAAGAGCACAAGCAGGGGGAGCACTAGGCAGAGGGAGGGGGAGAAGCAGACTCCCCGATGAGCAGGGAGCCCAATGCGGGACTTGATCCCAGGACTCTGAGATCATGACCTGAGCTGAAGGCCAACTGGGCCCCCCAGGCATCCCAGAAGCCAGGCCTTTACTCCCAGGTCTTACCTCCCTGGCCACTGTTCATGCCACTCAGGACCACTCCCAGGTTATGTCTCACTTTCTCAGAGGTCCCGACTGCTGCAGAGCTGGGGGACATGAGCCTGAGGGAGGACAGGTTGGAGGAAGCTTTGGAAGGAGTTGAGACCAAATGCAGTAAGGGGGAAGAAGGTTAGCTCATGGGAAGAACTTCCTGATCAAGTCAACAATAGCTAAAGTTGGTCATGCGCTGGGCATATGCCAGTGTCCGCAGTGGCTTACGTGGATTACCTCACCTAATCCTCACGATGCCGTGAAAGAGGCACCATTATCATCCCCATTTCATGTAAGGAAGCACAGCAAATGCTCAGAGAATCACTGCCGGCAAGTGATGGGCTGGACCGGGAGTGACAGGGGGCTTGGCGCTTCACTGGGACCCCCAAGGAAAGCAGGATGTGCCTGAGGCCTCCTCTGCTGTCTCCCCAGGGGATACATCGGTCCTGGCAGGCGTGTACGGGCCAGCCGAGGTGAAGGTCAGCAAAGAGATCTTCAACAAGGCCACCTTGGAGGTGATCCTGAGGCCAAAGATCGGGCTGCCTGGTAATCGGGCCCAGCAGGATCTCTAGCTTCTTCCTCGCCACTGTCCCGGGTGTCCTCCTCTCCCTTCTCCCCCCAACCCCAGCTCTTGGTGTCTCCCCCCAGCCTTTGTCTGTCCTACCTCCTCTTTCCTGGCTCCGTCTCCCCTCCTTTCCACTAACCTATTGTTCCACCAGGTTACTCACCCCCTCACTCCTGGGGCTGGGTTCACGGGGATGGGAGTGGGCAGCAGCAGGGGACAAGGGAAATCTGGGGTTTTCCTCCCCCAAGAGGCTGCCTTGCTGGATGCTGGAGGGGGCAGGGGTGAAGTGGGTATCAGTCAGGCCCTACCCCCTTCCCACTGGGGATCCTCTGTCATTCATGCAGGGTCCTGCACCAACCCTGGCGGACACAGGCAGGCCCTTTCCAGAGGGCTTGGGTGGGGCACATGGAGGAAGGTGAGCCAGGTGGAAGGGAAGAGGCTGACAGCCCCACCCCACCCCACCCCTGATTTCCCCAGGCATCTCGGAGAAGAGCCGGGAGCGGCTGATCAGGAACACGTGTGAAGCCGTGGTCTTGGGAACACTTCACCCCCGCACCTCCATCACTGTGGTGCTGCAGGTTGTCAGCGATGCTGGCTCTGTATCCTTTCCCCCAGGGCTGCCGCCTCCAGGAAGTCCTCCCTTGCTCTGTTACCCTTAAGGCCTCAAAACACTTGACAGTCACCCACTTGTTGAAGAACAGCAGACACAGTTTGAGCGCTTACCCTGTGTCGGGCACTGCTCTGAGTGCCTGACTTGTATTAACTCACTTAAATCCTCACAGCACAACGAACAGGTGCCACTATAATCCCCATGTTCCAAATGGGGAAACTAAGGCACAGCTAGGTCAATTCCTTTGAGCCCAAGCCATCTGCTCCCAGAGCCCAAAGGCTCCTGGCAGATGGGTGTTGTTGTGCTCCCATGTTGGAGGTGAGGAAGCAGGCCCCGAGAGGGAACGTCGCTTGCCCAGGGTCACACAGCTGGAAGGCAGCATTGGCAGAACTGCAGCCCAGGCCTGACTGCCTGCAGAGCCTGTGCCATTGGCCTCCGCTCTGACCAGGGGCGATGCTAGGGCCGTCCTGAGCAGGCAGAGTAGTTAGGTCAGCAGCCTGGCCTAGAAAGATCCCAGTGATTTGGTGAGAGGTTGGGGCCAAGGACCAGAATTGGGCATTTCTAGAGGGGCTTCCTAGAAGAGAAGTAATAGAGGGACAGTGGCGGAGCTGGGACTGACTGACCCTGAAGCTGGACCCTTAGCCGCTGTGATGGGGCTGGGGACAGAGACTAGAGGAAACTGAAGCAGGACTGGCTGTCTGGCTCCTGGCCCGGGCTTGCCTCCGCCATGCTACAGCCAATCCTCTCCGCTAAAGATGACTGCTCCTCCCTCTGTCACCTCGTGGTGGCTACCTCCAGGTCCCCAGGCTTCAGGCCTGGCCCTTCCACTACCTCCTCATGTGATTGTGGGAGGTTCCTCCCCTCCTGCCCTCAGTTTCCTGAAGGTGCTTGGCACGTGCTTCAGGACAAATCTGTTGAGTATCATTAGGACCCCCGATTGAGGCTCAGAGAGAGTAAGTCACTTGCTCAAGCTCACACAGCTGAGAGGTGCCAAGAGCAGGTCAGGAGCCCAAGGCTGCTTGGTCCCAAAACCCCTCAGAAGCACTGTGCCCTGCTCCCTCACTGTGATCAGTCAGTGGAATCGGCCACAGGCACTGGCAGGGTGCTCTGCAGGCCACCCCCATCACGGGAATGCTTCTTAACCCTGCCCTGTGGCACCCAGCTCCTGGCCTGTTGCCTGAACGCCGCCTGCATGGCATTGGTGGACGCGGGGGTGCCCATGCGGGCCCTCTTCTGTGGCGTCACCTGCGCTCTGAATGCGGACGGGACCCTTGTGCTGGATCCCACGGCCAAACAAGAGAAGGTAGGTCTGAAGGCCGGGGCGGTGAACGGCTGTGAGCAGACACTCCTCCTCTCGGCCTCGCTTCCCTGAAGCACTTGGCTCTTATCACGTCGGTCCGGTTGGCAAGCCCTGGTCTGTTCATCAGCACAGGTGCTAGAACCCCAGCTCAGACCCAATATAACAGTGGTCCAGCTGGAGCCAGGGTCTCAGACACTGTAAGGATTTCCTCATCTGGCTTCTCATTCTCTGCAGTCTTATGCGTTTTGGTTCTGTTCGGTTCCATTCGCTAGCCAGCATCTTGCCCGAGGCTGGGACCAGCCCCTAGAACTCCATACTTTCCTCACCAGCTCAAGTTCACAGCGCCCAGGGTTCTGGCTCTTCCCAGATACTCACCCTGTACTGTGATGGGTGCGTCCCATCAGGAAAGCCGAACACGCCTGAAGTATTTCAGACAGAATTTCCTGCAGGAAATGGGTCAGAATCTTGTTGGAAGAGCCAAAGGGGCAAACAGGAGAGAGGGCCATACCCAGAGGCTAGCGGCCTATAGGGTGCTCGCCCTCTGCACTGTTGGGAGAGGCTGTCCACAGTTGGGTCTGGGCACTCACAAGGCGTCCTGGCTTGGCCCTGGCAGAGGAAGTCTGGAGACAGCCTCCTCCCCTCCCTGCCAGCCTCCTCCCCTCCACAGCTACTGCGGGAACTGCCACAGCCCCTGCTTCTGTCAAGAGTGAGGACAGGACGCAGCCCTCCCTCCCTCAGCCTCTCCCCCAGATTATCGGGGGCACCTAAACAGGAGAGTCCAGGGAGTGTGGGAAACAGTCTGCCAGCTTCCAGCCCTGGTGGGACAGAGGTGGGAAGGGGTGCGGGGAGCCGAGAAGTACCCACCGATGACTGGCTGTGCAGCTGTCCCCCGTTGGAAGCCCCTGTTGGAAACATGCGGGTGACATCCGGGGGTGGGAAGCAGTTCCGCAGAAGGAAGGCCCAAGGGCACTGCCCCGGGAAGCAGATGGTGCACAGACAAAACACCTCCACCTGATACCCTAGAGACTGCAGGCTGGGGGAGGGGCACGTTCCCTCCTTGGGGCCCGCTGAGACTGCCCAATGCGAGAGTCTAGGCATCCTACCTCTCATCCCTAGGAGGCCCGGGCTGTCCTGACCTTGGCGCTTGACAGCGTGGAACGGAAGCTGCTGATGTCCACCACCAAGGGGCTCTACTCCGATGCTGAGGTACTGAGGGTAACCAGATCCCTCCCTCCTGGATGTGAGGTCTTGTCGGGACCCTGGGAGGTGGAAGGAGAGCCCCTTCCTTATATCCCTTCTATGTGTAGAAGGCGTTTTCAAACGTTGTAGGCACAGAAACCCTTGTGGGAATTTGAAAGGGAAGCCCCAGTCACGAGAGCAGAGGAGGAGAGCACCTCAGGTTGAGATCGGGAGGTGAGGCATCTCCTGCTCAGAGCCGCACACTCCCAGAATCCCGGCGCTCTGCTCTCCCAGACCACTTCGACCTGTTCCTCCTGTGAGCCTAGGAATGTGTGGTGCATCCCAGATTCCACAGCTTCCAAGATGATCTGGCATCACAGGGCCGGTGGCTCAAAAATTCTGTATCTCCAGCTGGAGCTGGGCCAGGCTGAGGCCTCTCACAGGGGTCAAGATGCCTGATCCCACCTGTCCACACTCCCAGAGCTACCAGAATTCGACCCCTGAAGTCCTCCCCTTTTTCTCAGTTCCGCCTCCCAGAAAGAGCCCACCAAGTGGGGAAGAAAGAAAGGCCTTGGAAACAATCCCCTGGCCACTTGCCTCACTGCAGGGGAAGCAGGAGGTCTGGGGGCTCTGGGAAACAGCCGGGGTCAGGGCAGGCTGTGGGGTCGGTTGGGGGGGTGTGCGGGAGCAGGGAGGTCCCAGTACCACCAGCTCTCTCCCCGTCTCCAGCTCCAGCAGTCCCTGGCTGCGGCCCAGGCTGCCTCGCAACACGTGTTCCGCTTCTACCGGGAATCGCTGCAGAGGCGTTACTCCAAGAGCTGAGACAAGCCAGGGCAGGGCGCCCTTCCCGCCACCGCTGCCGCCACCCACTACCTCCATGGAAAATAAACCAGCAGCCGGCCTCGCCTCTCAGTCCCTGTGCACCTGGATGAGCTTGTGGACCTTGGGGCACGGACCCACCCTGGCCCCCCAGGAAAGCATTTCTGACCTGGGAACCCCTCCCATCCCCACCTGCCAGTCCAACAGATACCTGTGGGGTGCCCGCTGTGTGCAGTCCTGCTGGGTGCAAGACTCCGGGGTGAATGACGCCCCCCCCCCCAAGTCCCAGGTTCAAGGAGCAGTAGGGTGAAGGGGAAAGAAAATCGGTGTTGGTCGGGTGGTGGTGAATGCTAAGAAGAAAGCAAAAAGCAGGGAGGAGGGGTTTGGGGAAGACGTCTGCCGGGGGTGGGGTGGGGTGAGGTGGGGGTGCATGTAAGGGAAGTCCTGGGAGGAGGCCTACAGGACATGCAGCACCAGCAAGGCTCCCCTGGGGCTCCCGTGATGGCGGCTGGAGCAGCGAGATGGGTCAGGGGCAGAACAGGCACAGTGGTGAGGCCTTGTGGGTCTTGGCATCCCTGTCCTAACCTGAAGAAACAAACTCAGAAGCCAGTGAGCTGCCCCATGTCACCAGCTAGTCCGTAATGGGGCAGGGTGGCCTCAACCCTGGAGTCTGGGGAGACACCAGCACCATCCTGACTGCAGTTCCCCACTTGTAACCGGAAGTGGCTGGGGCCCATTTCTCAGTGGGTGGTAGCACTCTCCAGGATGTATGGAAATATGGGGGGGGTTAGTTGCCCTTTGACCACTGGGTTCCCCCACCCCTGTATTTAGCGGGAAGGAGCCAAAAACATGAGCACATCGCCTGAGGAGTAAGTGTCCCACAGCTGGGCCACATGGTCGCCAGATTCTGTGGGGCACTGACATTTGGGGGTTTACGGTGAAAATTCTATGGCAGGCCCTCTGCTGCGTGCTTCACATGCTTGAACTAGTTCACACAGTTCCCACAATTGCCCCTTGGAGCCTGTGTCATTTTCGTCCCCAGTAACCAAGAAGGAGAAGCATCAGAGTCTTTAGCTTGAAACTCTGCTCCATGAGACTCAGGAGAACACCCAATGAGAAAGTGTTTTCTTCTAGTTAAGATCCACTGGAGTGGTATTAAACTGAGAGAGCTAAGCCGCCTGTCACGCCATTACTTGGTCATCTCTCAGGCCCACTCTGTGAGCACTCCTGTACCTCTGGGGAGCGCTCAGGGTCCGTCTGGGGGGGGCTAGCACCCCAGTACCTTAAAGCTCCAGCATTCCTGGTCTCCGGCCAGCCGTGTGATTCCCATGGAGTCCCTCAGCTCCTGGGGCCATCTTTCTCCCCCAGAAGCCTGCACAGAATGAGGCCGACAGGAGAGGAGAGCCAAGAGATGGAGACCAGGCTGCTTATTTCATCCGAGCCTGAGTCCGGTTTCTGCTGCCGGCCGTGGGAAGAGCTCAGAGGGATACTGCCCTTCACAGGTGTCACCCATCTGGTCCTCCCCAGGGGTGGAGAAAGGCCCCTTTTGGAGAAGGGAAAATAGAAGGCTCAAAGAGAAGTCACTTGGGCCAAGGTTGCAGAGCTAAGGAGAAGTAAACCCTTGGAACCTGGGGTAATTCTCCACAGGCCACGGTGCAAGGAGAACATTCTGCAATTTGGGAACCCTCTGCCCCATGGATTCGCCCTTTTCCAGCTCCAAGGTCTCTGGGGATAGCCTGTCGTCACTGGCCTCATGTCCCTTCCTGGTCTCCCCAAGCTCCCTCCTTCCCCTCCGCCCCCCTGCCCCAATACACACACACAGGTTTGGCTGCGAGAGTGGCTGGAGTTTAATCTCACGCTGCGGTGGCCAGGAAGGAGGGTTCTGCCGCTGCCGCCGCCTCATCCACCCAGATTCTCCACGTTGCCAGCGGCGCGCCTGGATCCCGGCCCCTGATTCACAGTGGGGGCGGCAGGGGCAACTAGGGCGGCTCTCGGGAGGCCAGGTAGGCGGCCAGGGTCACCAAGGCAGCCGCATATGTGCACACGCCCAGCCCGACTGCGAGGACCCCCAGCAGGAAGGCTCGGCGGGAGGCAGCCCCTGCCCCCTGGACGTCCCCCTTGGCCCAAGCCTTGTTGGTCTGTGGAGGCGTTGGGCAGCGGTGACTCAGGCATCCCCGCTGCCCACAGCCCCAGACCCTTGTCCTGAACCTGCCCCCACCGGCACACCCACAGGCTCATTCAGAGATTCCAAAAACAGGGAGCAGCCACTGTGGGCCACGCACAGGGGTGCCCGGGTGGCTAATAAAAATAGACCTCTCTCTCGGTGCCACCGTTCGAACTCATCTGAACCTCACGATGACCCAGAGGTAGGAATTATTCCCGTTTCACAGGTGAGGAAAATGAGGCCCAGGGAGGTTAAGTGGCTTGCCCAAAAGTCTTAACGGAGTGTGTCAGGCCTAGGAATTTGAGCCCAGATTCCTAACCACCGCTCTGGGCTTCCACTCTGAAACACTCGTTTTACCTTTCCATGTTTCTATGCAGGTCCTTCTCTCCACTTTTGCCCCCCACCAACGCATAGCACTTCTGTTTTGTTCTGAATACACTTTCCCCTTAGATCCAGCCCTACCTACCCACAGACTGACCTTCTGGGCCAGGCAGAAGGCTGCGATGCCCACGGGCCAGAAACAGCAGAGCATGGAGAAGACAGCCAGCCCGAGGTGGTCGTGGGGTAGGAGCGGGGAGAGAAGGCTGCCCCTGTCCCAGTCCGAGTCGCTGTCACTGGATGATGGGTCCTGTGGGCAGGAAAGGGCCTGAGTGGGCTTCTCCATCCACCTTCCCTGCCCCACCACTCTGCTCCCCATTACCCCCAAGGACCAATACCAGGGCCTCCCCAGAAACACCAAAAAGAAGAAAACATTCCAGGAGATAGGCTCTTAACTTTCTACAGCCTGGATCCCCTTGAGGGGAAGCAGTATATCCTCTCTCCAGAGAAGAACCCCCATCCACACCCAAAGTTTTATGTTCAATTTCAAAGACTTCACAGGTCCCATCATGATAGTACAATTTCAGAGTTACGAGTGGAGGCAGATGGGATGCCTGGGTGGCTCAGTGGGTTGAGCCTCTGCCTTCACCTCAGGTCATGATCTCAGGATCCTGGAATCAAATCCCGCATCGGGCTCTCTGCTTGGCATAGGGCCTACTTCCCCCTCTCTCTCTGCCTGCCTCTCTGCCTACTTGTGATCTTTCTCTCTGTGTCAAATAAATGAATAAAATCTTTAAAAAAAAAAAAAAAAAGAGAGAGAGAGAGTGGAGGCAGACACCACCAGGGACAGGAACTGGCAAAAAGTTGGAGTCCAAGAGAGATGGCTTTGGGGGCCTATGTTTCTAGGAAAAACCTACCAGCTCAAAACTAATTCTAGATTTAAAAAAATTTTTTTAAATCTTGCATTAAACAGCTCATAAGATTTTAAGCAATTCTTAAAAGGCCCAAACTGCAATCAAAATCCAAGTTAGCAGAGAGGTCAAACAAACAGAAAAGGCCTCTTTTGCCCTGAAGCCAACTGCCAATCCCAGAAAAATAACCTCTCAACCCAACCGTGAACTAGATGAAAAGTGATCTCTACCGGTAGTGCCCACAGGCAGCTGGCAAGCAAACCAGCTCCTCTCAGAGAAAGGTACGTACCTTCAGTCTAGGCCTCAACAATTTTTCCTAAAATAGCTTTTCAACTGTGATGACCAGCATACAGTCTAAAGATAACCAGGCACACAAGAAACCCTAAAAGACCAGAAATAATAAGGCCCTCCCTCCAAATCTACAAAGAATGGAATTATCAGACACAGAACGATGTCAAAGTGACCCTGTCTCGCTGTGGCAGACGGTGTTTCCAAAAATGGCCACGACCATCTCTCATCCCACATGCTCCTCTCACAGTGTGACTGATATACTCTTGCCACCAAGGGGTGAGGTCTGTGTCCCCTCTCCCTGAGTCTGGGCAGGCTGTGACTCACTCATAATTGGTAGAATGTGGTGGAAGTAATGCCACATGACTTCCGAGCATAAGTCAGAAAAGGTGAGGCAGTTTCTGCCTCGCCAAAGCACTCGTGCTGGAGGCTGGAGGTACAGAAGGACGCAGACCATGTTGCAGCTGCCATGTTGTGAGGAGGCCCAAACCAGCCCATGAGGGGAGCCTCAGACAGAAGCCCCAAGACTACATTAAGAGAGAGACACCCACCCAGCCCCCAGCTCCTTCAGCCCCCGGACTGTTCCAGCTCCAGCCACCGGCTGACCCACAACCTCATGAAAGACCCTGAGGCAGAACCGCCCAACCCAGGCCCTCCCAGATTCCTGCCCCATGGAAACCATGAGCCATAATGATTGTTGCTGTTTTAAGCAACTGAGTTTTGGGGTGATTTTTTATGCAGGAATAGTAACCGGAAAACTACGTGTAAGAAATAAAAGATGAGTGGGTGGGGGGGGAGTCTGGCTGCCTCAGTCCATGGAGCGTGCAACTCGTGATCTCGGGGCCGTGAGTTCGAGCCCCACGCTGGGTGTAGAGATTACTTAGAACCTTTTTAAAAAATAAATACATAAGTATGACAAACTTCACAGTGTATACAAGGAACAAGAAATTATCCAAGTTAACACAATAATTTGGAAGAAAAAAAAAAGCAGGAGCAACACAGAGAGAGAGAGGTGGAAAGACAGAGAACAGAGGAGCCAGAAATCAGAGGGAAGACAGAAAGCCAAAGGTGCGGGAAGAAAGATGAGTGACAAATCTGGAGAGAAAAGAGTGAAGAAACCAGGGGAGGCACAGAACAGGCAAAACCACCACTGGACATCTAGGAAGTCCCCACACAGTTAGGAAGTGAGACTCCAGGCCGAAGGTAGACACCCCAGCCTCCAACCTACCTGGGGTTCACCAGAGCCCCATTCACTCACCTCCAATCCCTTCCCCCAGATCCCACTAAGGCCTGCTGCTCCTACCTCCAGGTCAGGGGTTCCCAGCTCCCCAAGACCAGCGCTCACAGAAGGAAGAGGTGGCGGTAGGAAGTGCCAATCCCCCAGGGACTCCGCAAAGGCTGTCTCTCGAAAGGGAGGCCCCAGCTGAGGTTCCCCAGGCTTCTGGATGGGGGGCCCACAGCCCACGCCCGCCAGCAGAGGCTGTTGGAGCTCTCGAAGACTGGGGCTGTCCATGGCTGGGGAGAGGCTCCCGGACGGGTTTCCTAAAGGTAGAGGAAAGAAAAAAGACATGTTCTAAAAGTCTCACCATCTTTCCCCTGACTCCTGACTCTAGAGAGATTGCTGGCAGAGGCTAGTTAGTTCACTGACCCTCAGACTCATTTGCCAGAGACTAAAACTGAGGCCCACGGAATAAAAGAGGGCCTAGCTATGAAGAGAATTCACCGGGTCTAGACATTCAATTCTGGGATTCTGTCTCCCGAGGCAAAACCACATACCTGTAGCGCACTTATTCCAAACCACACGTTGCACACTTACTTGCCCCATGAACTACACATCCCCTGTGTCAAGTCTGCACCCTGAATACCCACGTCCACGGCTGCACATAGTCAACCAGGCAAGCCCAACCCCCACCTCCAGGCACTCATTTCCCAAAGGGCTCCTTGCAAACTTGCCCTGAACAACATCAGCTCCCATTAAATACCTCTGGAGCCCCCAACCTTCTTACACACTCATTCTGAATGACTCCTTGCACACCCCGAATCCCCCCAGCATCAGATCCCCTATTTGCACACATAAGAACAGGCTTCCCACGCATGCATTCCACTCTCCCTTGTTCCCATCACTTACTTCCCTTGCACACCTGCCCCAAACACCCAGTCTACGCATCCCTCCCCTACCCCACCCACATGCACCCCGGTACACAACTGCCTGCACCCCCACCAGCTCCCCTATGCCTCCTGCTTTACCAGAACCCACCTCTGCTCCATTCCCCCATAACAGCCCCAACCCACCACACTCACACATGCTCAAACACAAGGAATGTTGCCACCCCACGATCCCCCCCTTCCCGTGGGGCCTCCCAAGCCTCCCGCCCTCATTCCAAACCTGGCTGGAGCCGATCTCCTTAACAAGGGTTTGCCTCCCCATCCCCAACACTAGGAGCCAGTGGAGGGGCCGTGCCGCCCACCTGTGCCCCTCACTCACCGCCCACAGCCATATGTCGGGACTTCCTGGGCCCCTGCACCGACACCCGCCCCGACCCTGCGGCCCGCTGGTGACACGGAACTCAGCTCCCCGGGATCCCGGGCCTGGGGGCGCGGGGTCTGCGTTTTCCGCTGAGCTCCCCTCTCCACGCCCCAGGCCCGCAGCGCGCGGGGGCGGGGATGGGGGCGGGGCGGCGGGCTCCCGACTCCGCCCTCCGCCGCTGCCCGGGTGGGGGCCTTGAAGGCCGACGTCAGTGCCCAGCGCTGAAACCCTGCTACCCCAGGTGTGCGGGAGCCATCGTGGGGCTCCGAGGACGGCGGACCCTGACCGTCCTCCCACCCCAGCCCAGGCGCAAGAGCAGCGCGGCGGAGGAGGGGGCGCCCCCGATTCTCCAGGGCCTTCCTGGCTCGGCCCCGCCTCCACACCCGCCACTCTGCTTGCCCAATACTAATAACAGCAACGGCGGCTAACTGCGTGCAGTGGTCTGAGCGCTGTGCATGGGCACGCACACGATTCCTCAGCACTGCCGAAGAGGCCCCGTCATGCACTGTCCTGTGTGGCTCGCAGCGGGGCAACAGGCGCAGAAATGCCGGGGACTTGCCGGCGCACACGCCGCCGGTTCACTGAGCGCGGACTAAGCCCGGACCCCTGGCCGCTGCCTGAGACGCTCTAAAGTCACCATCGCATCGATTCTTCTCGGCAGCTCTCTTTCTGTCTCTGTTTCACAGATAAAGTGAGGTTCAGAGGCGTGTGCTCGCTTGCCCGAGGTAAACGACTGGTGCTAAGACTGGCAGATTGCATCCCAGGGCTGCATTCGTTGCTGGCCCGAGGGAAGGGGAGGAGGCAGGAGTGGGGGAGGGGGGCGGGGCAGAAGGTGGGGTGGGAGCTTTGGAGGCGGAGGAGGGAGTGGACCGGGGATAGGGTGATGTGCTGGGTACAGGTGGTACGAGCCGCGGTCATCAGTCAGTGTTGGGACCCACACAGGCCCTACCTCTGGATAATGGCATCACCTCTCTGAACCCTCTTTCATCTGTCAAATGGGCGCCACGCTCCCAGCCTCTCGGATGTACATGTGATCACATACACAGAACAATAACCAATGTTCCACATTCCCCGAAGCCTGGCAAGGCAGGCGCCTGAAATATATTTGATGATGTTTGTGAATATCATTATTCACTGCTGGCTCCATCAGTCTGAATAGGGACCCTCCTCACCCTCTCCCTCAGGGAGCCCACCAGGTTTGCACAGGCTTCTCCCTCCCAGAGGCCCTCCATCTCACCCATCCCAGTCAGCCAAACTGGAGGATTCCCCTCCTGATGTGGGGCTGGCCAGGGTTCCCTTGCTCCGGGGCTCCAGGGCTCCAGGGCTCTGTGCCAAGAGTCCAGACGCTGGAGCTGGCACGGGCCCCACTCCTGGGGAGAACAGATGGTGTCTGTGAGTGCACTTGGCTCAGCCAGGGTTTCTGGCAGAAGACAGGCGGGGAAACCCACCGGAGGGCAGACGAGAGGGACCTGGAGCCAGGTTGCTTTATCTGGGAGAGATAACCTGTCACTAGCTCCTTAACTTGGCTCTGGTTCTTTTTTTCATACAGCTTATCACTACGAAACATATTCCATATTTCTGTCACTGGTAGTGTGAATCCTCTCCCCCATCAGTATCAGCTTCAGGAAGGCTGGGATTTGATCTGATCGCCTTTGTTCGCTGCTGTGCCTCAGGGCCTAGAACAGTGCCTGGCACAAAGTCGCCCTTCAATACATATTTGTAGGAAATACGGGCGGGGGAGCGTGAATTCCCACCAGCCTGTTTTCCACCAAATCTTGGAGCACTTTCTACTATCACTTGGCATATCCTACGGCCCAGAAATTCCACTCCAACCAGACGTGAATGTATGTCCACCACAAAGCAGATTTCCTGCGATGGATGGGGTAAATAAGTTGTAGCATCTTCACACCAAGGAAACTACGCAGCAAAGAAAAGGAAAGATCTACAGCCACGTGCAACAGTGTGGATGAGGCACACAACTGAAATGCTGAGCAAAAGATGGGAGACACAAAACAATACTTAAATGGTGTGATTTCATTTATATAAAATTCAAAAGCAGGCAAAATTAAGCCGTGTTGGTAGGGGCCCAGTGAGTAGTTACCCTCGGGCCTTGGGGGCACTCTAGGGAAAAGTCATGTTCTTCTCTTGAGCTCACTTGTGATTATCAGGTGTGTTCCGTTTCTGGAATTTAATCCCATTGTTTGCTTATGATTTATGTCCCTTTTCTGTATCGAGATTATACTTCAAAACAGTTTAAAAAAAAAAAAAAAAGTGAGTTGGCTCTCTACAGACTGACCTGGGTAACTTTCTAAGATGTTATCACTGAGGGGAAAAAAGCAAGATCTAAAACAATACCTACAGTTGCTATGGAAAACAGTATGGCAGTTCTTCTGAAAATTAGAAACAGAGTTACCATATGACCCAGCAGTTCTACTTCTGGTTACTTACCCTGAAGAACTGAAAGCAGGGTCTTGAAGAGGTCCATGTTCATAGCAACGTTGTTCACCATAGCCAGAAAGATGGAAGCAATCCTAGGGTTCATCAGCAGGTGTCTGGATGAAGAAAATGGGGTATCTATTTATAATTCAGCCTTAAAAAGGAGCAAGAAGGGGTGCCTGAGCCATCGTGACCTGAGCTGAAACCAAGAGTAGGATGCTTAACCATCTGAGCCACCCGGGGGGCCCCAGGGACGTTTTTCTTTCATGGGTACAGAGTTTCAGTTTTGCAAGATGAAAAGAGTTCTAGAGATTGGTTGCATATTTATGTGAATGGACTTAATGTCATTGATCTGTACACTTAAAAATGGCTAAAATATAACACCTATGTTATATATCTTTTACCACAGTTCTTTTAAAATTTAAAAATACCAAGTAGTTAAATATTCAGTTTGCTTCTTGGAAAAAAAATGTAAAATATCCTTGTTTTTAAAAAAAAGAGATGTGAAATATTCCATTTCAGTAACAACACCACCAACAAAATGAGATCATGACCTGAGCCAAAGGCAGAGGCTTAACCCACTGAGCCACCCAGGCGCCCCCTGGAGCATGAGATTCTTGATCTCAGGACTGAGTTCAGGCCCCACCTTGGGTGTGGAGATTAAAGAAATAAAAACTAAAATAATAATAATAATAAGAGTAATTTAAAAATAATAATAATAAAAGGCATATCAAAGAACCTGTGGACAGGGGTGCCTGGCGGGCTCAGTCGGAAGGGCATGCCACTCTTTTTTTTTTTTTTATTTGACAGAGAGAGAGAGATCACAAGTAGGCAGAGAGGCAGGGGGTGGGGGAGCGGAAACAGGCTCCCCGCTGAGCAGAGAGCCGGATGTGGGGCTCTATCCCAGGACCCCGGGATCTCGACCTGAACTAGAGGCAGAAGCTTTAACCCACTGAGCCATCCAGGCACCTCAAGGGCATGCCACTCTTGATCTCCAGGTCATGAGTCTGAGCCCCACAGTTGGGCACAGCACTTACTTAAAAAGAAAGAAAAAGAAAGAAAGAAAGAAAGAAAGAAAGAAAGAGAGAAAGAAAGAAAGAACGAAAGGAAGAAATGAATCTGCAGGCATAGTTTAAAACAGATTAGATGATATTAAATCATCCAATCTTAACAACAGTCCAACAAGGTGGGTCCTATCATTTGTCCTCACATTACAGAAAAGAAAACCAAGGTTCAAAGAGGTTATTGGTCACACAAAAGGGGCCGAGCCAAGGCTTGAATCCAGGTAGTTGACCTGGGAACCATTTCTGTTATCACTAATATCAATCAGTAGGGAGAAAACCAATTAAAGAGAAAATATTTAAGAAGGAGCACTGCAGTGGGGGGCGGGGGGGTTGCCTGGGTGGCAAGTAGGTTAAGCCTCCACCTCTTGGGTCTGACTTATGACTCAGGTCATGATCTCAGGGTCCTCTGTCTCCTCACTCAGCACAGAATTGGCCTGGGATTCTCTCTCTCTCTCTCTGTCCCTCCCCCACTCACTTTCTCTCTCTCTCTCTCTCTCCCTCTCTCTAAAATAAATAAATCTTGGGGTGCCTGGGTGGCTCAGTGGGTTAAGCCTCTGCCTTCGGCTCAGGTCATGATCTCAGGGTCTTGGGATCGAGCCCCGCATCAGGCTTTATGCTCAGCAGGGAGCCTGCTTCCTCCTCTCTCTCTGCCTGCTTCTCTGTGATCTCTGTCTGTCAAATAAATAAATAAAATCTTTAAAAATAAAACAAAATAAATAAATCTTTTAAAAAAATGAAGGAGCATTTACAGGACTTGACTGTTTAGATGTAGTAAGTGATGGAGTCTTGGGTGACACCCAGGCACAACCTCCATATTCCTTTAAATACTGAAAGACATGCATCCAAGAAAGGAAGGACAGCAGAGAGGTTAAGAACATATGGTTTAGGGACACCTGGGTGGCCCAGTCCGTTAAGCATCTGCCTTCAGCTCAGGTCATGATCTCAGGGTCCTGGGATGGAGCCCAGTATCAGGCTCTCTGTTCAGCCGGGAGCCTGTTTCCACCCCCCCACCCCCGCCCACTTGTGATCTCTGTCTGTCAAATAAATAAAATCTTAAAAAAAAGAAAAGAAAAGAAAAGAAAAGTATACAAGGTTTAGGGATAGAGTTAGACAAAACTATAGTTAATTTAGTTTAAGGTAAATGATTTTGCCCTAATTTCTTCATCTTAAAGAAAGCTGATAATACGGGCTCCTGGGTAGCTCAGTGGGTTAAGCCTCTGCCTTGGCTCAGGTCATGATCCCAGGGTTTTGGGATCAAGCCCCACATCAGGCTCTCTGCTCAGCAGGGAGACTGCTTCCCTTCCTCTCTCTCTGCCTGCCTCTCTGCCTAATTGTGATATCTGTCAAATAAATAAAAACTTCAAAAAAAAAGAAAGAAAGCTGATAATATTAACCACTCTGTGGGATGTCTGAGGATTAAACAAAATCATGCAAAAACGACCAGCTTACAGGGTCTGGCACAAAAAAATACTCGCTAAATGGTAGCTTACAAATAGATCTCTTAGTGAAATGTAATCCTATTGAATTATTTATATAAATACTATCCTATTAAAATGTCCCCTCCTTGTAATTTTGAACATTTTTTTCCTACCTTGCTAAAAAATAGGAAAATGTGGAAAATACAGACTAGGGTTCAAGTGGTTTTAGAAGGTGGGGAAGGCGCAGTGCTCAAGAAATCACAGGCAGCGCCTGAGTCAGTCGCTACTTGCACCCATTACACAGATGCATTAACTGAGACCTGGAGCCGTGCAGGGTCACAGGACAAGTTACTGGCAGGGCCCAGCCTTCAACAACCAGATTTTCTGCAGATAAAGGGGCCTCAGTTCCTCATTTCTCATACTCCTTCCCCCACGCTCCCCCTCTTTGCTAAGAATAAGTACTAATAGTGAACTGGGCGGTAAGGAGAAGGAAGTTGCATTTATCATCACTTGAGGAGCCACGGGAAACTGAAAAAAGGAAGGAAAACCCCCTCCCAAACTTGACTCTCTCTGAAGGAGGAAGGATTTTTTTTCTCAAGATAAGACCTCGGGATGCAAGCAGTGACCATAGGGAGCTTCTCCCTTGGTCCTGGCTCAAATCCCTGATTGTGGTCCCGGCTGGAAGAGAGTTTCAGGAGGCTCACAGCGTGGAGGGCTCCGCTTATTTTGTTAAGAAAGGGGTCCTGGAGAAACAGTTGGCGCGCAAACTTCTTCAGCCACACTCAAGATGGCAGCTGCCCGACCACGCCCCAAATGGCGGAACCACGAGTCCGGCTGGGAAAGACGCTTTTCCCAAAATGGAGAGGGGAGAGAAAACGTCCATCACATATTGGCCCCGCCCCCGCCAGCCGCTAGGGCCAATTAGCGGATGGCAAGGCGGGTGCCAGATTAGGAGAGGAGGCTGCTGTTTCCCCAGCAACAACCTGGGAGCTCGAAGGCGGGCGCAGCCTCGGAAGGGTCCGCGCCTCGGGTCTCTCGCTGCCAGGAAGATCCTGGGAGACGCACGAGCCGAGCCTAGGAAGTCGGCGTCCGTGGAAACAGGGACAGGTCAGGCCCATGAACTGCAATCCCCTCTGCCTTCTCGGCCCACATAACCGTTAGGTGCTCTGAGGTAGGAGTAACGCATGCGCGGGCTTAGAGGCGGGGCTAAAGCCGTCCTGGACTGAAGACGCATGCGCTTGTTGCCACTCGGCGGTCGGACGCGAAGAGGCGGAGCTTTATGCTTGTGGGTGGGGCCACGGACCCTTAGGGCGGGGGTTTTCCTCCGAGCTGAGCAGAAGGAAGACGTTTTCTGGTGGGTGGTTAGTCGCCAGCTCCTCACCCAGCTCTCACCCCACCCCGCTCATTTTTCCGGGGCTCTCCTGGGAAGGCGGTCAGGATCGCGGTTAAGACTGCAACCTCAGTAGTTTGACGAAACTAGCTGGGAATGCTAGTACTGCCCCTTGACTTGGTAGGCTTCAGTTTCCCCATCTGTCAAGTTGGAGTAACAGTACACTGACTTCCTGGGGCTGTGATTACATTTTTCCCTTAGGGCCATGGCTGAGGTGCACGTGATCGGGCAGATCATGGGGGCCATCGGTTTCTCGGAAAGTAGCCTCTTCTGCAAGTGGGGCGTCCACACAGGTATTCCGGGGCCTGGTTCATTTCCCCACCCATACCCCCAGCCCAGAGTTTCTACCCTCCTTCCTTCACCCCCTGGCCTAGTTCCTGATCCTCATCTTCCATTGGCTCCCAGGACTCCCAGCCATGGCCACACTCTGACAATGTGAATCGGGCATTGTTCTTCCCATCCCATCTCTCTGAGGACTCTGGCTCCTCTCTGAACACACAGCCCCCAAAGATATGGGGTTAGACACCCCCCACACACACATTCCCAATCCTCAAAACACTAGCCAGCCTAACCCCACTGAACTTAGTGGTACCCCAGGTCCCTCCCCTATCTTCATTCTTTGCTTTATTGAATTCTGACTGTGAAATGGGTTTCCATCCCAGATTTACAGAGGAGAGGCCACCCTCCTGTATTTTTAATTCTCTATGAGAATGGAGGAACCCCTTCCAATCAGTCATCCATGTTCATCCACACAGGACTAGGAGGGACTGCGGAGACCCCAATTTTCATGTTTCCCCATCAGAGGCAGCATAGCAACCAGTGTAATGGGTAGGGCCATAGGCCACCAGCTCTGGGCTCAAATACTAACTTCCTCACCTAGTGATTGATGGCTTTTGGACTTGACCTTTGTGTTTCCTTGTCTAAAAATGAAGCTAACAGCAACTAAGAGGCAGTAGAGTGTTGAGGTTAAGAGCAGACTGCCTGTGTTCAAAACCACATATTAATTGTTTGGCCTCTGGCCCTCGTCTTTGCCTTGATTTCCCTGTCTGTACAATGGGAATAATAACAGTGCTTGGTTCATGGGCTTGTCTTGAGGACTAAATGAGTATCAACAGCACTGAGAAGAGGGCCTGGTGCAGTGTTTGCCTGGCTTGTAGGAACTAGATGGGGTTCATTAGTGAAGCCTTGCGTATGCTGCCCCATAGAGAGGAAACGCTCACAAAATGAGTGGCTTTTGCCATTGTCATCTCTGGAGGTCCTGAGTCCTTTGCGATTTCAGTGGAGGGTAGGATGGTGGCTGAGATCTCTGGGGAAGGGGGAGGGAGGTCTGATAAGAGGCAGGCTCTAGTCAGACTTAGTTTCCAATCTGGACCCTACCACTCACCTGCTCTGAGACCCTGGTCGGGTGCTGTCCCCTCTTGGAGTCTCATTTTTCCTCACCTGTAAAGTGGGAATATTTGTCTTTCAGAGGGATGCTGACAAATCTTGTATGTGAAGAGCCTGACTCAGGGCCTGGTACTTTCCTTACCTGGCCCAGGAGGGAGCAATAACTAACATGACTGTTAGTAGTTCAGGGGCCCCTTGGTAGGGGGACAGTTATTCCAGCAGAGAGCTCAGGAGCAGCCAGATCAAGGGCTTGGGCCCTGTAGTCAGAGAGCACAGTTTGAGTCCAGTGCCACCATGGGACAGTAGTCAGCCATGTTCCTGCTATGCCCAGCATGGGCAACTGTGCTTGGCACACAGCAGGTGTTCAGTAAATGTTAATGGAATAAATGGCCAAGTGACTTCCCTTCTCAGAGTCCGTATCTTTACCTGTAAAATGGGGATTATATTAGCACCCACCTCCTATGAGCAGTTATTTGTCCAGCAAACATTTATTGAGCACCTTTTGTGTACTGAGATCAGAGTTTGAAGTCTTGGGGACTTAGCAGTGTGCAAGAGGCATGGTCTCCTGGGGATCCCAAGTAGAGGGACAGAAATTTTTAAAAAAGCAGGTAAGGAAATGAGCACAGGGATCACTGACAGTGGTCACTACAGGAAGAAAGGACAGATGACATGCCAGGGACTAGCATTCAGATAAGAGGATGAGGGAGCACCCATCTGTGAGAGGCAGCACACTTGAGCTCATCCCTGAAGGATGAGAAAAAACCAGGCATGGGCACATCCAGGAGCAGAGCTTTCTGGGCAGAGCCAGTGCAAAGGCAGAGCTTTCTGGCCAAAGCCAGTGCAAAGGCTCTGAGGAGGGGAATAGAAATCAGGCCAGTGAGGCTCAAAGGTGGTGTGGGATGGGGAGAGTGGTGGGAAGTGAGTTGAGGACTGGGGCACAGGCCAGGCCATGCAGGGCCTTGTAGGCTCCTGAAGGGAGTCTAAAGTGGGCGGGGGGGATAAAAGTCCCAGAGGGCAGATTAAATGAATTCATGGCTAAACCAGGAGCACAGCATCTGGCTCTCTGTCACTGTTATTATCAGCCCCCGTCTATTGCTATTATTATGTACCTTTCACCATGTGCTTGAGCTCTTGAAGGACACCCTTGGCCCCATCTTAGTCCTCAGACGAGGCCTAACATGGGCTGAGAAGAGCCACAAAATGCTATCCAGCACTTAACCAGCACTCCCTGTCCCAAGGGCTTTCTGTATATTGGCTCATTCAGTTTTTTCACAAGAGGGATGTGTTCTTTTTTTTTTTTTTTTAATATTTTATTTATTTATTTGACAGACAGAGATCACAAGTAGGCAGAGAGGCAGGCAGAGATAGAGGAGGAAGCAGGCTCTCCACTGAGCAGAGAGCCCGATGCGGGGCTCGATCCCAGGACCCTGGGATCATGACCTGAGCCGAAGGCAGAGGCTTAACCCACTGAGCCACCCAGGCGCCCCAAGAGGGATGTGTTCTTATGCACCCATTTTACGGAAGGGGAAACCAAGGCAGAGACAGGTAACTCGCCTGAGGTTGCACAGGCGGGACAAAGTAGTACCAGAATATGAACCCAGACATTTGGCTCTCGAGTCCACACTTTGTAACCGCTGATTCGTCCACTGCCAGGGAGAGCCAGGGTCCCCAGCCCCAGTGGCCTCCCCTTCCTGATGTCTGCTTTCCACCCCTCCCTGCAGGGGCGGCATGGAAGCTCCTGTCAGGTGTGCGGGAGGGCCAAACGCAGGTGGACACCCCCCAAGTAGGGGACATGGCTTACTGGTCCCACCCCATCGACCTGCACTTCGCCACCAAAGGCCTCCAAGGTGGGTTCCCAGCATGAGCCCTGGAGCAAACTGAGGGGAGGGGGGCTAGCAGCACCCAAAGCTGCTGCACCTGGGCATACCAAGCCCCATCCCTGTTCCCTAGGCCCTTTGGGTCCCTTTCCTGGCCAGACCTGGCCCCGGAGAGGCTGAGCTGGGGCCTCTGCAGGCTGGCTCTGGAGTATGTAGGACTAGGCCAGAGGCCAGGGCTGCAGGGGGAAGGGGGAAGGTGGGAACAGGGAGAGAAGGGAGGTGGCTTTCAAAGAGACAAACAGGAGTCTTCAATCAGGAGGAGGCTGGGAGGGGGCTGTGAGGGAGAGAGGCAGGGCCTGCACCCCTTCTGCTCTGCAGTCTCTGCTCAGCTGCTTGCAGGGGAAATGAGTATGCGGGGGAGGAAGGGTATCAGAAAACCTTTTCTCGTGGAAAATTTAGATCACTGGAGAGGAGTGGATTCTAGGAAATAGCCCAGGTAAACATGACATGTATTTCAACAATATAAATAATATTGACTGAGTGTCTGCCCTGTGCCCCGCCTGTGTTGGGTGATGATGGGGAAATGTTGGTGATTGAGACAGCACCCCCCCCGCAGCCCTGTCCTCATGGGGTTCACCATCTCCTTGGGAGAGACAGAGCTGTCCCCGGACATGGCAGCCCAGAGTGGGCAGGTCTGGGATGGGGCGGGGGAGGGGGATCCTAGAGGGTAGGGAAGCCCCAGAGTAGATGCCTGACTGCCAGGGAGTTCAGGGAGAGCTTCCTGGAAGAGGGGATGTTTGAGCTTTGCCATAAAGGGCTAGTAGGAGCTGATAAGGTGGAGGGGTGGAAGTGGGTTCTAGGCAGAGAGCTGTGTGTGAAAAGCCCAAAGGGGAGAGTGAGCTGGGGGCATTTGGAGGATCAGGGGTAAACAGGAGGAGGGCCAGGGGTGAGGTGGCAGGGGACAGGAGACAGGCCATAGAGCTGAGGCCATGTCCTGAAGGCACCAGGGAGCCACAACATGTGACTCACGAGTCAGAGCTCAATTTTAAAAGATCCTTCTGGCTGTCTGGGGGGGACGGACTGGAGTATGAGACAGGCAGCCTGTCCTCCAGCTCTGCAGACCCCACATCCTCTAGTGTGGGCCCCATTCTTGCCTCCTCTTTCCTCAACCCCCATTCTGCCCATCGGGAAATCCCTTTGGTTTTACCTTTGAAATGTATCCTAAATCCCCCCACTTCTCTCCCTGGGCCCCCTAGTCTTCCCAGCCTCACCTCTTACCTCTCTCTTGGACAATGATAGCCACCTCTTCTCTGTGCTCCCACCCTGCCCCCAGAGTGGGTCTCTCTATGAACACCCAAGTTGGGTCCCATTCCTTCTCTATGCAGAACTCTCTATGGTCCTCATCTTACTGAGAGTAAAAGCCAAAGCCTTATCGTGGATCCTTAAGGCCCTGCTCAATCTGGTGTGCCCCTGCCTCTCCCTCTCTCAGACGGCTGCAGCCACGCTGCCCCCATCAGGCGGCTCCCACCTGAGGGCCTTTGCACTGGCTGTTCCCTCTCCTGGGGCGTTCTTCCCTAGATATCCATCTACATGGCCCACTCCCTTCCCTCCTTTAGGCATTCGCCCACATGTCACCTTCTCAGTGAAGCTTCCCTTGCTCACCCCTTTCTAAAACTGCATCCCTACCCCCACCATACACAGCTTTATTTTTCTCCAGAGCGGTGATCACCATCTGACATACCCTATAATTTGCTTATTTACTACATTCGTTGTCTAGGATGTCAGGAATTTTTGTCTGCTCCGTTCACCACTGTGTCCCCAGCTTCCAGAATAGGGCCTAGCCCAGAGGGGCACAGAAAGGAGGGTGAAATGGGGCCAGATCTCCAAGGGCTTTGCCTACCAGGTTGAGGAGCTGAACCTCATGTTCTAAGGATATTGAGAAACCCAGGGAAGTGGGAGAATGATGCTTCCAACCCCCAGATGGAAGGTGTAAGAAGGCTGGTCCTGGGCCCAGAGCGCACAGAGTGGGACATGGTGAAGGAAGAGGGAGGTGTCCAGGACTAGGCCCAAAGTGCTCACCTGGGGAGTGCGCTGCCCTGATTGGGGGACACAGAAGAGGAGGCTACAGAGAGGGATGTCAGCTGAGGCCAGATTCAGAATGTTGAGGTTGGACTTATGCTGAGGGCACTGGGGAGCCACAAAAGGGTTTTTAGCAGGGGAAGAACACAGATTCAGAAGGATCCCTTTGGCTGCCTTGTGAATGGGCTCCCAGAGAGAAGGCTGGTGCAGACAGCCAGTGGGGAGGGGGCTGGGCCTGTGGAGATCAAGGAGGTGGGGACCAGGCCGGGGAGACCGAACTACACCATCTACACCATCACTCCTTCCCCCCCCCCCCAATCCTGCAGGCTGGCCCCGGCTCCATCTCCAGGTGTGGTCGCAGGACAGCTTCGGCCGCTGTCAGCTTTCAGGCTATGGCTTTTGCCATGTGCCCAGCAGTCCAGGCACCCACCAGCTGGACTGCCCTACATGGCGGCCCCTGGGCAGCTGGCGGGAGCAGCTGGCTCGGGCCTTTGTGGGTGGCGGGCCTCAGCTGCTGCACGGGGACGCCATCTACAGCGGGGCTGACCGCTACCGCCTGCACACAGCGGCGGGTGGCATCGTACGCCTGGAGCTGGGGCTGCTGCTGCGCCACTTCGACCGCTACGGTGTGGAGTGCTGATGGTGCCTCCAAGGACAGGCCGGTATCCACACCCCTGCTGACCTGCCCAGGGCCAGGATGGCCCAGTGCCCAGAAGCGCGGGCTCTGGACACTGTCGGATCTGACCCCAGCCAACAGCTGGCATGGCTTCTGTCCTGGCGAGCACCTCAGGCCCCATGGCTGCCCCTTCAGGTCCAGTTTCCCCATCTGTAAAAGGGGGGCAGTAAGCGTGTGGGGTCTCATGGTGCTGGGTGAAGAAAGGCTGCTTTGCCCATGGAAGTGCTCAATAAAGGAGAGCAGTTCTTAACAGGTGTGGGTGCTTTCCTGACTTCCTTCTTTGGCCAGATGTCCTGTGCTCTGTCCTCCCACTGACACCCTCCTTCAGGCCCTCACCTCCTGACACACCCACTTCCCCCATCCTCTGCCTCAGCCTCTGCCCCTCTCCCCACTCTGGGTGCCCCTCTCCTTGGGGCTTCTCCCTCTTGTGCCCCCCTCCCCACTGGGACCCCATCTTCTGGCTGGCCCTCTTCTTCAGCCTCCCACTCTCTGTCCGCTGGGATCCCCGCCCTCTGATCCCCCCGACCCAATGTCCCCAACCTCTGAGTAAGCCCTCCCCGCCAGGTTTTCATTCTCTCCGTGACCCGCGCAGCCCTCAGAGCCACACGCAACCCATCTGCCCGTTTTGGTCGCCCTCGGCCGCCAGGAGGCAGCACCCCGTTCGCGGGGCGGAGCCGGGGTGCCCGCCCCCTCCCCCCGGGGCTTAAGGGACCCCCCTCGGAGCCCGCCCACGCGAGATGAGGACGGTGGCCCGGCCCCCCATGTCCTCCCCCTGGGGGCCGCCCCCGCCCCGCGCGCTTCCTGGGTGGGGCCGGGGCGGCTTCAAAACCCCCGCTGTCCCAGCCGGTCCCCGCCGCTGCCGCCGCCACCGCCGCCGCCGCCCTTCGCGCCCCGGGCCGTCCCACCCCCTCCTCCCGCCGAGGATCCGTCAGACAGCGAGGCCCCCGGCCGGGGGCAGGGGGGACGCCCCCTCCGGGGCACCCCCCCGGCTCGGAGCCGCCCGCGGGCTGGCCTCGGCGGGGAGCGGAGAAAGGAGCCGCCGAGGAGCAGCCCGAGGCCCCAGAGTCTGAGACTAGCCGCCGCCGCCCCCGCCGCCGCCGCCGCCACTGCGGGGAGGAGGGGGAGGAGGAGCGGGAGGAGGGACGAGCTGGTTGGGAGAAGAGGAAAAAAAGTTTTGAGACTTTTCCGCTGCCGCTGGGAGCCGGAGGCGCGGGGACCGATTGGCGCGGCGCTGCCCTGCCAAGGAGGCAGGACTCGGGGACCCCAGACCGCCCCCACCAACGCCTCGGACGCTTGCTCCCCCCTGCCCCCTCCACGGCGTCCCCCAGGCTCCCCCATTCCGGACCAGCCCTCAGGAGCCGCCAGCCCGGACTCCCGCGAAGACTTGAGCCCAGACCTCGGGCGCACCCCCCTGCACGCCGCGCCCCCACCCCCAGCCTCTCTCCTGAGCCCCCGCGCATCCAAGGACCCTTCTCCTCTGGGATCCGGGAGACGGGATATCTCTCAGACCTGCCTCAACTCCCCTCCTCAAGACCACCCACCTCTGGTACCAGATCTCGCCCATCTCGGTTTTTTCCTTGGGATACCGAGAAACCACCCATCAGAGCTTCCCCTCCACCTCCGCTCCGTTCTCCCTGAGGGCATCAAGCCCCCCACCCCACCCCGACCCTCCTACCTTTCTTCGGGAGACCCCCCAGCCCCTGTAGGGGCGGGGCCTCCCTTTTCCCACCCCAGCCGGGCTCACGCTCTCGGCAGTGCCGGGGGCGCTGCCTCCCCCATGCCGCCCTCCGGGCTGCGGCTGCTGCCGCTGCTGCTGCCACTGCTGTGGCTACTAGTGCTGACGCCTGGCCGACCGGCCGCGGGACTGTCCACCTGCAAGACCATCGACATGGAACTGGTGAAGCGGAAGCGCATCGAGGCCATCCGCGGCCAGATCCTGTCCAAGCTGCGGCTCGCCAGCCCCCCGAGCCAGGGGGAGGTTCCGCCCGGTCCGCTGCCCGAGGCTGTGCTGGCCCTGTACAACAGTACTCGCGACCGGGTGGCCGGGGAGAGCGCCGAGCCGGAGCCCGAGCCTGAGGCGGACTACTACGCCAAGGAGGTCACCCGCGTGCTAATGGTGGAAACCACCAACAGTGAGCTCAGAGGGGCCGGGGACCCTGGAGGGGAGCCCCCAGGGGGCGCCGGAGTGCAGGGGTCACGGGGGAGGAAATTACTGGCAGAGGAAACTGGCTAGAGGAAGAGGACCCCCGGGGTTGCCGGGAACGCGGGCGGGGGGTCTCAAAGAGGATAGGACTGAGCTCTCTAGCTCCCAGGTATCCGGCCTTGAAGACGAGGAGATAGTGAGCGAAGGGGACCGCTTCTAGAAGAGACCACGGGAACATGCGGGATCGTGGAGGCAGTCCCCTAGAGGGGGAGAAGCGATTGGGGGATGGAAGGGTAGAAAGACTTTCCTCTCTACCCGGCACTAGAGTCGGGGGGGCGGGTCGTGGGGTGAGGGCTACAGGGAGGGAGCCCGCTTTGGGAGAAGCGAAGAGCCCAACATTTGAGAAAGGAGAGGCAGTGGGGATAGCTGACCCAGAGCTCAGGGGTCACGAGGCGAGAAAATTCAAGAACATAAAAACTAAGTGAAGCGAACCCCGGAGGTGCCGGTAAAGTGGAGTGTGGCCCCGCTTGCAGCTTGCGCGACCAGGCGGGATTGGGGGAGGACCCGCAGAGAGGCGGCGAGGGGGCTGATGAATGCGGGGAATAAGTGGACCCAAGGTCGTGGGGTGGAGGGAGGTCAGAACGGGAGAGCATAGGAGACCCTTGGGAGACGCCGGGGATATGCGCGAGGTGCCCCAAGTATTTGACATAGGGACGTGAGAGGAGCAGGCTCAGCGGGGGAAGCGAGCCCCCAAGACATCTAGAATACTGGGTTTTAGAAGGGGTTTAGAGAGGGGGGAGACAAGCACAAGACAAGAAAGGGGGGACCGATAGGGAGTATAGAGAGCTATAAACAGTGCCGTCCTGGGAGCAGCGAGCCCCCCACGTCGCGGGAGGGGAGGAAGTGGGCTGAGCGAGGAGTCGAGCCCTAGAGGTGGGTGGGTGCGACTCTGCAAGATCGGGGTGAGAAAACTGACTGGGTCAGGGTAAGGGAGCCCCACGTGGGTGCCACGCGCGAAGGGAGGAGCCTGCCCTCTCGCAAGCGCGGGGGAGGAGGACCCCGCAGAGTTGAAGGGGGAGTCTGGACCCCAGAGTCCCAGTTCCTCTCGGAGAGGCTGGGGAAACCCCAGCGTCCGGCCGCCTAGCCCTCCCTTCCCTTTCCTTCCCGTGCCCGGGGGTGGGGGCGGGGATCGTGCGCGGAGCCTGGGGCGAGACGGGGCAGGTCGGGTCCCCGCCCTCGCGGCGGTGGCGCCTCCCGCCCTCTTCAGCTCGGGGCGGGGCTGCCACTGGGCCCGCCCACCGACCCCCCTTGGGCGCCCACGCGGGGACGGCTCCGTTTGCCCTTTTGGTCTTGGGTGGTGCACCTGTGAGTGCCCGGGCCTTGCGCGCGCCTAGTTGGCAGCTTCAGCTGGATGACGCCTCTCCCCACCCACCTCTCGGCCTCACCTTTTCCGTGGTCTCTTCGCCCGCCTTGTGGAGATTTCTTTAACACCGCACCTTCCATCCTCGTCTCCCCTCCCAGTCAGCCACCATCTCGCCCCCAAACCCTATGTTCCTCTTCCCGTGTGTGTCTGCCCCATCTCTGCCTTCCACCTCTCCCACATCCCCATGCATGGGTCTCCCCGTTTCTGTTTCCTCCCTCTTTCTCCCTCTTTCCTCCACGCCCTGCTCCTTGTGTCTCCATCTCTGCAGTCTCTCCATCTCTCCTTCTGACCGGTCCTGCCCCTCCTTTCTCCTTCCTCCTTATCTGTCCCCCCTATCCCCTTCAATGCTCCTGCCCTACCCTTCCTTTGGGGTTTGCTGAGTAACCCTTGGGTCAAGATAGGGCTTCTTCGTGGGGGACAGGGGCTGGCCTAGCTAGAGTAGGGAGGAGTAGAGGCAGGGGCCCATGGAAGGAGCTTCCTCTGCCCTTTCTCATAAGATCCTGTCTCCACCATTTCTGCACCCCTACTGCAGGGGCCTAAAGCATGTGCCCCAGTCCATCCAGAAGGTCACGGCCTGCCCACTCATCCCAGACTTTCCTGAGACTACAAAACACTCTTCCTAACTTTCCTCCTCCCTGCCCAAAGCCATTCCTACCTAGAATGAACTTTGCGTTATCTAACTAGCTGAGGGAGGGAGAGAAGAGAGGAAGGAATTAATAATAATAATAGTAATAATAGTAGTAATAATAATGTCAAAATAGCAAGGAGGCAGCATAGCCCAGGGGTTAAGAGCGCAGTTTTTGGGACCAGACCGCTCAAATTTGAATCCCAGCTCTGTAGCTCCCTACTTCTGTCGGCCTGGGGCAAATGACCTGCCTCCCAGCTCTAAAATGGGTATAATAATCATCTTTTCCTCATGGGGTGGTTGTGACGTTTAAATGTCTTAACCCTTGCAAAGGGTTGTGAATAGCACCTGGCAAATAGTGAGCGCTCTTTAACACATACATACCCTGCCCCCCACCCCCATGCGGGCTCTGCTGCAATCCTTACCTGTGCTGTCTCACTTACCTCACATGATAACCCTGTGGTCAGTCGTTCTGCAGATGAGGGTCTGGCTCAGAGGGTGCAATTCCCTGGCCCAAAGTTACACAGCCTTCCATGAGGAGAGCCTGGTTGGGAATTAGGGTGTTCCCTGTGGTTGCTGGTTCCTAAACAATAGCAGGAAAGTGAGGCTCCGTGAAGGAATGGGACTTGCCCAAAGTCACCGAGCTGGAAGGCAGGAGAAGCCAAGGCTGATCCAAATGTTCTTGATCCTAATTTGCACCTGAGGCTCCGAGTGGAGGAGGACTGAGCAAGCACAGGGGCCCCCTACTGCCACATACTGAGGGGACACTTTACCCACAATGGGTGAGAAGGGGTCAGACCCTGTTTTACAGAGTAAGGAGACAAACCCAGAGAGGGCAAGCCATTTGCCCAAGCCCCACAGGCCAAAAGTGTCACAGTCGGGTTCCCAGCCACAGTTGTCAGCCCTGGAGCCCTTAGACTTGGGGTGTGCCTGCCAGCTCCTCGCCAAACCCCTGACATCCCTATCCCCCCCCCCCCCCCCTCTGCTCCTCCCGCCTAGGAATCTATGACAAAATCAAGAAAAGCCCGCACAGCATATATATGCTCTTCAACACATCGGAGCTCCGAGAAGCGGTGCCCGAGCCCGTCCTGCTCTCCCGGGCAGAGTTGCGCCTGCTGAGGCTCAAGTTAAAAGCGGAGCAGCACGTGGAGCTGTACCAGGTGCGGGGCAGGGGCGCACGCCCAGTGGAGTCGTAGGGCTCTTGGGAACTTGCCGACTCCTAGCACCCCTAGGGTATTAAACACCCAGAAGTCTGGGAGCTTGAAAGGTTGCAGGCTCTGGGCCGTTTCTGTCCAATAGGTTAGCCACTAGCCACACATGGCCATTTAAGTTGACTAAAATGAAATAAAAGAAAAAACTTCAGTTTGTCAGGCTCACCGGCCATATTTCAAGTACTCCACCGTCACATGTGGTTAGCGGCTGCTATTTTGGATGCCACAGATAAAGAATATTTCCATCGTCAGAGAAAGTTCCCTTGGATAGCTCTGTTTTAGAAGATTTCAAGTCTCTGGGAAGATTGGGGCCCCCAGAAAGGCTGGAGTCTCCAGAAGGTTACGTGACCTAGAATCCACGTCTTCTGGAACGTGAGGTTTAACAGTGGGCAGCAGACTCTTACAACAAAGGAATGTGGTGTATTGTCAAAACTTCTTGGAGTCTGGAGAACTCAGCTTTGCAAAGCCAGCGCCTGGAGTGTTCTGCCCGGCCGCCAGAGGACCCCCACACAGGGTTTGGGAGGCGTCAGCAGCATCTGGGTTTGGGGTGTGTCAGACTCCTGGGCATGTAGGAGTTTGGTGTCCTTGGACTTCTCAGGCTCATTGAGTGTGTAATTCTAGGGGTGCTCCCGAGCACTGGAGTTCTGGAATGACTTCTAACAGAAGCCCCTAGAAAGTTACAGCCTCTCAGAAGTCAGGGCATCAGCTTTGCAGAATTGTAGGCTTGCTCTGTGGACCTCAGGATGTCTGCGGATGATCTTAGCGTGGTGGGTTGTCCAAGCTGAAGGGGGCCTGGCATTTCACCAGTGAGAGAACTCAGGCCTGGGCTGGGGGCAGGGGCTGAGCCATCCAAGTGCCTTGAGCCCTCCCTGGCCCTGGGGTCTCCCTACTCTCCTCCCAGGGCTGCTCTGCGGGTGGTGGTTCCTGCAGGGCCCCACAGTGTGGCTGTCTGGGAGGGGACCATCTGAGGGACTCTCTGGAGGCCTGTTTGGTGGAGCAGGAGTGGGGGTACAGTCAATGCATTTGGGGGGTGTGGAGAACCATCTACTCACTGTCTCGTTCCCCCCACATTCGTCATCTCCTAGAAATACAGCAACGATTCCTGGCGCTACCTCAGCAACAGGCTGCTGGCGCCCAGCGACACGCCAGAATGGCTGTCCTTCGATGTCACTGGAGTCGTACGGCAGTGGCTGAGCCACGGAGGTGAGGACGGCTTCTTTGCCCCACCCCTATTTTGTAATGGGAGCCATCTCATTGCCTACCAGCTGCTGCCCCATGTTGGTGCCAGAGAGCCAAGACCTGGCCTTCCTCCCAGACCCTCTAAAACCTGAGTGATTCCCGCTTAATCCATTTTCTGACCACCTGCCTAACACTGGGGGATGCTGGGGATGCAGCAGTGACCCAAAGAGCCCCATCCTTACCCTCCCAGAGCCCTTGGTCCATTGTTGGGGTGGGAGAAGGGGAGAAAGACCTGAAAACTGGGTAGGGCTGGCCTGGGGAGCCCAGAAGAGATATCTGACTCAGCCTCCAGTCAGGGAGGGCTTCCTGGAGGAGGGGACATTGGAGCTGATATTTGAGGGATGAGTGGAATCAGCCAGGCAAAGAAGGAGGGGCAAGAGCGTTCGAGGCAGTCCCTGAGTCCAGGGAGTGCCTGACACATCTGATCTGTCTATAAGAGGACTGGTCAGAGGACTGTGTCTGTCCTGCCCATTGGAGTCCATGGTGCCCACGTCCCTTTTCCTAATCTCCCTCTTGATGCTGGGGATGCAGTGGCAACTAAGACCATTTCTCGATCCTGCCCTCGAGGGGCCCACAGTCATTTCCAGACATCTAGAAAGCCTTGCCAAAGCCGGAGAAGGCAGTGATAACCGGAAGGAGCGGTGTGGGGGCGGGGAGGTGCTCAGGCACCTGGACCCATCGGAGGGCTCTGGGAGGGCTTCCTGGGGGAAAGTGATAGTGTTGAGACTTGTGGGATAAGTGATGGTTCGGCCAGGTGTTGAAAGATGGGGGCTCAAGAGCAGGTGGGAGCTGGGAGTAATGTCCTGTGCAGCTGGACAAAGGCCAGCCTCGGTCACTGCCGAATCTAGAACACCAAGCATGGGGTCGAGCACCTAGGAGGAGCTTAGAAAATCACCCATTCATTCAAGAAAACTTTTTTGCACAGCGGCCCTGTGGGTTTGCCTCCCAGCCCTACATTTTCCCACTTGGGGCAAGTCCTCTCCCCTCCGTGGGGCTCAGCCTCCATGTCTGCAAAACGGGGAGCTTTGGTGAGGTTTGAAGGAGATAATGCTCCCATGCTCACAGAGTGTTTAGAACAGGGCCCCTCAGTAGATGTTTTTATGACTGTGGGCTAGGCCCAGCGGGGAAGGAGAAAACAGGCATCCCTGCCCCCATGTATCCTGCTTTCCACTGAGGGAACAATGGGGGAGATAAATAGCCAAACACAAATGTCAGGGAGGGTAAGTACTATGGAGAAAATAAAGTGATGTCACTGTGGGGGAGGGACCTGTGTCCTGGAGGGCCTCCTGGAGGAGGTGACCACTGAGCTGAGGCCTGAAAAAGGAGGAGGAAGCCAGAGGATGCAGGGAGAGGGTAGACGGGGAAGAGGAAGGCAGGCAGGAGCCCCCACCCCCTCAACCAGCGTTGCTCCAGCCCCCTGCAGCTTCGGGGTGAGCCGTACCTCACACTGCCTTCCCTCTCTCCACTCCCACAGAGGAAGTAGAGGGCTTTCGCCTCAGTGCCCACTGTTCCTGTGACAGCAAAGATAACACACTCCAAGTGGACATCAACGGTGAGGCCCATCTCCCTGGCCCGGCCTCATGGCGGCGTGCGCGCATGCGCCTGTGTGCGTGTGTGTGTGCGTGCGTGTGCGTGAGTGCATGCGTGCGTCTTCCTCCCCCGCCCCTGCTCCAGTTCATCCATCTGAGAGTGTGTCTCTGCTTCCCCCCACCCCGCCCCTCCAAACCAAAGCAGGGCTCAGTTCCAGCCGCCGAGGTGACCTGGCCACCATTCACGGCATGAACCGGCCCTTCCTACTCCTCATGGCCACCCCACTGGAGAGGGCCCAGCACCTGCACACCTCCCGGCACCGCAGGGCCCTGGACACCAACTACTGCTTCAGGTGACCTTTCTGCCTTCGACCGGGGGCTCCTAGGCTGGGGGACATGATGGTTGGCTGCTGACCAGGTGCTCTCCATTGGGCACTTGGCTACGCGTGGCCCGGCCTCTCCTCCGGCCTGGGAGGCTCAAAAGACAAGCACTGGGAGTGCTCGAATGCTGGGATGGGTGCCCTGGGAGCCCTAGAATGTTGAGGTCACTCTGTCTTCTTGGTGGTGTGCTGGAATCAGGCTGTTGAAATGAGGGACACGAGCGTGTGGGAATTCAGTGGTGGCAGGTTGCGGATCTAGAAGGTTGAGTCTAGGACACTAGGATTCCGTGTGAATGACATCTGAGAACGCTGGACTCCAGGAATGTTGGGATCCTAGAATTTGGGAATTCAGAATTGGAAGAAGGTTCATGTTGGATTCCTTATGCCATGGCAGAGTGGAGTCCTTGAATATTGGGATTACGATGGGGGAAGCCTGTGTTAAAATACCAGCATCCACAGATGTTGGGGTTGGAGAAAGCCAGAGTGGATCCTAGAGTGTTGTGGCTCAGTGTTGGCATGGTAGAATCTGGGAAGCTGGGATCTTAGGAAGTGGCAGCTTGTACCTCTTGAGTGATGGGCTCCGGATTGTGGGATGTTTTGGTGCTATATTGAAATGGTGGAACCCATGAATGGCAGGACCCCAGAGAGCGGGAATGTAGCAATCCCAGCAAGTTGGAAATGCCAGTGGAGTGTGAGAACCTTGAGATGCTCGAGTACTACAGTCTAAGAAAGTCAAAAAAGTTGGATTCTTTAGAATGTGGACATTCAGAGTTGGATGTTGCAGAGTTAGAATGATAACCTGACCTTGTCCCTCCCCTGATGGTACATCCGCTCTTTCTTATATGCCGTTTCCCTGCTGGAGAGTCAGTTCTGCTCCCAGACCCAGCCTTCAGCACAGCAACCCTGTGAATGAATGCACGAATTGAGGTCTTGAGTGCTACTAACATTAATAACCTTACAAAGGGAGGCAGCCAGCCATGTGAGGCTCTGTAGGGAGGGACACAGTGTCACTTTGGCCCACTAGGAAGTTGGGCCAAAAATGGAATGTGCAACTGTTCGAGATGGTGGATCCAACTGCCAATTTTCCAGAAACCCAGGGATAGGGAAACAGTTTAAACAATACCATGCGCTTGCAATCAGCCACAGTTAGAAGATGGGAAACCTGACCTGCTTTCTTCAACAAACACAAGGCAGAGCAGGGGGAAAGAGAGAGATGATTCTGTAGATTTCTAAAAGAATTTGAAGAGGTAGATCAACCAATTGCAATAGGTAGAACTTATTTGGATCCTAATGCAGAGGAGTAAAAATAAAAGACATTTGTGAGACAGTCAGGGAAGTACGAACTCTGACTACATATTTGATGATATGAGGGAATCATCGTGAATCTTTCTTATGTGGTATTGTGGTGATGTTTTAAAACAGTCCTGAGTTTCTTGGAGATATGTGTGGAGACTTCTGTGGATGAGATGTCATGTTGGATGGCATGGGCTTCGAAATCATCCAGTGGGGGAGAGGAAGTGAGAGGGGGCAGAGATGCAGTGAACTTGGCCATGATGTGGGATTGCGGAAGCTAGCCTCCCTGAATGCTTCCCCAGCGTCCAAGGACGATGTGAGGCCCTTTGGCCTGTCCTGGGGCCCCAAGTGGGTTTCTTTTACCTCTCAGGCCCTGACTGGACGGCAGAGGGAATCTGTAGGAGGTTAGCAAGAGGGGCACCTGGCTGGTCCAGTCAGTAGAGCATGTGACTCTTGATCTCCGGGTCGTGGGTTCAAACCCACACTGAGCATAGTTTGTACTTAAAAGCTTTCCGAGAGGCCTTGAACTCTTACTGAACACATGGGTTACATAGTGCCTCAGAGTCATCTGCAGGCTTGTTAAATATGGCCTGCTGTCCCCCAGCCCCAAGCCAACCCTCAGTTTCAGACTCAGTAGGTTGGTAGGCGGGGGAGAATTTGCATTTTGCACAAGTTCACAGATGGTCCATCTGCTGCTGTGGGGATCACATGTGGAGAACGTCCCAGGTGGCTGTTAAGAGTCACAGACTATTCAAATCTTAGGACCTCAGAACCCTTGGTCAGAGTTGAACCAGAAGTGAAAGATTATTCTGGACAGGGGTTCTTTCCCTTTTCTGAGTTTAGGACCCCCTCGAGAAGTGGAAAGCCAGGCAGTCTGCCCAGAAATAAGTCTATAAATGCACACGCATGTGCCCGTGGTTTTGGGAGCTCAGGCCTCTCACTGAACCCACACAAGGACTTCGTGATGCCTCCTTGGCCCTTAACAACACCTTATTTGCTCTAACATCTCCTGGGTCTTTGGATAGATGGGGAAACTGAAGCCCCACCAGACTGGGGAGGAACTGGGCTGAGCTCATAGGGATCTCAGATTCCTGACTCCCTTCTCAGGGTTCTGTGGCTTTTGGAGAGGATTTGTCTTGCCCCAGCGAAATGCTGTATCATCTCCTCTTCCTGCTCTGCCTGAGCTGACATGGCTGTGCTCAGGCTCCCGGGCGGCGCAGGTCTGGCTGGGAAGCAGGCCCCAAGCTCCATCACTTACCCGCTGTGCGGGAGCAGCGGCACTCCTCCGGGCCTCAGTTTCTTCACCCTTCCAATGGGAATAGTAATAAGGCCTGCCTCCCAGCGTTTTGAGATGAACTCGTTCCCTGTTGATTAATTTCTGTGTTTTTTTTTTTTTTTAAGATTTTATTTATTTATTTGACAGACAGAGATCACAAGTAGGCAGAGAGGCAAGCAGAGAGAGACAGGGGAAGCAGGCTCCCTGCTGAGCAGAGAGCCCGATGTGGGGCTCCATCCCAGGAACCTGGGATCATGATCTGAGCTGAAGGCAGAGGCTTTAACCCACTGAGCCACCCAGGAGCCCCTGTTGATTAATTTCTGACTAGGTAAATACCTGCATGTGGACCAAACCCAGAGAGAATACTCAGAGACCCTCCAGCTCTGACCCCGCCCCTCTCTGAGGAGGAGGCAGCCGACTTTATTGTCTCTGTGTCTCCTTCTAGAGACAGTCTTTGAAACACTTATACATAACCCTATATTTTTTTAAAACAGATTTTACTTATCTATTTGGCAGAGAGGGAGAGAGAGAGAGCACAAGCAGGGGGAGTGGCAGACAGAGGGAGAGGGAGAAGCAGGCTTAATCCCAGGACCCTGGGAACACGACCTGAACCGAAGGCAGATGCTTAACCAACTGAGCCATCCAGGCATCCTTCCGTATATTTTTTAATTTGCCCAAATTGTAGAATCCTCTGGTGGGGGGGGGGGATGTGGAGAGGGTGCCGGAAACTTCTTCCTCCCTCCCTCTCTCTCCTCCTGTCTTTTCCTTACTTCCTTCTTCCCTCCCTTCCTTATTCGAAAAGTAAAACTCACCCACTGCCAAGAATTTGGAAAATTAAAAAAAAAAAAGAATTTGGAAAATACAGAAAGGTTTCACCCATCACACCACCACATATAAAAAAGTCAACATTTGAATATAGTTCCTTCCAGTCCTTTCACACAAAAACAGAATTTGGATCATACCGTCCTTGTAGCTTTGCCTAGTGTTTCTTTCATAGGTTATGAACCTGGAATATGAAGCGTTCTCGGCTGCCGATGAATCAAGCTTTTTAGCCAAGGTCCCTGCCCAGCTCAGACATGGCCCCAGAAGCCAGCACATAAAATGTCCCAGTTCCTTCCAGACAAGCAGGAGCCTGGGCCCCCGGCTGGGGAGGACTGGGTTTTGCTTTCTGAGCCTGGGACAGAGATTATGAACCCAGAGCTGTACAGTATTACACATCACTACTCTCCAATGTGCTTTTTAAAAACCTAACATACACACACATACAAACATATATTTATTCTAATCTCTAGACCCAGTGGGGGCTTGAACTCACAACCCCAAGATCATGAGTTACATGCTCTTCTGACTGAACCAGCCAGGCACCCCATGTGACAATAAGTTTTAAGAAGGAAAATAAATCAGAGGAAGAGGAGAGGGGGAAAAAAAAAACCCAAAAAGCTAGATATTGGAGATTATTCTTCCTATTCTGGTTAAAATTTTCTTCTATTATGGAAAATTTGAAATGTGGACAAAAGCAATGAAGATATAGTATAAAGAAGTCCCATGAATTCTCACCCAGCTTCAACAAGTATTAAGATTCCTCCCACTTGGCACACCTACTTGGCTGGCTCAGTCAGGACAGCGTGCGACTCTTGATCTCGGGGTTATGAGTTTGAGCCCCACGTTGGGTGGAGATTACTTAAAAATAAAATCTGTTTTTAAAAAATTTGCCCCACTTCAAATATAGACATTGTCATATTTTCTTGCATAACTGAAATGTAATTATTATTACACTGAGTGGAATTCGTGATCATTTGGATAGGTGTTTTGGATATCAATTGAGCACTTGTGCATGTCAGCCCGTGTCCTAGGAGTAAGGCCCCTGCCTGAAGGACATCTGAGCATACATTTAAATGAAGTGAAGGACGGAGCCAGAGTGGATATCTGTGAGAATAGCAAGTCAGGAAGAGGGAAGGGCAAATGCAAAAGTCCTGGGACAGGATTGTGTTTGAGGAACAGGGAGGATGCTAGTGTGGCTGGAGTCAGGGACAGTGGGGAGGAAGTTGCGATCAGCTGGCCAGGCAGCATCTTGGGGTTCCTGGTGAGGGTTGGGCATTTGCCCCTAGTGACATTTTGAGCCATGTTCGGGAGTCAAGGAGCAACACAACAATCTCTAGCATGTGGCCCCAGAAGGCAGAGATTTCTGTCTGTGTCGTTCATACTGAGTCCCTAGTACATCCCAGCCAAGCACAGGGTAGCAGCTCAACAAACATGTGGTGCACCCATAGAACTTAGTGCATGTGGATGGTCATTTGGCTTCTTGCGCGCTTGTTCGGAGCCTGGTGGGAGATAAGGTTTACTGTGATGCCCTTAGCGCAGGGCTTGACTAGCTGGAGTGCTTTATTGATGTTAGTGCCTATGGTTGCTATCACAGCTATTGCATTTACTGTCACAGGCGATGCAAGGGACACTGAGATGGGGACTGTGCTGGGGGCGACCAGGGTGTCCCCCACCCTCCACCCTGCAACCCGTCCCCCTTGGCCCTTGCAGCCGCTGCCCCTGACCCCGCCTCCTCCCTCCCACCTGCAGCTCCACGGAGAAGAACTGCTGCGTGCGGCAGCTCTATATTGACTTCCGTAAGGATCTGGGCTGGAAGTGGATCCACGAGCCCAAGGGCTACCACGCCAACTTCTGCCTGGGGCCCTGCCCCTACATTTGGAGCCTGGACACGCAGTACAGCAAGGTGCATCTGGCCGGGGCCAGGGGATGGGCTGGGGGAAAAAGGGACCAAGGGAGTGGAGGGAGACGAACAGGTAAAATCAGAGAGGAATGGGCCAGCTGAGAAGTAGAGACAGGGGGAGATCAGAGGGGGCGGTGCAGAGATGGGAGGAGACTGGGTCAGAGCTGCTAGAGGGCACAGGGGAGACCCAGGGAGACCTAGGGACTGGGCAGCACTGGAGGAGGGGAGAGTCAGTATGCGAGAAAAAGGCCAGAGTCCACAGACCGCCACCGAGATGGAGACTGAAGACAAGGCAAGAGACTGATACTGAGAATACAACAGACCGAGATGAGAGAGAGGGAGAGGGGGAGAGGTGGGCGAGGGTGGGGGCACCCTGCCCACGCCCCCCACCCCCGACCCTGACCCCCCCACCCGCCCGCAGGTCCTGGCCCTGTACAACCAGCACAATCCTGGTGCGTCGGCGGCGCCGTGCTGCGTGCCACAAGCGCTGGAGCCCCTACCCATCGTGTATTACGTGGGCCGCAAGCCCAAGGTGGAGCAGCTGTCCAACATGATCGTGCGCTCCTGCAAGTGCAGCTGAGGCCCCGCCCCGCCCGGCAGGCCCCGCCCACCCGGCAGGCCCGGCCCCGCCCCTGCCCGCTGCGCCGGGCTGTATTTAAGGACACCACGCCCCAGGCCGCCCTGGGAGTCATTAAAGGTGGAGAGAGGATTGGGGTCTCTGTGCGTGTCGTTGAGTCCCTGACTGGGGTCTCCCTCCCAACATTGCCAACGTTCCCGGATTCCCGCTCCATCTGCCCCCTCTTTCGCTCTCTCCACCATTCATTTCCTCCCACAAACACCTGCTGAGCCCTCCTTAAGTTCCAAGTACTCCCCGCGAGGCTAGATTTATTTATTGAGCACTTTGTGCCCTGTTCCAAATGCCTTATATTGACTAACTCATGTACTCACATAACAAAACTCTGAGATACAGTGTCATCTGAGATAACACTTACTTTAAAGTTGAGGAAGCCAGAGCCCAGAGAGGTTAAGGGAATAGTTCCTGCCCACCAGGAGCCTACTTTCTGGGGAGGAGACAGATGTGGGAAGTGACGCTAAGAAAGGAAAGCAGGATAGAGTGAGAGATGGTTTAGGGGAGGAGGGAAGGCTCCTTGGAGGAGGCAGCATCTGGGACTTGAAGGAAGTCAGGAAGGCAGTCTGGGGGAGCCCTGGGGAAGAGTGTTCCTGGTAGGAAGACCTAGGCACAGCCTAGCCATGAGGATGAAGTTGGAGTGAGTAACACAGAGAAAAGGCCAATGTGGTTGGAAGGGAGGGACAAGGGGAAGGGGACTGGGAGCTGACTCAGTTGATTAAGGCTCATCGGCCAGAGAGTAATGGTATTTCCCCTGCCAGGTATGGCTGTAGGAGCTCGCCGCATTCTCCCCGCAGCCCAGCAGAGCAGGGGTTGGCAAATTACAGCCCGCAGGCCAAATCTGGCCCGCTGCCTGTGTCTGTAAAATAAAGTTTTATTGGAGCACAGCCGCCACGCTCATTCCTTTGGGGATCACCTGGGGCTGTTTCGGTGCTACAAGGGCATGGCTGAGTAGAAATGTAATGCAGAGTCACAAATAGTTACTATCTAGCCCTTTATAGAAACAGTTAGCCAGCTCCTGCTATAGAGATCCTTTGTTTCCCCCCTTTACAGATGGGAAGACCGAGGCACAGTTAAGGTCACACAGCTAGCACATGGCAGAGCTGGGATTCGAGTCCAATCAGCTAGAGTTGAGGATCTAGGCATATAACCTCGGCATGGGCACTGCTTCTGGGTCCACATAGGGCCTGTGGGAATCTGTGGGAACTTGTACTCTGAGGGTGATGGGAGCCCTGTCAGTGTTTGGAGCAGAAGAGGAGTGTGAGTCGACTTCATTGCTCAGAGGATCCCTCTGGCTGATGGTTGAGTACACTGAACGAGGGTGAGGGTTGCTGCAGGGAGACCATTTGTCCAAGTGAGGAATGCTAGGGGCTTGAGCCAGGGTAGCTCCCTGTTGGCTGCCCTCTTTCTTCCTATCTGCTCTGGTCTTCCCCATGAACTCTCCCCTGCTTCCTCCTTCTCGGCCCCTCCTGTTTCTCCTCTTCGTCCCAGGTTTTGGTGCCCCCTACCCCTCTATGCTCTCTTGCCCTTACCAGGGCTGGGCCCTGACCTGCTCCTGGCCCAGGGATGGGCCTAGGTGGGGTCACTGTGTAAGGACATGCTGCCACTTTAACCAGCCTCCTGTGTGCAGACTCGCAGGTGTGCGGTGACACAGACTGTTGTCCCTACAGCCCCATGAAAACGCGGCACAGCTACACAGAGCTATACACATGTTCACACTCATGACAGAGGTTCGAATATGGACCACATTGCACAGTCTTGCAGACACGTTCACCTTTCAGAGCCACAGTGGCTACACAGAAACTTGCGACACTAGTCACAGTCCACACATGCCGCCGCATTACCTATGCACAGCCTGGCCTCAGAGCTTCTACCGGACGTGGCAGAACACAGTCACATGAACACGGCCACTGCAAACCAGGTACAGATTCAAGAGGGTGCCCCGCACAGACACACACCTCCCAGGCTCAGAGCCCCATCAGGAAGTAACACAGAGACTCCTGCTGGGACCCACCAACAGTCACACAAACAGCCTCCATGAGGACATGCTCACGAACAGGCACAGCGCACGCACACACAACCGGACGCATCACAGTTCCACCCAGACACACGCCACACGTGGAGACGCACGTCACGATCGCGCAGACTGTGGGCCGGTCGTGCCCACTCAGTCTGACATCTCGCGGCCCCACACGCTGAGGCCTGGGGAGTCCCACGGGGCCCCACAGACAGCAGCTGGCCCTGTCATACCCAGACACGCTGTCACACCCCAGGTCCCAGACGGAGCCATCCCACACACCCAGACACACCCCCAGGGTCGGGGCCCTCACACGCCCAGCCCGTGCCTCGGCCTGAGGACAAGTCCTGGCCGCACAGCACACCCCGCGGTCGCCCTTGCCACGCCCTCGTGACACACCCCGCCCACCTGCCCGCCTGGCTGAGTTGGCGCAGAGGCCGCCCAGGAAGGGAAACTTGCGGGCTCAGCACCTTCCTGGACTGCCTGCAGGCAGCCCCTGCCCTGCTACCCAGCACCCCCAGCCCGGCAGGGTGGGGCCAGTCCGGGGTGGGGGGGGCGGGGGGGAGGGGAGTCTTGGCCCTGGCCCAGCAACCAGCGCTGAGGCAGGACCCTGGGGTTCAGGGAGACCCGCTCCCCTCCTCCACTCCTGCGGGCTGCCCCGGGAGGCGAGGGAAGTCGTGGGGGGAGCCTGGGTTCCGGCTGGAGCCCCAGCTTCCCGTCCAGCCCCCACGGAGCAGGAAGCAGGGCTGGGGAGGCCAGCTCAGGCCTTCCTGCCCCCTCCCCCCAGAGAGGCCTGGGAGCTGGGTCAGCTGGAAGGAGTGGGGAGAGCAAGGGTGGGGGAGGGGGGATGAGAGAGAAAGCTCCTTCTGCCCTCAACCTCATGATAGGTGTCTTTTGTGTTTATGTAAAGTTGAACGGGTTCAGGACACGTGTGTGTGTGTGTGTGTGTGTGTGTGTGTGTGCGCGCGCGCGCGCGCGCGCGTGTATGCAGGCTTTGTGCAGTGAATTTTGTGTGTCCAGCATTAGGGGTTTCCAACACACCAGCGGGTGCCCGCCGGCTATGCTGAGTATGGACAGGTTCTGTCCAAGTGTGTGCCCCTGGCACGTGTCCCCGCGGTGTGTCTGACTGTGACTGTGTCTGACCAGAAGCTGGTGTGCTCTCTGGGCTCTGCGACATGAGTCTGTGTATAGGAGTGGGTCGTTCCCATGGGACGCATGGTGTCTGATTATTTTCTCAGCCTCTTTGCTACTGTTCTCTGTGTAAATTGGTGCCTTCTTCGGTAAGCGTGACTCGAAGTGTGGATGTTTTCTGTGCATGTCTGTGTGTCTGTGAGGGAGGTGTGTTTCTGGGAGCTGTTGCTCTGTTTGCTAGCTGAGCTGTGTTTTCAGTGCGTGGCGGGGGGCAGTTCCTGGGGTTTCTGTGTCTGTGGGCGACTTGTTTCTGGGGAAGGCTTGTGAGTGGTGTGTGCCTCGCTGGTATTCTGAGCACGTTGTGCCTGTGGGGTGTGTCTGAAACACGTTTGCTGTCATCCTCCTCGTGTGTTTGTGTGTGTGTCCATTCAGAGACTGGTGTCCTCAGTTCTAGGAGCAGATGGTGTTTGCATTTTCGTCTCCCCACATGTGGGCTGGTGACTTCGGTGTGTGAGCTGTTGTGTGGGTCTCTTTTTGGCATCACGAGATCTTCGAGGTGTTTTGAGTTTTCAGCTGGGTGGCAGTGTGTTCTGCAGGTCTGCATTTTGTGCTGGTGTTTCCAGGGCAGGAGGGGCATGGTGTGTCCCCAGGGAAGCCACCGGCATCCCAAGCGACACGCCCAGTGGCCTCTGTGCTGAGTGGAGGCTGCGTCTGCGGTGTGTCCCCTTGCCGGCTGGTGCCACGCTGGCTCGGGGCTGGCTGTGGCGGGCGGGCAGGGCAGGGGCTGTGGTGGGCACTGGACCTGTGCCTGGACCTCAGTATAAATATCCCAGCTGCCGGCGGCTGTGTTTACTCGGCCCCAGCCCGGGGGCGGTGGCGGCGGCCCGGCAGGTCCTGGGGGTGGGGGTGACCAGGCCACAGCACAGACACTTCCTTCTGGCCAGACAGGCCACAGCCTCAGTGCCCCCTTCCCGCCCCTTTTCTGGATGGGATTGTGGTGGTGACCCCTCCTCCTGGGCTCCCAGGGGCCACCAGTGACCCTCTGACCTGGACGTCCTCACTGGGCTTCCCAGGGTCTGGGAGACAGAGAAGAGGGGCTAGCCGATGGGGTGAGGGGCAGGCCAGGGGCTGCAGGGAGGGAGATGGGGTGGAGACTCCGGGAGGAAGGCACAGGAATGGTCACCACTGCTCAGAGACCGGTGTGTTGGGATAGGCAGGAGGCAAGCAAGAGGGGTGGCTGAGTTCCTGGGCAGGACTGCCGGGGGAAGAGCGGAGGGCTGAGAAGGGAGGTGGGAAGTGATGGAAGATTGAGGCAGCTAGAGGCACAGAGGCATAAGAGGCAAAGCAGAGGAGGGAGAGAGGGAGAGGGACAGGAGACGCAGGGGGGTCAGATGGGGTGCGGGTGGCAGCCAGCAGGGCTGGTCAGGAGGAGAGACGGGGTGGGGGCCGGATGCCCACGAAGGGGCTCTCCCCCAGCGGGCCCTCCCTCCCTGACTCAGCCTCTCCGTCAGCCCTGACCCGCCTTGGGCCAGGCAGCCCCCCACCCCACCCCAGGGCACCTCCAGGTCGCAGCCGCGGGGGCTGTGTCAGGGGTGTGTCTCCCGCAGTCCCTCTCGACTGGCCCCACCTCTGTCTCCGCGCAGAGGCTCCTGTCTCCGCCATCTGACTAACCCTAATTCTGACTCAGCTGCTGCTGTCTCTCATCACTTTATTATGTAACAAATCTACGTCCCGCAAAGTATATCACAAACAACATTGATGATCCAGTGGCAGCCCGATGAGAGTGGCGCACAGCATGCAGGGGGGATCCCTGCCTTGGAAGAGCTTTCCGGGCCTGCGGGGGCGTGCACAGACTGGCGGCGAACACCGTTCATCCCCCGGCTCTCTGAGGGCACGGTCCTGGGCTTTCCTGGGAGCCAGGGAAGCAGTGCGGGCGGCACGAGCTGCACAGGAGCGATGGTTCTGGTCCAGGCGACGACTTCCATGCCCCCGACACGGTTCCAAGCCCATGTGCAGGGAGAGGCTCCCCTGGAGCTTAGTTGCTGGTATCACCCTTGACAGCCGCCTTTTGCTCGGTCTTCCTGAGGAAGTCCGTGCATCTGTCTGCTCCGGGTAGCCCTGACCTGATGGCTGACATGCAGCCCAGGAGGACGGTCTGCAGGACCTGTGAGGTTCTAGACCTGGGTTTTATTTTCACTTGCTGTGCGGCTTGGAGCAACTCATGTCTCCCTTCTGGCCTCCCCTGACTCACCTACGGAGTGGAGGCAAGTCCCCAGTTCTCTGGGTTGTCTGGAGGATTCCGTGTGGCACCAGGCCCAGCAAAGGACAAGACTGCTCAGGAACCGGAAGCTCCCATATTGAACAGTCTCTCGGTGTGAAATGTCCCTCAGCCTCCAGGCCAGTTCTCACTTTCTGTGTCTGGCTCTATTCCTGTCTGACCCAGAGGGCAGAGCTGAGGCCCAGGGGTCAAAAGCTGTGGCCCCAGGATCTCCCTCTTACTCTGGGCCGTGTGCCTGAGGAAGTGGTTTTGAAGATCCTTCAGGCTTGGCTATGGTGGGGTGCCATCATTCTGTCTCCCAGGAGTGAGGGGTCCCCAGGCCCCACTCTCTGACCCGCGGCCCACAGCCCTCCCCAAGCAGCTGAGCCCTTCTCCGTATGCTTGTCTACTAGGGGAGCAGGAGCCGGGTGTGGGGGCATGGGAAGGCGGGACGCCTGGGTTCCCACAGGCCAGTGGCTGAGTCACCGGGAGGCCATCTGGCTCCCATTAGCCTGGGGCGGCAGGGGGCTCTGTGGGGCGGGCCCTGTGGCCAGCTGGGGGGCAGGGACGCTGGGGCAGGCTGTGTGTGGGATGACTCAGGACCCATGATAACAGCCTGTATGTATTTGGGAAGTGTAAACAAGAGAGGGAGAAGGAGGCGGAAGAAGGGAAGGAAGGAACGTTGTGGCTGGGGAAAGAGAGGGGCTGGTAGGGCTGAGAGGGGAGAGCCCACGTTTCCATGCCCCCTCCCGCCACACCCAAGCCAGCAGACCCATGGCCCTGGTGCTGCCCCTGTGCCCCCCTCCCAAGTCTGGGTCCTGAGGGAGAGGTGACGGCTGGTAGCCAGCCCAGCGAGGCCGCCTTCCTCGGCATTGGCAGCGAGGCCGGTGGGGTGGGGGGATGACAAAGAAACCAGAAAAAGAAAGGCTGAGGGGCAGACAGAGGGCCAGAGGCAGCATGGAGGCCGAGATGGGAGCGGACAGGTGGGAAAAACCAGAGGCCTGGAGGGGGGCTGAAGGAGATAGGAATGAACGGGGAGCAAGGAGGCATGAGCTGCGTCAGCACAGAGGGGGAGAAACGGGCAGAGGCCAGAGTGAAGCCAGGGGCTCACCTGGACCCCACTGGGCATTGATGTCCACTTGGTGGGCACCAGCTACAAAGGGCCTGCTGGCCTCAGTCAAGGGGAGGTGTTCAGCCTGGGCCCTGTCATGGGGACAAAGGCACAGGGACAGGGAAGGGGATGGAGAAAGGCAGAGAGGAAAGACGGGGAGGTGCAGAAAGAGGGAGAGGGATGCACAAAGCAAGAGACAGAAATGCAGGGAGAAAAAGCGAGTGAGCCAGAGAGACAGCGAGAGACCGAGGTGGAGCTGGGCGGGGGGCAAGGTAGGGAACCCCGCACGCAGAGGGGGCAGGGAGTCGGCGGGGATGGCACCAGAGCCAGCAAGGCTGTCCCCTAGATGGAGTCACGGGCGGGGTGGGCGGCCACAGCCATCAGTCTCCATCCAGCTCTGGGCTGGGCGCATCCTCGGGCTCCTCCTCGTCAAAGTACCTCTCCTCCTCATCCCGCGCCACGATGTCCAGGTTGTCGAAGTCGGGGTTGTCGTCCACGGTGCTGCAGGGGGAGGGGGCTGTCAGGGGCTGGCTCTGTGGGCCCGGCCTCGCTGCTTCTCACCCTTCAGAGGAGCTGGGGCTCCCCAGGTCAAAGGCCACATGCTGGCAGCTGTCAGTGGGAGCTGCCCCCCCGGCGGAGAGGGCCAGGCATGGAACCTCTCAGGGCTTCAGACAAAGGGCAACATTTTCCAAAGCAGAGATTTTACACGAAAACTTATGGTTTCTCTCAAAAAGCTGGAAGATGTGGGGATGGGAGGACCCTCATTCCCCAAAGAGTGGTTCTCAAACAGGAAGATCCTGGCCCTCAGGGGACATGTGGGGGCAACTAGAGATGTTTTGGGTTTCTCAAGTGGGGTCTCCTACTGGCACTGAGTGGCTCGACACCAGGGATGCCTCTACTACCACGCATAGGCCGACACTCCACATGAAGAACGATCAGGCCCGAAATGTCAGCAGTGCCGAGAAGTGTCTGCCTTGAGGTGACAAGTGATCCTAAACTGTCGGGAGGACACTTGCAACTGGTGTTCCCCCTACTGGGAACACTCTGAGCCCAGATATTCATGCTGTCCGCCCCGTCCCCCCCACACTCTGCATGTCTTTGCTGAGACATCACCTGCTCAAGAGCCTTTCCTGGCCACCTCGTCCCAACCCCCCCACCCCTAGACGTTGCCTTAATTTTATGGCCCGTAGCACCAGATGCTACATACTTCTTTTGCTTCCTCGTTAGAGTGGGACTCCCGTCAGGGCAAGGAACCCTTTCATTGGCTTTGGTCACTGCTTTGTCCCCAGAGTCTGGACACAGCAGGTGCCCGGCACATGGTGGTTGAATACAGAGGAGGGACCCACTGGCCCCGCTGCCCAGCGGCTGCCCTCCAGGGGGGATGGGCTTTGGTCCCTCTGCAACCCTAATCCTCACGCTAGGCCCAATTTCCTCATGGGCACCTGGCTTTCTGGGGGCTCCCCATGGCCCAGGGACTCTGCACCCTGCTTTGAAAGGTGCAAAGCCAGCTGGAAGGTGGATAGCCAGACTCGCCTCCAGAGCCGAGTGGACCTAGCTCAGGCCAGCGGTGCCCCCCACTCAACTGGTGAGGGTTGGTTTGTCGTGTGTCACTGGGGCTGGGTCTGAAGCCAGGCCCTCGGCTTGCACACCTTCCAGGCCAGACTGCCTCGGCCTTTTATCTCTGATTCTGATACTTCATTCTTCTGTGTCCTTGCCTTCCCAGAGCAGTGGCTGTGTCTCGCCCCGAGGTCACGGTGGGGAGAGCAAGCAGACTGCTGCACGGCCACCACAGACCCCTCCATGATGGCATCAACCCTGCCAGCGGTTACCTATTGCATGGAGGAGGTGTGGGGGCGTGAGGAAGAAGCTGGCATGCCTGGGGAAACCTGGAGGGCTTGGCACGGTGGCATCCTACTGGGCCACCACCACTCACCCAAACAGGAATATGTCAGTTTTTTTTTTGAGCACTGACCATCAGCTCTGCTCAGTCCCTTCTTCAGGTGAGGGGACTGATACTCAGAGATGGACAAAGCTAGTCCAAGGACACACACTCATCTTGGGTTCTTCTGAGACCCTTATGCCATCTGAGCTGGGCTGAAGGCCGTGGGGTGCTGGGCTGGGGGCGGGGCGGGGCAGGGCCGGGGTCACCTGTAGTCAAAGTCCCCGTCCTTGCCGTCTAGGAAGCGCTGGTGCATCCGGCTGGTGAACTCTTCCCGCAGGATCAGCCTCTCTTCTGAGTCTGGTACCCAGGACTCCGAGTCTTTGCTGGGGCTCTGGTCTGTAGGGGCGGACACCACAGCGGGGTCGGGGGGGTGGGTAGGTGTGAGTGGTACACTCGGGGAGGGGCTGAACGCACGGCCACAGAGAGCTGCCTCCTCTGTGCTGGTGGCACTGCGAACACAGTGGTGACCAAGACAACCCTGGCCCTGCCCTCCGGGCCAGATGCCGAACACGCAATGACGATACAGTGCTCTGGAAGTTGGAGAACAGGGTCAGGAGCTGATACCTGGAGGGCGGCGAAGGGAAGGCATTCTTGGCAGAGAGAATGGCATGAGCAGGGGCCTGCAGGAAGCAACTGCTGCATGCCTTTGAGGAGTGGGGGACAGAGATGCTGGAAGGACTGGGAAGAGCCTGGGCACTCAGGGCAGGCAGGGGAGGGATGTGAGGTCTGCTCTTACAGGTCAGGGGTCCAGGCTGGGAGCCCCCTGGTACCGGCCCTCACCTTCCTCATCACTGTCCTCCTCCTCTTCCTCCTCCTCCAGGCAGGCCTCCTCTTCCTCCTGCTGCTGGAGCAGCCGCTGCTGCAGCTCCCGCTCCTGGTAGGACTGGAGCAGGAGGTCAGAGAGCGGGCAGGCAGGGGTGCCGAGGGCGCCTGGCTTGGGCGGCTGGTGGGCTGGGGCGCGGGCACTGAGCTCCTCCTGGGTTAGGTACTGCCCAATGTACTGCTCATACAGCAGTGGGGCCCGGAACCGCATCTGCTCGTCACTGAAGTACTCACCGCCTGCATGGAGACAGGGCGCGCCCGGGCTCAGGGGTCTGGGTGTGGGCTGAGCCTGTCTGGGCACATGCATGTCCACAACTATGCTTGTCGGAAGCCATGCACGCACAAGGGCAAGCGTGGCATGCACACTGAGACAGGTGGGAAAGCACACAGAGACCTGAGGTCACATGGCCACGAGTATGCACGCGTGCATCTGAGTGTGTGTGAGTCATCAGCCCCGGATCTGCACGTGTGCTCCTCTGTGTGTGCACACTCAGCTGTGGCCAACCTGGCCCCACCTATTGCCGTGCCTGGTTACACAGGTGTGCACACCCTCCTGCGTGTGTCTAGGAGTGTCTCCGAGTCAGTGTGCAGGAGGCCATAGGCAGGGGTCCTGCACACCAGAGCCAGGATGCAGATGACGTGTGGCTGTCTGTGTACATAGCTGCATGTGCCAGATAGGGGGGCCCCTGGTAAGCTTCCAGACCCCACATCTCACCTCTCCCCAGAGTGCTCTCCCCTGCAGCCATCCCTCGGGTGGGCTCGGCTTCCCCACCACCCGCTTCCCGTCTCCCCCAGCTGCCTGTTCCTGCAGGTTGCTCTGTCCCTCAGAAAACCATTAAGCCTGCCCAGTCCCTCCCACACACTGGCCCCAGCCCCGCCTTCAGAGCCCAGGGTGAGAATCTGCCCAGAATCTCGGCCTCTGCAGCACTGGGGTCTGTGGCCATCCCTGTCCTGCCCCCTCTCTTACCCATCTCTCTGTTTCTGGTATTTCCCACCATATTTTGTTTCTCTCCCTTTGTTTCCCTGGTTCTGTTTCTATCGCTCTGCCTCCACCCACCTGTTCCTCCTGGGTTCCGTATCTGTCACCTCACCCCCCATTCATTCATCCCTCCTCCCTCCCACCTCCTTCACTCCCTGTCGCTGCACCGCACCCTCTCCATCTCCCTGGCTCTAGGGCCTTTCTTCACGGTAACCAGAATCTTCACTCCCTCTCTGCCTCATTTGCTTTCATCCTTCCACTTTAGTTCTGGTGTCTTTGGTCACAAAGATGCTTATAATGATACTGTGGTCAAGAAGGTATTGTGCCTTTCACAGGCGTGCCTTGTTTCAGAGGGCCTTTGTGTCCCCAGAGTCAGAGAGAGACTCCCCGGGTTTCCTCAGTGCCTCTGTGTATGGTGTGAGAAAGGGAATCTCATTTTCCTGAGGGGTAACCACTGACCACAGGGCTGGGTTCTGTGTCTGCGGCCCACTGACCTGAAATCGCACTTGTGTCATCTACTGAATTCTGACCCTTCTCACTGCTGGTCCCATTCTCTTCCCTGGGTTCCTGTCTGTATCTACCTATCTTGCCTCATGCTTCACATTTCTGTTTCAACCTCCATGTGTCCCTGTCTCAAAACTCATCTCAAGACCTCTGTCCATGTCTCCACTCTTGCATCCTAGTTCCTTACTTCCTCTGCCTCAGTCTCCCTGCCCTCCCAGCCCTCCTGTCCCCACACCTTGGATGAGCTCACGCAGGGCAGCGTAGCGCCGGTTACGCAGGCGGGTACGCAGGGTGCGGGGTCGGGTACTGCCCTGCCGGGCCACCTCGGCACAGTAGAAGTCTGCACGATGGTCGCCGCGCAAGTGGCCAAAGCAGGCCAGGTGCTCCTCGCGGAGGCCCGTGCGGAAGCGCTCCAGGAACACCAGCGGCTTCTCATGGTATAGCTGGCCTAGGATGGCCACCTTCTCCCGCTCGGTGAGGTCAGGCTCGCCCTGCTGCTGGCTGCACACTGGTAGGCGGCTGGCAGCCACAGCACGCAGCATGGCACTCACCGCCGCGTTCTCAGGCCCGGGGGGGTCATCATCCGGGGACCTTGGTGGTCCCTCTGCGGCTTCCACCTTGTCCTGGGGTTTGGGTGGGACCAGCGTCCAGCTCGGCTCTCCCCAATGCCCAGAACCGGGCTGTGTGCAGTCTGTGGGGGGAGGAGAGATGTGTCAGTCCTGGGATGGGAGTGCGAGGAGGTGGAGTGGGTGGAAAAGACTTGTCTTACATTTACTGAGCGCCTACTACATCCTGGGCACTGTTCTAGGTCCCAAAGATACCAGACTAAGCACAAAGTTGACATTTTAGTGGGGGACACAGACCATGAAAAACATAATTATTGAAAACACACAATGTGTTAGCAAATGTACAATCTGTTGGGTGGTTCCAAGAGTTTTGTAGAAAAATGAAGAGGGAGGGAGGCGAGAATGGGGTCAGTGGGGGGCAGGCTGCAATTTAATTAAATTTATTTATTTGAGATAAAGCGGTGAGGGGCAGATGGGGAGGGAGACAGGGAGAAAGAATCTGAAGGAGACTCGGTGCAGAGCACAAGCCAGATACGGAGTTTGATCCCATGATTGCAAGACCATGACATAAGCTGAAATCAAGAGTCAGATGCTTAACTGACAGCCACTCAGATGCCCCAGGCTGCAATTTTAAATGGGACAGTCAGAGAAGACCTTGCCAAAAAAGTGACATTTCGGTAGAGACCTGAGGTAGTGAGGGACTGAGCTGTGACATTTTGGGGGGAAGAGAGTTCTATGGAAAAGGGAATAGCCAGAGCAAAGGCCCTGAGGCAGGAGCATGCTTGGTATATTTACTTGGTTCTTTACCTCATTCACTGACTCACACAATTCTTTGCCTTTTCATTTATTCACAAAATCACTAACACATCCACTAAACTGTTCATTCCCTCTCTTTCTATCCTACTCATTCACACACTCACCCAACCATTCTTCAGCAACTCTAAACGTGTGCGAGGCCCCAGCTGGGCTGCGCTGAGGATCCACGGGAGCAAGCGAGCCAGCCCAACGCCTGCCCTCAGAGAATAGCCAGGGTGATGGGGGAGCCAGGACAGTCAAAGACAACACGGGAGGTAGTAACAGGCAAGCTGCGTGCCAGGCAAACCTTGTTGAGAGCTGTCTCTCAAAAGGTGTGGTTAAGTGGAGCGAGGCTGAGCAGGCAGGAAATAAAAGAAGACAGAAAGTACACGCAAGTCCTTTGGGCAGCTTGGCTGGGACAGGGAAGAGGGAGGGGGTGAGGGTTGTAATCACTGAGACCAGAGAAGACTGAGTTGGACCAGGGCAGGGGCTGTGCAGGAGGGCACAGGAAGGGGTGGTGGTTAGAAAGATGTTCAGGAGGCTGAGGAGACAAGCCATGGGGCTTTGGGCTGGGAGACAAGGGATGCATCCAGTTCAGGTCTGGGGACTAGTGAGATTGTCCTTGAGACAGTCATGGAAAAGGAGCAGATCTGGGGGTGGGGGGAAATGCTGAGGCCAGTTTGGGACACGGAAGGTAGGTTGGGCCCAAGGGATATCCACAGGGAGCATCTAAAAGACTCCAGGTCTGTGGGGCTGGAGACTTCTCGGGAGGAAAGCGCAGGGCTGGGGACAGAGCTACAGAGTCAGCATTGCCAAGACAGGAACCAAAGCCGAAGGAAATGAGAGGTCTTGGCGGGGGGGGCAAGGCGAGTGTGTGAGGGATAAGAAGAGTGGGCTAGGAAAGAGCCCCAACTGGATGGGGAGAAGCCATGCCTATGACAGAGGCCACGATACAAAATCGGCCGCTGAAAGACAGCCACGCTTTAATTCCTGGAGCCTGTGTGGTTGCAAAAAATGGGTCTCTGCAGATGTGAAGTTAGGGATCTTGGGACAGGGGGATTATCTTGGATTGTCCAGGTGGGTCACAATGAGTGTCCATAACAGAGAGTCCAACGGAGACTGGACATACACAGAAGAGAAGGCCACGGGAGTGATGTGGCCACAAGCAAAGAACATCAGGAGCCACCAGAAGCTGGAAGAGCCTCTGAGGGAGCCTCCACGGTCCTGCTACCACCCTGATTTCAGCCTTGTGGTACCAATTTCAGACCTCTGGACTTCAAAACTGTGAGAGAATAAATTTCTCTTGTTTTAAGCCCCCCAGCTTGTTGTCATCTGCTGCAGCAGCCATAGAAAACTGACAGAGACTGAGCAGGAGGAGCCTGAGAGAGAGGAAGGGAAAGGGAAGAGTGGTGTCACAGAAACCCAGGGGGTGCGCTTGGGTGGCTCAGTAGGTTAAGTGTCCCGCTCTTGGTTTCAGCTCAGGTCATGATTTCATGGCACTTGGAATGGAGCCTGGAGTCGGGTTATGGGCTCCTTTATCAATGGGGAGTTTGCTTGAAGATTCTCTCCCTCTGTTCCTCCCCCCACTCTCTCCTTTCTCTCTAAAATAAATAAATCTTAAAAAAAAAAAAAAAAGAAAAAAGAAGGTAAGGGACAACTTTCAAGAAGGTTGGAGGGGTCAATGGCATTGAATTCTCCAAGGAGCCTAGTAAGAGAAAAGCTGAATGGGGTGACTCCATTTAACTACAGGGGGGAGAGGCCACTGGCAATCTTGATCAGAGAAGTTTCTGGAGGTAAAAGCCGGACTGCAAATTGGTGGGAGGTGAAGAAAGGGAGGCAGGTGTGCATGACAATTTGGAGAAGATACCTGACATGGAACCAAGAGATAGATTTTCTTTTTATTTTATCTTATTTTTAAAAAGATTTTATTTATTCATTTGACAGAGATCACAAGCAGGCACAGAGGTAGGAAGAGAGAGAGGAAGGAAAGCAGGCTCCCTGCTGAGCAGAGAGCCGGATGTGGGGCTCGATCCCAGGACCCTGAGATCATGACCTGAGCCAAAGGTAGAGGCTTAACCCACTGAGCCACCCAGGCGCCCCAGAATTTCTTTTTAGATTAAAACAGTTTTTTAAATGGAAAATTTCCAACATGCACAGATTTAGAGAATAGGATGAAATGCCCACCCCACCCCATATACCACCATCCAGCTTCAACAATGACCAATTCTTGGCCAGGGACGTTTCAGCCAGCCTCCCAACCACACCTCGCCCCTCCTGGGACGACTCTGAAGCAGCGGGATGAAATTTCAAGAGAAGCTAAAAATGATAGCGTTTTAGATACTGATGGGAAGGCATCGGGAGAAATAAAGAGACTGAAAATGCAAAGGAGAGAGATGGAGGAAGCACAGAAACGGATTAAGGACTCGAGGAGGCCGATGGCACTGTGGCCTTTTGGGGAAAGGGGAATGAGAATGAAATGGGGGAGCTGTAAATCTGGACTAGGCAGAGTTTGCGTGGGACAGGAGGAAGGTCAGCCTTGGGCAAGGGAAGGGTCAGTGCCATGCAGGGGGGTAACTGAGAAGCAGGGTTGACCGAGACTCAGACGGGACAGGGCGCAGGTTTCTGGTGACCTAAGAGTTAGGCCTGTCACTGGGGAAAGGCTGGCCTAGAACTTGGAGGGGCCTAATTTAGGGCGAGGAGACGGGGTAAAGGACTGCAGCTCGCAACAAGAGAGGCATTAATCTGGACAAAGTGGCAAAGTGGGCTGGTAAACCCGAGGGCTGCTGTGTCCCCCTGTAAAGAGTCCTCCTGATCGCCCACGGGGAATCATTTCCCAAAGACACCGCAGCCCCACCCTCCCACCGCCTCTGCGCGGCCAGGACCTCACCTTCATCGGGTTCCCTGGCCGCCGCTGCGGTCGCCACGGCCTCCATCCTGATTCCTAATTAGTTAGCCCCAGCGGTAGGCTCCGCACGCTGATCCCGGCCCCAGGCCCTGAGCGGCCACTTCCGGCTGGGCACACTCTGTGGGACCCCGTGCTCCGCCAAGCCCGAAACAACAGTTCCGGGGTGAAGGCGGACCTTCCTATGCGCATGCGTGTCCTCCTCAGGTCCCGCCCCCTCGCCGCCGCCACCGCGAACGAAAAGGGCGTCGGGGTCAGAGGCTCTTCCTCGCCCCCCACCCCGCGCCCACCTGACCTGCCAAGAAATTGAACTTTCAGGAGGATCTGAACCATTGTTCAACCTGTTCACTGCTGGGACTCAGAGTCTGGCATGCTTACCTCTGGGATGGATAGCTGAATGGTTGATGGGCACCGACCAGAGCCTTTTGAGGGTTTGTGCTCTGGTTTAAACTCCAATCCATTCCCTTTTCTTTCACCACCTCAAAGAATATCTACTAAGCTTTGTTTCTTGCTTCTGTGATCAAAACCAGTCCCCGGCTAGCATGAGATGGGTGGTGAGATAAGATAGAATTTCCCACTGTGTTCCAGGACCCTAAGAATTTGCAGATGTGGAGGGATACAACCCTGGTACCAATCCGCTCTAGGTGATGGGTAGTGACTCACTCAGATGTTACCAACAAAGTGGACAGACATATCACAAGCGACCACCCTGAGTGGCCTCGACTCTGATGGGGTAGTCTGTCCACCCCAGCCTAGGTCAGGGAAGGTTTCCTTTTAGGAGGACAGGACACCCAAGCTGAGACCTAAAAGATGAGCAGGAATTAAAGAGGAAGGTTTCAGGCAGCAGGGCAAGGCAAAGACCCAGAGGGGAAGGCAGGCATGGATATTTCTGGCTACTGCAAGGACTTTGGTGTGGTCAGGGAATAAAAATGTTCTAACTTGGAAGGCCACTGTTGGGCTGCAAAGGATTTGAGAACCTCTTGAATATTAGTGCAAAATTCCACGTGCATGTGCACTTTCTGAAGCAGAGTTGATGGCATTTGGATTGAGATTTGTGACTCCCCCAGAACAAACCACCGATCTGAAGTTCAAAGAGGGAGCAGCAGAAGATGAAGCCAGAGAGGTCACCAGGGGTCAGGCACACAGGGCCTCATAAGCCACACTAAGTAGCTTGAGTTTCTTTATCCTTCGGGTAGCAGGCGGGAGTGGGGAAAGCATGAAGGTAAGGGGCCGGAAGTAATGGAGATCTGTGAGGATCTGGTGCAATGATCCAGACACTGTGGACCAGAGCAGAGAAATAACTTCCCATTTGCATTGCTGGAATAAGGGACCTAGAGGCCTATTTGCCACAGCCCATAGGTGGTAACTACATTTAAGACAGATTACTCAGAGAGGCCAGCAGAGGGTGCTGTTGCCCAACACGTGCACCAGCAAGGGGACTTTCCAGAGAGATGGAGGCCCTTCCCCTGTGCTCTGAGTGCAGAGGGAGGCACTCTAGGGTCCCATTTAGCCTAACTAGCCACCAATTTTGGCTCCATCTCACATTCAGATGCCTCATTCCTGATCTCAAAACTAGCCAGCCTTCCTCCTCCTCTTGCAGCCTGTGTTCCATTCATGAGGCTCTGAGGTACTTCCTGTAAGGGATGGGGCTCAGCTGGCACTCCTGCGCCCCAGCATGATCCTTTACAAGGGGCCGGGAACACCACATATGGGGGAGAGGGCACTAGGCTATAAGGAGATGCAGACACAAAGTCTTTTAACTTGGCTACTTAAAAAATTGTTCCCTTCTCCAGGAAGACCTCCCCTTACCACAGTCCCTACCCTCAGGCTTTCACAGCTGACCATGTGGTGTCACCATCTGAGGACAAGTCCGTGTTACCTCTGGACTGGGAGACCCATGAAACAGAGCTCCGGCCTGCCCTGACCATGCTGTATCCCCAGCACTGTCCAGAGAGAGTGAGGCACAGAACAAGTATGTACCACATGGTGGCTGGATAAAGCAGTTCCTGGAATCCCCACTAGCCTGGATCCAGGAGTGCAGGAAGGACCCGTCCTAAGGCCAGCACCCAAAGCCAGGACCGAGGTGGATGGTCCCCATGATGACCCCCAACAGTCCAGCCTGGTCTCCACCCCATCAGGCCCATCTCACTCTCTGCCCAGGGACCTACCATACCTTCTAGTCGCAAATTCCTGGAGATTTGGGGCTGTGAGTGGACCAGAAAGAGCAGGGACCAGAGAACTACTTTAAAATGAACTAGTGGATTTTATACTGAGAGTCCCAGGTTTAAGGGGGGCATCCCCAGCACCAAAAACAGGGCCAGGCAAGACAAAACCCTCAGTAAGTGTTTAATGGATGAGTAAATAACGTCCCCTTTGAAAAGGTCCCACCCCAATTAAAGGCCAACTGCAGTAACACTTCAGGGTTTCAACCCTGCTTCCTTCCTGCTAGGAGGTGCCATGTCATTTATTGAAAGAAAACAAAACAAAGCAAACACATTTCTTAATAAGTGCAGTTTGTTAAAATCCTGTTAAAACATATGGGTCAGCGGGGAGTAAAAATAATCAGAGGATCATTGTAGGAAAAAACCTTTAGGTCTGGCACCTGGAAGACCTCTGGAGAGGAGGCGGTGGGAGAAATTTCATGTTCTGAAGGGAAGGAGCCCCCCCCAACCTCCCCTTCTTCCCTCTCGCCCGCTTAATCCCACCAGAAACTACCAAGACGCCTGGAATAAAAGGTTTCAAGTTCAATAGTCACACTCTCTCCAAATACAAAAAGCAGTTACAATTCAACTCAACACAGAAGCTTGTGTGCAAGGTTACGGGAAACTGAGACATCGTATAAAAAGTTGGGTTAAAGATGATTCTGTGGTTCTGTTTTGTGTGTGTTTTGTTTTGAGGCTGTGGCTCTTCCTCCGTCACCTGAACTCAGCAAAGAAATGGTTATCCTGATGAAATATCAACAGCCACAGTAAAAACAGAGAAATTCTAAAAATTTAAAAAAAAGAAAGAAAAAAAAAAGCATAATTACCAAAAAATATCTGTCACTGCTTCCTCCCTCCGCATTTTGCTTTTTAAACTTATGGGTTTTTGTGTTGTTGTTTTTTTTTAAGTTTTTGATTTTTTTTTTTAAATCCTTAAAAGTAGACAGTAAAACAGCTCCTGGAAGAATGTACAACCAACTGCAAGAGGGTCTGGGAAGCTGAGGGGCTGGAGCAGGGCTGGGAGAGGTGGGCAAAAGGGGCCCTCCCTCAGCCACTGTAGCCTCACTGTATGACCAAGAGGCAGGGGAGAGGTCTTTAGTCAAAAAGGAGGCATGAAGGAGAAAGAAGAGGAAGAGGAGGAGGAAGAAGGTAAGGGGACAAACAGAAAATAAAAGATCATTGTTGCCTGTTTGAATCCAGAAAAAAATGCCCGGCCCTGTGTTGGGGAAGAAGCCCCTCAGAGCGGAGGCAATGGGCTGAAAGGAGGCAGCCCTGGGATGACCCGTCCCCCAGCACCACAGGACCCAGTGTGGGTAGATGAGGGGGCCGAGGTGGGCGCTGGTGGAGGAAGCCGGCAGGGGCCTCCAGAGCACACTGGCTACTGTGTGCTTGTGCCTCCCTGTGTGTTCCCGGAGTAGCTCCCGTAGTCGTAGTTCCCGTAGTACGGTGGCCACTGGCCCTGGTTCTGATAGTACTGGTTCCACTGCTGGGCATACTGGAGAGAGAAACCAAGAGCACCATGTTGTCCTTACCCAGACCCACATTTGGCTCCTGTCTCGAACCTACTCTCAACCCAGGGGAGAGATGAATGCACTGACAATAGCCAACACATGGGTCCCCTGGAGAGATCAAGGTCCCCTGGGAGGGTAAGTGACTGACCTGATGTCCCATAGGTGGGGAGTCAGGGACTGAAGCCCAGACCTCCTGGCTTGCCAACCTAATGTCCTTTCAGGTATAGGCAGATACCATATTCAAAACACTGAACAACAGGTGGGAGGGCCTAGCACCAGCCAAGGGGCATGGACACTGGCCATGGTGCTGAAGCAGGATTCAGAGGCCCCTGCTATGCCATTTGCTGGCTTCAGCGAGGAGAAGAGGCTCAAATACCAGCCGCTGAGCAGCCAGTGCAGAGCGTTCACTAAATGGAATGGCTACATCAGGTGGATGCCAGCCTGAGACCAGCCCATCTCTGTAGTATGAATAAAGAGGGACCCCAGTCTCAGAATACACATCCATGCGGGTCCCCTGGAAGTCTCTTTATGTGCACCCTCCCTCTGCTGCCCCACCCCGAGTCTGGCACCTACCTGCTGATACTGGTTGTAGCTGGGCTGAGGGTAGGTCTGTGCAGTGGGGGGCGGCGGTGGGGTGTAGGGAGCTGGGTTGTAGCCGCCATAGCTCCCATAGTTGTAGGCAGGCGGTGGTGGTGGTGGCGGTGGTGGGGCTGTGTAGCCCTGGCTGTAACCTCCTTGGTTGTAGGGTGGCTGGCTGTAACTCGGCTGGAAAGTTGGGGGAAAAACCAGGGTTCAGCTGGGATGGAGGAAGGGCCTTCATAAGCTGTGCACCACAAAGGAACTTCCCTGGGGGAGGTTGTTTGCGGGCTGAGGAAATGGGTCAGTTCTGTGACATGGTAGGACAGGGAAGGAGGCAGGGTTGTGTTTGTTCTGGACTCTACTCCCAGCTCTAAGATTCTGGGGGAGCAGGGCACACAGCCTCTCTTCAAATTCTACTGCTATTTTCCCTCCCATAAGATGAGAATTACAACAGAACTAGCCCTTCTGATTGCCCTGCATCTTTGGGAAGCTTGAGCACACAAGCCACCAGGCACTCCCTAAATGGTGGTTGTTCTGGGACGGTAGTTGTTTTGGGAAGGTCTGCTGAGAACAGTAGTAGCAATTTCCCAAGTGCTTCCACATGCAGACTGGATCATTAATCCCTCTAATGCCCCCATCAACCCTGTGAGGCAGGTTCCACTAGCCTCATTTTATAGAGCAGGAATCTGAAGCTCAGAGAGGTGAAATTAGTGGACCCAAGTCACACAGTAAAAAGTGGTGGAGCTAGGACTTGACCTCTGGTCTGTCTAGTTCCAGAGTCTTACCCACAAAGCTAAAATACCACCCATCCCTCATAGCAAACCTTGCAAATGAGTTCTACCAACAACTCCATAGTCTTTTATAAAGAAAACGAGGTGCAGAGAGGTGCCACTGTTTGTGCAAGGTTATAGAACCCAGACATTGTGGGGTTGGGGTTTGAATCTGTGCCTACCCATCCTGTTCTAGGAAACATTCTGGTTAGACCAGGACTGGGAGTCATTCATCTGTCTCTTGGCAACTGTCCCCAGTTCCTGGCATGTGGAAGGCACTCAGGAAACGGCTGTGGACTACTCTGGCTAACAGCGCCTGTGCATTCCAGAGCCCAAGCACCGGCTTTTGAAGAACTGGAACTGAGCCAGGAGCTGCTCCAGAGTGAAGCTCTCAGGACATGGGGCAAGACCTCCCAAGCTCAGGGCGTGGCTCCTTACGCTGCCAGTCTAGGCAAAAGGAACTCCAATCAGGTGCTTTCTTGGGGATTCAGGAGAGCCCAGCGACAGCGACTTAAGCAATAAACACACAAACACATGACTGTGAGGGGATGGGAGAACAGGTAGGTTCCCGATTTATCTGGGTCTGAAAGGAACACCTAAGGTCCACTGCAGTCAAAAGCACTGCCAGGAAGAAGGGCAGGGTTGGAGGAAAGAGTAGAGAGGTGTGGCCAGGATGCCCACTGCCCATTCCCCCCGGCCCACCTCCTCTGGCCTGTGGACGCACACGAGCCTTCTCTCACCTGTGGAGGGCTGTAGCTGCTGACAGTGGGGGTGCTGGTATTGGCGCTTGAGCCGGGGATGTTGCTATTCTTGCTGTAGCTGCTGGCCCCCGGAGGGTTCCGAGCAGGGCTATAGCTGGGTGGTGGTGGCGGCTGCTGGGGCGGGGGCTGTGGCGGCGGCGGCTGCTGAGGTGGCGGCTGCTGCTGGGGAGCCCGGTTGTAGCTGCCTCGGTTGTTGGAGTTGTTGTTATCCCGGCTGTTGCTACCCCAGCGGTTCTGGTTGTAGCCACCACCTCCGCTGCGGTTGAAGCCTGCACCGGAGAAGCCAGGGGAGAGGCCCTGTCACTCTGAACTGGCGACTCTCAGGAGCGGGGCTCTACTCTGGGTCTCCCCAGATCCCCAGGCACGTCCCCTGTGCGGCCCTGATAACTCAGTCATCATTGTCTGCTGACAGGCTTGTCCTGCCCACGGGACTGTGAGCTTGGGACCAGGGCTGCTTGGTTCCTACTGTGTCCCCAGCATCCCAACAGCTGCTGCACAAATTGGAAGAGGTGGTTAGGAAGAGGGCAGAACAGTCCTCCTCACGCTTGGTCAAACGGGTCAGTCCCCCCTGAGCCCTTGAGCAGCTATGGCTGGGCCCAGAACCCTGCCCCCTGACAACTCCCACTGGTCTCTGGACCTCAGCCTAGACACTGGTGTCTCGGGAGGCCTTTCCTTTAGTCTGCTCCCTCCCAGCCTGGATCAGGTGTCACCAAGCTCACGCTAACCCAGGGCTTTGCCACTCAGCCCAGAAGCCTTCTGGACAGCCACTACTGTCTGATGTGTCTGTCTGGGTCATGGCTGTGTCCCCAGAACCATCCAGCTCAACACTGAAACTAAGTGAGGCGTGCTAGCTAAATCATGATCATACACTTTGCTTCAGAAACGGCAGAACTTAATAACAGGCCACTTGGTGCTAACTCTAGCTCTGGATTCAGTCAGGCAAATCTTGGGCAAATTAACTTCTCTCAGCCCACTTCTCTACTTGTTTTTTTTTTTCAAAGATTTTATTTAGTTATTTATTTGACAGAGATCACAAGTAGGCAGAGAGGCAGGCAGAGAGAGAGGAGGAAGCAGGCTCCCCGCTGAGCAGAGAGCCCGATGTGGGGCTCGATCCCAGGACCCCAGGATCATGACCTGAGCCAAAGGCAGAGGCTTTAACCCACTGAGACACCCAGGCACCCCCTCTACTTGTTTTAATACCAAACACCAAAAACAGTTCTAACATTTGTCTTGTGCTAGGTCCTGAGCTGGAAACTAAGATGGCAGTAAACTCATTCTGGCCACTCTTAAGCAGCTTACGGTCAGATGGCAGAGAAGATTTGCAAAAATGACACTAGAATGAGCTGCAAAGGGGCATGGGCTTCAGGAGCAATGCCCAGGGGAAGCAGGACAGTGGGGGAGTTCCCCTGAGGGCCTACGATTTGACTCACCACAGTTCTCCGCCAGAACTCAGCCCACAGCCCACAGTCCACAGCGGGTGCTAAGCAAATTCACCTGCTGACACAACGCCCAACCCTAGGTCACAAAGCCCAACCCTGCCCCGGGAGCCAAGAGCCGAGAGAGCGCTGTTTGAGATGTCTCACCTCCTCGGTAGTTGCCTCCTCCACCGCTGCCGCCCCCTCGGTTCTGGAAGCCTCCTCGGTTGCCCCCTGGTGGGCCTCTGTTGTCATAGCGCTGGAAGCCACCACCACCTCCGCGGCCCCGGAAGCCACCACCACCTCGGTTGTCAAAGCGCTTTTCAGGGGGTGGCCCGGCCTTGCGACCTTCCTCGTTGTACTGCCTCACCAGCTTGTCAGCCTCTTCCCGCTGCAGCTCAACGAACAGCACCTCGTCCAGGAAGTCCCCGACATCCGGCAATGTGAAGTTGGCTGGGAAGAAGGCAGGGCCCCAGAGAGAACAGGGAGAAGTCAGTACCTACCCCTGTCTGGTTCCAACACCCCCGGGACACTGGCGTGCCAGAAGGGAGATGGCAGAGGGGATGAGTAGTAAGTGACAGAAGTGAGAAAGGGTCTCAACCTAACAGTGTTCAGGGTTAACAAAGACTCTCCTGTCTCTCTTCTGAGGAAATGACCTAAGCGCCACCAAATATAAATATTCCCTCCAGCCTCCCCAGGGAGTGGGCCAGGCAGGTGGAATCAGCATCCTTGCTTCTACAGAGCAGCAGACGGAAGCCAGCTCAGTACTGCACCGGTGGGTACCAGAGGCAGCGCCTGTCGGGTCTTTCAGTGTCTGCTCCCACATATCCTCTCCCTCATCCTGGCCCAGCCCCACTGAGTCTGAAACCCATGCCCTGAGAGATTTCTGGCAGCTCTTCCATTCACAGCTGCACCAGACAGGAGGTAGGAAAGAATGGACAAGATCAATAAAGGAATAAGCCAGGAACTGGGGAAGCGACTGTGGAAGGTGCTTTCCTCCAGAGGACCGCGCTGTGCTATCCCCCTGGGAACCGCTCATCTCCTACCTTTCATTTCAAGGACCGCGTGATCTGGGACATCCTTCCCCTCCTCATCGGTTCGCTTTATTGTCCGGTCTTTTAGGTCTTCATCAGTGGGACAAATTACAATGGCTTTGCGCTGGAAGCCTTCAAACGGTCTCATTTTTCGTCTCTGGGCTGACCCATAAACATTTGTCTAGGGTAGGTAACAGAAGAGGCAAGAAATGGTACATTACAAATTGGTTTTTTTCCTCTGTCAGGCATTATGTAGGCCAGGAACAGAAAAGTATGCTAGTTCTCCAAAGCAAAGAAACTCAGAAAACGACTCTTTCTGTGCTTTTAAGATTCTTGAGCCCATCCTCAGAAAACTGACTTGGGAAAGCGGCTGCTGACATTCACAGGACAAGGGGTTCCCTGCGGTTGCACTTTAAACTCCTATTTGTTAGTGGTATGCCACCTTACACTCTCCACCCAATTCTAAAAGTAACACAGGCTCATGGTAAACACTTTATAGAGTACAAGGCAGAGTAAGAATGTAGAGTAAGAATCCCTTCATCCACTTCCTGCCAGTCCTCCTTCCCCAAAATGACTTGTACTGAATTTATGTATTTCTAAAAAGATCTGTGTAATTTTTTTTTTCTTTTTTAAAGCACTTACTTTGAGACATGATGGGAAAGTCTTAGAGGTACACATGGAAAGTGTTCATGTTAAAATATGGAATGCTTCATGAATCCATGGGTCAACTTCACGCAGGGGCCACGCTAATCTTCTCTGTATCATTCCTATTTTAGTGTGTGTGTTGCTGAAGCCAGCACAGATCTGTGTGATTTTTAACACAACTGAAGGGGTGCCCAGGTGGCTCAGACAGTTGTGTCTGCCTTTGGCTTAGGTCATAGTCCCAGGGTCCTGGGATGGAGCCCCGCATCGGGCTCTGCTCAGCAGGGAGTCTGCTTCTCCCTCTCCCTCTGCCCCTACCTGCCCTCTCCTGCTTGCATTCTCTCTCTCAAATAAATAAAATCTTTAAAAAACAACAACAAACAAAAAATAACACAAGTGGAATCAGGCTACATACTATCCTGAAGGCTTTGTTTTTTTTTTAAGATTTTATTTATTTACTTGACAGACACAGACCACAAGTAGGCAGAGAGGCAGGCAGAGAGGAGGGGAAGCAGGCTCCCTGCTAAGCAGAGAGCCCAACGCGGGCCTCGATCCCAGGAGCCCGGGATCATGACCCAAGTCAAAGGCAGAGGCTTTAACCCACTGAGCCACCCAGGCACCCTCTGAAGGCTTTTTCACTTAATGTTTCTCTAATTAACGTTGCCAGTGTTCTCTTTTAATGGCTACATGTTTACAGAATGGTTGCCATAACTAACTGGCCCTTCCTGACACTTGTGTGGACTCTTGTCATCAACACTGTGGTTCCTTTATTCACTCAGTCCTTCTCTAAAGCATCAGCCTCACCACAGGCTTTTAACCCGGAGCTGGGCAAGGCAAAAGCCTGTGCATTTCGTAAGTTAAGTTTTGCTGCTAACATTTCCCTTCCTCTTGGTGATGTGCAGGTGTGTGCTGGGCTGGTGGCAGCACAAAGCGGCGCTCTAGAACACACAGGACCAAGAGCAGCAGCTGTCAACAGCTTCCATTTACGGAGTACCTCCTATATGCCGGGCCCTCTGAAACGGGGGCCCAGACCCGCGGGACCCCACAATCAGCCTATACACCCAAATCACCTGGATGCTACTGATAAAGAGAGCAGCCCTAATGCCACTCGGAATTCCCAAACCCGTCTCTGGAGGTGGGACCCAGCCATCTGTATGGGTATCCGACCTATTTAAACTTAGGCACTCAACACTACTGGAGTGATGAGGAATATCTGCCTTTGAACAACTCTGAGAGGCTCTGATGGACTGAGGGAGAAGCCTGAGCGGGGAACAGCCCATAAAGGGGCGTGCACACGAGAATATACCACATGTTGAAGCAACGGCCTGGCAGGGTGCAAAAGCCCTGGGTCAAGTCCTAGTGTGGCCGTTAAATCACTCTGGCCAGTCCTTATAGTTGCTTCACTTGGCAAACAGAGATGAAGAGCCTCCCTGCCAGGGTTGGTGAGGAAGGAGTGGAAAAGGATGCAGAGCAACAGTCCCCACGCGAGGATGTCCTTGAGCAGGCGTTCTGAGGCGGCCTCCAGCACAGGAGCCGTCCTGACGCAGGCAGTGCGTGCGTGTGTGCGTGCGTGTGTGTGTGTGTAGGGGTTGCTTGGCACACCCCAGCTCTAATCTGACTTGCTCAGGTCCCACCCATGTGGCCCTGGGTGAACAGTGCCACTCAGCCTACTTGTCCGTAAAATCAACGTACTGTGCATTTAATGAGTCTCAAGCCCTTAAAAGGGAGAACAGCATGAATGTCAGACGCTCACCATTAAGACAGCAGGAGTTCATGTGTGTAAAAGCCCTTGGTTAGCCCAGGGCCTGGCTCACAGCCAGCAGTCAACAACTGGGAGCCACTGTCATTATGGCCGTTACCAGGGAGGGACGTGTGCCATGGTTAGCCTCACTGTAAAGCAGATGTGAAGAAATCCACACCTGGGGAAGACCAAGCTATAGCGAGTTCCCATCAGCAAGGGACGGGGGTGCCTGGGTGGCTCTGTTGGTTAAACGTCTGACTCTTGGTTTTGGCTGAGGTCGTGATCTCAGGGTTTTAAGATTTATCCCCGAGTCAGGCTCTGTGCTCAGCCTGGAGTCCATCTGAGAGTCTCTCTCTCCCTCTCACTCCTCCTGCTCACACTCTAAACAAATAAATAAATAAATAAAATCTTCAAAAAAAAAGGAAGAAGGAGGCAGGGACAATGAGACAGGGTAGAGCGAATACGGGCTCTGGGGAGGAAGCTTGGGCTGAAATCCCAGTGGTGCCTTCTACTACTTGTGAGACTGCAGACTAGTCACCTAATTAGCCCACGTCTCAAATTTCTTCATCTGAAAGACAAGGATCGGATTACCCACTTTCTGGCTCTGGTGAGGATTTGCAGATGTGAAAATGTCTGGCATGTGGCAGGGAGGAGGCAGGGAAAGTTCCAAGTCAACATGCACAGGGTGGATCTGAAAATAGGGCCAACAGGACTGACACTGTCCCAGGAGAGACTTCCCAATGGAAAGGATAAAGGAAAGTTAAATTCGAAGAAAAGACAAGTCACAAGAGATCCTCTTCCAAAACACGGAACAGGAAACTGGGCTGTGGGTCAGCCAGAGGCCAGGGACCCCAGTGCACATCTGCTGGAAGATCTGGGTGGTGGGTGCAGCTGTTCTCTAAACCAATCAGACCCCTGGTTCTGACACACACCAGGTGGGGATGTTCCTTCCCTGTTCCCCGGGGAAAATGTCCCATCCTCCACGGACAGGGAGGAGGACCGTGTATGCTGCAAGCACACATCCATGCCATGAGGACTGGCCCAATAGAGAGGCCTTGGACTACAAATGGTTAAGAGGCACATCAGGTTACGGAGGAAAAGTCCCTCTCCCCACTGCTCTTCCTGGACTCATTCCTGAAAGCAAAGCAGAAGGTGGCATCTGATCATAGCAAGATAAAATTTGGCCTCCTCTCGCTAAATAATGAGGTTTTCTCCTGGCACAAAAGCCAGAGTGACTGTGGCCCTAAACCAGTCTGTGGACAGCCCATTCCATGGTTCTCGCCTGGAAGAAGTGATCCTATTTTCACTACCTTGAACCCCAAGGACAGGGAGAAACACCTCCTGGAGGCTTTCCAAGGGGCAGACCTGCCTTGTCAAGGTACAGAGGAGGGGGCAGACAGAAGCAATGCTTTCAAGAATGCTAGTCCCTGCAGCTTCATGGGGTGGAGGGAGACGGGGCAGAGCAGCCTGGGCTCCAATAATAGGCAGCCACTGTCCCGGGAAGTGGCTAGACTCTGAGGGATGGCTCCTCAGACACTCTGGAATGGACGTGCTGAGAACACACTGGCGAGTGTTTTTAAGACTGCCTTTCCCTCCCCTTATTCCTGGGCTGGGGAAAAGGAAGAAGAGTGTCTGAACCCGGCCAGCAGAAATGCAAATGCTTGGTTTTCCTGGAGAAAAGGGAGTTTGCTGCTCGAGGCTGTTGCTACAGCAAACACAGTGAGGTCAGAGCCCTTAGGTCGGCCCAGCACTGCTCTGGTCACTGGGGGCTGCTGGCAGCTGTTGCTAGGAGGCCAGCACAACAGCTAGGTCAGCTTTTCCAGCTGTGTGGGATCCCTCTGCACTGCTCCTGCTTCTCCCAGTCCCACCCTGCTTGAAGATGCTGACTCTAAGAAGGTCGGGGGTTGTCTGTTTTCCTTGGCTTCCTGGCTATCCCCAATCCCTAGCACTGTGCACCAAAGGACAGGAGTTAGGTTTCTCCGAGAAGCTATGTGAGTAGTTCTGGTGTGTGATGGTCCGCGGGACTGAGGGAGAAAAACAGTAGGCTGCTCCCAGCCTGAATTCTCTGAGAGTCCCACTGTCCCCTGCCCAGAGCTCAACAGGGTCAAGCTGGTGGGGAGAGAAACCTGGCTGGACCCCAGAGGAGCACATTTAAAGCCAGTGACAAAAGAGCTCACTCTGGACGAGGAGCGAGGTAAACCCAGTGGAAGGAACCACACATGCAGCAAGAGAACTAGCTGGAGTGTTAACAGCGGGACAGGCCGAGGCTCTGGGGGTGGGGAAGGTGGAGAAGAGAAACACCTCCCCCTCCACCGCCTGCCAACAAGAGGCAGTTTACTCTGTGCCTCTACTCTTGGCTCTAGGTTTCTGTCTCATGCAAAGGCATGGCACTCGTCAACAGGGACCCAAAGCAGGACAACCACCACACTTTCTGCAGACTGAGGCGGGGCTGGCAACACTGTCACATCCAGCCCTGCTTCCCATTACTGCCTGGCTTGCTCTGGGCTGTTAGAGCCCAAAGGGGAACTCCTAGCCTGCAGTCCTGACTCTGGGGGTGGTTTGGGGCCCTCACAGAGGGCCCTGCAGAGGCCTTCTCAAAGTCTCCAGGACAGCTCCTGCTCCTGTCCTGTCTCGAAGCCTATAGTAGGCCAGGGGCAGGCCAGGCAGCACCTCATTCCAGAGGCTTTCCACGGATAAGCAAGAATCCCAAAGAGCACTTGAAGTGATGCAACCTCTGTTCCCCTTTCTCTTCAGCCTTTCACCAGCCAGGCGAAGTGAGCCCTGTCCCTCCCTGATGAAAACATGACCACGGTTCACCACCACCCTCAGGACAAAGTCTCAATTCCTTTTATCATCGTCCATGTCCTGGCCAGGCACCTCACCTCCAGAAAGCTTTCCTAATTTTCCACCTCGGCCCCCACCATTCTTGGCTGTGACTTTCTGGGAAGTCAGCAGAGGCCTGTTCTACCAGTAAAGCAACTGCAAACTTCAAATAGGTTCCTTTCTCAGATGAGGCTTCCGCTTCCCCTCTGGTCCACTTTGCTCCTTGCCTTCCTCAGATGTCCCATAGCTGTTAACACCCTCATGATCTCAAGAGGACTCAAGTCATCACGAAATGTAGTCCAGGTCCCTACACACCTAAGAGCTTGTGCTCAATGAGACACATCCTGGGAGAGGGGCCGGGATCCTAGATGAAGGCAGAATCCTGGCTCATACAGCCTCTTTTTCCTTCCCACTCAAAGATGAGCATTTCTGAGGCCAGCCTACACAGGAGAGCCAAATGCAGGGAGGTCTGACCACTCAGGAAAAATCAGAGGAAAAAGGGAGCATAGAGACCTGAGCTGAGACCCTGGGACAGCAGGATCTTTGCCTGACGCACTGTCTCTGCTTTGGGAGTTCTATCTAGCTCAGGAGACAGCTATGTATCAACTTACCCCTTATCACCATTGAAGCTGGTGGAGTGGAAAGTGCCCGCATCTGGCCAGGGGTCTGCTCTGAATCTTATATCCTACCTCCAGTCTTTTCTGGAACCCACTTTTGGGGCTTAACACAAAAGAGGTCAACCACTGGCCTTAGACCTCATCTTGGGCCTGAATAACCTAAAGCTTCAGGCTCCAAGTCAATCCACCAATCTGTGGTTAATCCGAGAACGCTCCTCCCCCTCCTTCAGAGTTTAAGTTATTTGCCTCCCTGTTGGCTTGGGTCACTGGGCCTGTCAAGCAGTTCCTCCACCAGGAGACCAGCAGCCCTAAAGAGCACAGGTGCACCTAGTATAGCCCTGGACCCTGTCCCCGAATAAGCCAGCACAAGCTGAGAAGGCCAACAAGTGAGTCTTCACAGAGCTCAGCTGTTCTGTGCCTGGCTCACAGGCTGGGGGCCTGACTTCTAGGGATAGCCCCCTCACAGATGCTGAACACAGATGTTAAGGACTTCTATCCCTAGGACTATAATCCTTCTCCACCAGGCCACATATTTGAAATGGGTTTCACAGATCATTTAACCAGCAAACTGGGGGCAGAGAAGGCAGGTATCTAAGTATCTAAGTTATCTAAGTGTCTACGTATCTAAGGTATCTTGGTATCTGAGCAAGGAAACCTCAGGGTGTGAAATCACTACTGCTCTCTACTTTTCAGGACCCAGAGTCCCACTGAGACCAAGTCGGACTCTAATTTCAAAATGCCCTGACAAGAATGGGGCAAAGTGAAGCTTATTTAAAAGACAAAGTCTTTGGGATGCCTGGCTGGCTCAGTTGGTAGAGCACGCGATTCTCGATCATGGGGTTAGAAGTTTGAGCCCCACATTGGATACAGAGATTAATAATATAATCTTTATTTTTTTTTAAGGTTTTATTTATTGGAGAGAGAGAGAGAAAGCACGCATGCACACACACATAAGCAGGAGGCACAGTGGGAGAGGGAGAAAGAAGCAGGCTCCCACCTGAGCAGGAAACCTGATAAGGAACTTGATCCCAGAACCCTGGGATCATGACCTAAGCTAAAGGCAGATGCTTAATTGACTGAGCCACCCAGGTGCCCCAAGAATAGAATCTTAAAAAAAAAAAAAAAAAAAAAATTTTTTTTTTAAAGGTTTTTTGAAGGGGGAGGTTGGCTATATGCATCATGAATGAGGCTGTGCTGCAGCAATAACCCTGGGTGGCTCTTAGACTATCTTGTGCTCAACTGTGGGTTTTTTTTTTTTTTTTTTTAATTAGTTCGTGTGTTTTTTTTTTTTTTTTTTTGTAAGAGTTTATTTATTTATTTGACAGAGAGCGATCACAAGCAGGCAGAGAGAGAGGGGAAAGCAGGCTCCCCGCTGAGCAGAGAGCCCGATGTGGGGCTCGATCCCAGGACCCCGAGATCATGACCTGAGCCGAAGGCACAGGCTTTATCCACTGAGCCACCCAGGCGCCCCTCAGTGAGTTATCTTTATCAAAGTTTAGTATTATGAGATCATGTCCTGTGTTCTTTACAAATTTGAGTCTTCAGGGCTCAATCCTATGACTGCCCCATTGCTCACAGGATGAAAATACACCTTTTCAGGTCCACCAGCCCATCTAATATCTCCGCCATCACGTAAGGATGCCAAAAGCAGGGCGCAGCCTTGGCCAATGTTTAGTTTTTGTAGCATGCTGTTTCATCAACAGGCCACACATTTCCACTCTCAACACTTAACTGCTTGGCAAGATCCTTTAATTTGTCCATCATAAAACTATCACCAGCTAATAGCTTTTTTTCTTTTTGTCTTTAAGGACTTCTTCTTGGGGCACCTGGGTGGCTCAGTTCGTTAAGCGTTCGACTTGACATCAGTTCAGTTCATGATCTCAGAGTCATGAGATCAATCCCCACATTGCATTGTGCTTGGCACCCGGAGTGGAGTCGGCTTCTCTCTCTCTTCCTCCCTCCACCCCTCCCCCAACTTGTGTGCCTCCTCTCTTAAATTTTAAAATCTTTTTTTTTTTAAGATTTTATTTATTTATTTGACAGACAGAGATCACAAGCAGGCAGAGAGGCAGGCAGAGAGAGAGGAGGAAGCAGGCTCCCCGCTGAGCAGAGAGCCCGATGCGGGGCTCGATCCCAGGACCCTGAGATCATGACCTGAGCTGAAGGCAGTGGCTTAACCCACTGAGCCACCCAGGCGCCCCTTAAATTTTAAATTTTTAATCTTAAATTTTTTAAATCTTTAAATTTTAAATCTTAAAAATGATTTAAAAAAAAATCATTAAGAAAGGAAAGAACTAGGGGCGCCTGGATGGCTCAGTTGTTAGGCATCTGCCTTCGCCTCGGGTCATGATCCCAGCCAGAGCCCTGGGATCGAGCCCCGTGTCGGGTTCCCTGCTCGGCAGGAGGCCTTCTTCTCCCTTTCCCACTCCCCGTTTGTGTTCCGTCTCTCGCGGTCTCTGTCAAATAAATAAATAAAATCTTAAAAAAAAAAAAAAAAAGAACTAGTGTCTTATTATGCACTCTTTTAAATGTTGACTATGAGGCCTCATTTGTTCCACTATAAACAGCAGCTTACTGGTTTATTATGAAAAGGATGTAACTCAGGAACAGCCACATGGAAAAGCAGCTTCGGGCAACACACAGAAGGGGCACAGAGATCCCGTGCTCTCCGAGCACACCACTCTTCCCCAATCTCCACTGTCCACCAGTCTGGGAGCTCCTGCTCAATTGTTGTTTTTTTTTTAAGATTTTATTTATTTATTTGCCAGAGAGAGAGAGAGAGAGAGAGAGAGCGAGCGAGCACAGGCAGGCAGAGTGGCAGCAGAGACAGGCAGAGTGGCAGCAGAGGCAGAGGGAGAAGCAGGCTCCCTGCTAAGCAAGGAGCCCGATGTGGGACTCGATCCCAGGACGCCGGGATCATGACCTGAGCCAAAGGCAGCCACCTAACCAACTGAGCCACCCAGGCGTCCCTCAATTGTTTTGTATAAGATGCTCACTCCTATGTGAAGCCAACTTGGTTCCCTGGTTTCCAACCACCTTTGTGACAAGCCCGCCACCACCACCAGCTCTGCCCTCACGGAACTCTGAACTCAAGGGAGCCATGGGCTACGCACACGGAAGACACGCTGATAAGGCTTCCAGGACGGGGTGCCACAGCTCACACATCTGCACTCAGATTTTTAAGAGAGCACAAGGGCAAGGCTAAGGGGAGCAGAGACTTATTCATAGATTCCCCCATTATGGGGTAGCTACATGAGAAATCTTTCGGGGCAATGTCCAGAATGATGTCTCACAGGCGGTAAACATGAGGAACTTGCTACTCTGGGACAGGAATCCATCCTTAACCATGTTTGGGTCACTCATCCTTTTGAGAATACTGAAAACCACGGATGATCTTCCTATCCTAACTCAAAACTGTCCAGTGGTTTGGTTTTTTTTTTTTTTTTAAAGGACGTATCTGTGCCTGCATACAAAATTCTGGTTAATTTCAAAGGTTCTCAGATCACCTGATGCTAACAGCCTTCCTCTTAACTGGTAGACAATATGTGACTTAGATACGTACCGGAGAGTCATAAAAACATGCTAACAGAAGCTGGAACGTACCTGTTTCGTAGAGTAATTAACAACAATCTCCAGCTACGATATGCCAGACCGTGTGTTATGAGGGCACCATGACGATCTCCCTCTTACAGACCAAGAGACTGAGATTTGGAGGATGAGGTCAGCTGCCCACAGGCATGCAGCTAGGAAGTGGCAGAGCTCGGACTCAAGCCCAGGTTTGTCCAGCTCAAAAATCCATGTCCCTCCCATCTCACTAAATGGCTCTCACCTGATGATGTTCTTTTGGGCTGCTGAGAGCCTGAGTTACATCTGGATCATGGCCCCAGACCCCACCCACTGACTGGACTCAAAAGAACTATGCCAAGAGTCTGGGACCATGTCATCATGTATATGGCTGACCATACATGATGATCAGCACTGCAGTCCAAGTATTCTGGGGAAAAAAATAAAAGTACCAGGCACCCAACAGGCCCCTTTCCTTTCCTGGGGCATGATGGTCACCAGCAAGTACCTGATCTAGGATATAGTTGCGTTTCTTGCGGGCGGCGATCTGGATGAGGCGGTTGAGGCACTGGGTGGCCTGCTGGATGAGGACATCCCAGCGGCCGGCGTAGTTTCGCTGCCGGCGTAGGCCCATCACCTGTAGGCAGAGGGTGGTGAAGGGGTGGGTGGTCCTGGCTGCAGGGCAGCACTGGAGTGGGGGGAAGGGGTATATATGTAGAGACCAGGGGCCATCCTTACCCGCATTTTATCCATGATGGCATTGGTACCCAGAATGTTGTACTTCTTGGAGGGGTTGGAGGCCGCGTGTCTGACGGCCCACGTGGTCTTCCCAGCAGCAGGCAGGCCCACCATCATCAAAATCTACAAGAATGGGACAAAGAGGGACACTGAAGCAGTAGCAGTGGGTGGCATGGAGGCCTGGCGCCACCCTCACTCACTGGTGACCTCAAGGGTAACCCAACCTCATGGCTGCCTCTGGAAAACAGCAGCAGTAACTGCGTCTACACAGTGCTGTTGTTGGGAGTCAAAGACATGAGGGCTGTCAGACTCTTACAGATGGCCTTGCACGGGCCGAGCACAAAATCAAGTGCTGTTCTTGTGAATATTTACACTTTGGTTCAGGCAGGATTAAGCGCCTTCTGACAGGGAAAGCCCCGGACAGGGTCACGCACTGAGAATGGTGCATGTAGCGGCCAGGAGAAGCGGTACAACCCTCCTGGAGGCCGAAAAGGGGACAGTCTATATGCAAGAGGATAAGCATGGTATTTTAGTACATTCAGAATCTGGCAAACATGAGATACAACCTAAATACCCACCAAGAGGGGAGCAGTTCGTTTGTCAGGCCATTAAAAATGGGTTTAAAAAGAGGGTTTCATGTAGTTGGCTAAAGCTCACAAAATAATGTTGAGTGAAAAGGGCAGATATCAAAATGCTTATACCTTATCATCTCAAATTATAAGTGTGTGTGTACAAAACAGGCACCCAGCACAGTAAAAAGGATAGACAGCCTAAGCTCGAAAACTTTATTGGTGAACTTACTTGCAGATAGTGGAATTATGAGAAATTAACTTCAGTGTTTAGTTTTTTAGGAATAAGCATAAAAATCACTTTTGTATCTGAAAAACCATCATTTTGAGAGCAAAGATCTCTGGTAGAGCTTCTGCAGCCAAATCACCCCCAAGATCTGTCATTTTTGTTCATCAGACGGTCTTGGCCTCCCTGAAGGAGCCATGTGGAAGAAGCCACATGACACTTTCTTTGGGAACCTTCCCAAGACTTAGGTCTTTCACCTCAGCCTCTCCCTCCTCCGCGCAAGGCACACCATGGCTCCCCTCTCCTCTCTCTCCCAGCCCTGGGAAGCCTAGAGCAAGTGGTCCTCCACCCAACTCCAAGGTTACTCCCTTCCTGAGCGATGCTCTCACCACCTGGCTGCAGTGTCTCCCCTCTGCCTTGGCACCAACATGGCTCTGGAGAGGTGGCCTCCAATGTGGTCTTCCAGGCCCACTCACCTCACACTCTGCCTTGCTCTTTGGTCCAACGGTGCCCCGGGTCCGCTCACTCAGGGGAAGGTGCTGGATAAAGGTGAAGCCTGGGAGGACAGAACAGTAGGGCTCTGCCCGCTGCCCGAAGTTGAACTCCACCGCACAGTTCTTCACCAGGACATGAGGGTAGAGGGCCTGACCGCCCAAGGCTTCCTTCTGGATCCGGAAGGCAATGCCCATCCACTTCCCATTCTTGGTGAAGGAGAGTTCCACATCATTTCCACATTCAAAGTCCTAGGAGAAAGAGCCAAAGGAAGATAACTGTCAACGCTCAGCTTCAGATAGAGGGAAGCAAAGCTAGGAGGGAGCAGATGCGGGGAGTGGAAATACAGCTGCCTTCCCAATTTAAGTGTCCCCCCACCCCCCACCCGCCAGCAGATACATGAGGCAGCACCAGCGAACAGCTGAGAAGGTGCAGCCAAAGCCCTCCTTGTCCCCAAACCCCAAAGCTGGGGGATGTGACACATGTCATTTTAGGAAGCTCCAAGTCTTGTGCCTAAGACAAATATTGACAGAAAAGGCGATTCCGTCTGTCCTCGAGCCCAGCAAGAGTAGTCTGCAAAGAGAACAGATGGAAGGAAAGCCACAGCAGGGCTTCTCCAGTGAAGCCCAGCTCCAAAAATGCTTTCATTCGTTTGTTTAACACGCGTTCCGCAGCTCCTGCTCTTCCTGGGGCATAGATCTGTCGGTGATCCAGGACTGTTGGAGCACGGGGCCTGGTGCGGCATCAGACAAGGACACTATCCTAATTTGGTAAGAGCACCTACCCAGGAGCAAGATTCTCTGAGGAGGGGACCTGCAAGCCAAGTCCTGAACAATACATGGAAACCAGCCAGGTCTGCGGGGGGAGGAGACAGTCCTACAGAGCAGTGTTGTTTGTGTACAAATTCGATGGGCAGAGAACAAAGGGTCAGCCTGGCTGAAGCACACAAGATGAGGAAGAAGGAACTTCAGGTGCGGCGGGAGAGCCAGGCGCTTGTCCATTCAAACCCCACCGAGTTCCTATGGAGCAGCTGGAGCTCAGTGGTTAAGACCGTCTGGGAAGGCAGACTGCTTCAACTCTGCTATTTACTAACCGTGTGACCTTGGGGTTCATCTACAGTTTCCTTATCACACAAGGGGGGCCATGACAAGACTATGCTGCAAACAGGACTAAGTGGGTTAATGGGACCGATGAGTCCGAGACGTCAAGCACCGTGGGGAGACATGGTCCCTGTCCTCTGCGTTGTGAGGGGCTCTTTGTCACCTCGGGAGTTTGGACTCCATGCTGATGGCAGAGCAGAGCCCCTGACTTGTTTCGAACAGGGGAGGGGCTTGGTCAAAGCCGCTTCAGGAAGATCATTCTGGGTGCAAAGCAAAGGTTTACATTTAAGGGAGACTCAAAATGTGGGATCAGATGGCTGCCTGAAGCAAAGCACAAGGTCAGGTTCCCGATTAAAGTACAAGACCTGGTATTCTTTCCTCTGGAGTGGGGAGACCACCTTGGAACCTGTCCTTAAGAAGTGGCGAGAATTCCTTTCTCTAAGTAGCTTCCTCACCAGCGTCCTCAGCGCTCACAGGACACAGCTCAATATGGTCCTTATCTGTTCATCTCTAAATGCCCACAGAGGTCAAAATCACGCAGGGCAGACACCCAAACATCTGGCAAAGGGACTCCTGCCCAATCCCTGCAGCAGGATCCCCACCATACCTTCTCATGTGAGCAAGAGTGGCCGAGGTCACCTTTGCTCTCACATGGAGATGAGCATCCCGGGGGTCAGTCTTCCTTACGGCCACCAGCCTCACTCAGGGAGCTTACTATATTGTACAGAAACCAGCACCCTCAACTGACAAATCCACCACCCATGGGGCCATCTGTCCAAGAGGCAAGGGTGGTCCTGTCAGTCCTGCTAAAACACCCTGTGCCGGTCCAGGGTCTCGAATCTCAAAGTCATCATGCCCAGTGTTATCCTCGGTCGTCTATAAAGCTCTAAGCACAATATTCCTTATGGTCTGCTGAAATGGGTTCTACGGTTCTCGCTGCCTGACAGCCATTGTGTCCTCTTCTGCTAATGTTGAGAACTTGGGATCTAACACAAACGGGCTCCCCCTGGCTTCCCTCGGGCTCCTAGTCTTCACGCCTCCTCCAACCCATCACCCCAAGCCTTCTAAAAAGTTATGGCACCCTTTGAAAAAAGGAAACTGTGCATGGGATCTTAAAAACAGAAGGAGTGGGGTTCCTGGCTGAATGATCTAATTGCAGCAGGAGTCAAGGCCTGTAGTTACGCACTAGCACACGCTCACAGAGCCTCATGCTCCGATGGGACAGAATCCAGGGGATGCTGCCATACACTGATGCTGTGTTAAGGTGCCACAGCCTCTCTGGAGCGCAGTCTTGGTGGCAGCAACCGAAACTTAAAAATACACCTCTGATGGTGCCTGGGTGGCTCAGTTGTTAAGCGGCTGCCTTCGACTCAGGTCATGATCCCAGGGTCCTGAGATTGAGTCCCACATCAGGCTCCCCACTCTGCAGGAAGCCCCGCTTTCCTTCTCCCACTCCCCTCTTGCTGTGTCTCTGTCAAATAAATAAATAAAATCTTAAAAAAAAAAACAAAAAAAAAACCAAAACACCCCACCTCGGACCTAGAAATTCCACTTTCAGGAATAAACACTACAGGTAGATTCTCATAAGAATGCAAAGACGGATGTGGTGCCAATCACTCAGCCCAGCACTGCCAACTGTGCTCCAATGGGGAAGTGGGAGACCCAGGCGATCTAAGTGTGGAAACACAAAAAGAACCCCAAGATACTGTGGTACATGGGGACAGGACAAGCCGCCACTGCAGCATCGACTACCCCAGCAGACCGCTTCCCGAGCCATCAACAGGAGATTGGCTAAATGAAGGCCAGGTAAACTGATGCTTGCGTCAGAGTACGAGGCAGCCACCAGATGAAAAAGGGAGACACTAAGCGAATGTCCACTAACAGAGAACTGAACATATGAACACGGTAGGTGCACACGACTGCAGACTATGTGCAAGAACCAAAAGTCTAGGTAATGACAGCAAAAATCTCTAAGACAAATAATTAAGCAAAAACCAACGTGAAACAACACGGGTGCTGTGCTACCTCTTCTGTAGAAGGGAGATGACCATCATCTTTCTTGTATTTGGATGAAGAAATCCTGAGGACCGGGGGTCCCTGTGTGCTAGGAGCGTGTGTGACCACATGTGGAGGGGAAAGGCCTACAGGAGACTTTGCACTGCGCATCTTCTGACATTATCTCTCTTGATATCTTTGGAAACCAGATGAATTCCTTAACTATTCAGAAATGTTTTTAACTGAGCTAAATCTACATTATTTGTGTGAAGAAGAAAAGACAACCAAGATTGACTGTTAAATGGGAAATTAAAATGTAAAGTTTAGAGCAGTTTGTAGAGCATAAATGTGGTGAATTTTTGGTTAAGAAAACATGTTTTTTATTAAAAAGATAATGAGGTCATGAAAGACAAGAGAAGGCTGGGAAACTATTTCACACTAAAGAGCCCTGACAAGAAAATGCAATCCATGACCCTGGACCAGAACAATATTGCTCTAAAGGATACTGCTGGGACAACTGACAAAATTTAAATGTGACTGTGGAGGAGATAATAGTATTATATCAATGTTAAATTCGATAACTGTGTTGTGGTTAAGACTGCAGCTTTATTCTTACAAAATGCAGGCTGAAGGACTAAAAACCAAAAACATGACGTAGGCACCCTAGTCTCCAGTGGACCAGATACCAATCAGACACAGACACCGCTATGTTTGAGAAATGGTAAAAGCAAACTGGCGAATGTTAGAATCTGGGCAAGACTGAGGTTTCTTAAGGATTTTGAGTTTGAAATCATCTTCCAGTGAGAGTGAAGGGGAAAAAAGAGTCCATGGGTACAAACAAGGGTGGGGGAGGAGAACAAGACCAAGAGGAAGCACCCGGGTAGCCACCTCGCCTGAGGTCTCATGGCACACTTGACGACATCTAGAGCTCCTAATGGTAACAGCATTTAAGTATTATTTACTGAGCACTTACTCTGCTCCAGGCAATGTTAGAAGTGTTCTAATGGACTGGCTTAATGGCCCAACACCCAACTCAGCAGACTCTCATAGAGAGCATGCTGAAATACGGGGGTGGGGGGTGCAGGAGGGGGGCTACCCAGTGCTGAGTGGACAAGCAGGAGCTGGGTCCGGGGAGTCTGGCCCCAGAGCCACAGCCATTGTGTACAGCACCATCAAGTGTCAGTCACTGTTCTCAGGGACTGAAGTTGGAGTGTAGACAGCCATCCTTTATCTTGTTCTGTTCAGCATCCACCCCTGCCCTTCTAGAAGACACTGCACTGTAGGAAGCCTGGCTCAAGCAGTGTGATGTGAAGGAAGGGAGATGTTTTGGGAAGAGAGGGTGCCACAGTGGGGCGAGAGCCAACAGCACTGCCTTAAAAGAGAGCAGAAAGGCTATTCCAAGCAAGGAGGAAAGAAATTCCTGGGTGTGTTTAGAAAATATCCCTCTTGTATCTAGGACTGGAGAAAGACTGCACATACCTGACAATCCCAAACCTTACCAAGGTGCCATGTGACAGCTTTGCACAAGACCAAAGAGGGTAGAATGGCAGAATCTTGCCCAAAATGAGAGCCAACATTTCCATCTGATAAAGAGACAAAGAGCTGTGGCAAAAGCTGCTGGACACAGGGCAGATAATGGACAGAGGTTTTCTGAGAAAGAAGCCTGCAGGTCCAGCTGATAGGACCAACGTCTGGTTCCGCCAACTCCCCCAGGCTGCCGGCACTCACCGCAAAGCAGCCAATCACGTCATTCTCTGCAAACTTGTCTCCGTAGTTCTCAAACCGGCTGTTGGTGGACTTCTTCCCAGTGCCTCCATAGCCATAGGAGAAAGGCTCTTCACCTGATGGAAGAAACAGGCAAAAGCTGGTTAAACCTGCCATGGTCCCAACAGCCTTTATGGCTGCCACAAACTTTTGGAGGAAAAAAAAAATTAGTTTCTTTACTCATTTTACTAATTAGATGCTTTTGGGTGGATGGGTGGGTGAGAAAGTGAGGAAGGTCCTGCTGAAAGGAAGCCCCTCATTATGCAGCGCTCTAGGAGGCTTGGTAGGTTTAGGTGTGAAGTTGGGAATGGGAGCTGACCTGAACCGCTGCACAAACAGGAGAACCTGGAGAGAGAGGGAGGAAGGGAGAGGAGCTAGGACAAAGGCGGGATGCATGCAGGGGCACAACCTTCCTCGTGACACTCAACATTCAGCCGAGTCTACCAATGACCTCATTTTTGGTGCCAGTGGGTTCTGGGCAGAAATCAGGCAAGGGCCTGGGTTCTGCTTCTGGAGACCATGAGGTTTACATGCTAGGGAAGGCACCAGATTTGCAGGCCACAGAACTGGGGGCTGAAGCAATGGGAGGAGGAGTGAGATCCCGAGGGCCTTGTGTGAGACCGGGGGTGTATGGAGAGCCTTGACCAGAAAGGCAGGCGCTGACAGGAGTAATTCCAGGCCCAGCGCTTCTACACACCAGCTGCTGGCCCCGGACATCTGACTGCTCTGGGCTTTGAACCTTTACCTGTATCAACTACCCACCACTTACACCCAAAAACTGAGACAGGGAGGACTCGAGAGGACATGGGCATCTGAATTAAAAAGTGTGAATATCTACCCAATGAAACTGCACACTCCTGACTTAGCATTTCTACTTTTAAGGATCAGTCTTAAGTGAACAGTCAGATCATTACACACAAGGACAACTTAAGAGTTTAACTGCAAAAGTTGCAATCAACTTACATGATCCACAAGACATTTACAAGTAAGTGACACTACTATAAAATGGAAAACTATGCAGTGGTCAAACAGCTCTACTTATTTACAAAAATATGCCCAGCATCTATCAAGTAGGAAAAAGAAACCAAGCTACAAGATAGTACGCATAGTGTGACCCAGTTTGAGATATACAAAGAACAAAAGAACTGTCCAGAAGACTAGATAAAAATGTTAACACCGCTTATCTCAGAGGTTTGGGAGGATTTTCATTCCCCTCTCTCCAGATGGCCTGAACTGTTACAAAGAGTACACATTATTTTCATAATCAGAATTTTCTATGACCAAAGCAAAAGGTCTCAGCATGGGTCATCGAAATCAGTCACTTCGGGCCGGGGTGTCACTTTAGGCCTGCTGAACTTCATTCAAAGCCCCTCAGTTGGCAGCCCCTGCTTCTCTCTGCCAACCAGCCCCCTGCTCCCTGCTTCCCCTTCTACTCTGGGTCTGGCTCTGGACAGAAAACCCCAGACACAAATGTACAGGGCTCGAAGAACTTATTTTCAGCATGGTTTGAGGACAGAAGACAACTGATCTTTTAAAGAAGGGGGTCAGCCTTCTAAAGAGAACTGTGAACCCTCCCCTAAAAGAAGAAGAAGCAATTTTTCATAGAAAAGTTAAGAGGACTGCGGTCCTTCCAGCTGCCTGTGGTCCGTACAGTCTTGTACACCTCAAGACAGGCAGGTGCACCACCCCGGGATAGCTGTGCTCCGAGTCCCATGCTGGGAAGAGAAGCTTAAGAAGCTTGAGAATCCAGGGACAGAGGCAGCTGCTCTAGTACCCAGACTGCTAGGCTGCCCTCCCCTTACCCAGCTGCGTGCTGCAGGAGTCCAGGGACCAGCCAATACGGACAACGTGTGGGTCGGGCTCTGTGGAAGGAAGGTGCTTCACGGAGATTTCCTCATTGATCTGGGGACAAAGAATAAGAGGGCTCAGAATTGATGCTTGGAGGCTCGTGGGTTATAAGGCAATACAAGAGGACAGCACGCAGGCATTAAAAAATCAGCAGTGGCTCTTGCTGCTGGGGAAGAGGTGTTGAGGCCGCTCGGAAGGGCCCAGGAAAGTACATGGCCACAGAGAGAGGCACTTTAAAATACAGCTTTTTTAAGTAAGTATTTAATTATTTGACAGAGAAAAACAGAGAACACAAGCAGGGGGAGCAGCAGGCAGAGGGAGAGGGAGAAGCAGACTCCCTGTTGAGAAAGGAGCCCAACTCGAGACTCGATCCCAGGACCCTTTTAACATGCTGCAGGGGAAATGGAGACTCTCATATTTAGTGTAAAAGGATAAACTGGCACCATGTCTTTGGAGAGCAATTTAGCAACCTCTGTCAAAACTGCAAAAGCTGTGCTCTGTAACCCAGCAATTTAACTTCTAGTTTACAGATGCACCCATAGGTGCACATGTGACCACACGACACATACACAAGGATATTCAGTGTGACACCGTTTGTATTAAAAACAGCTCTCCCCACCCACCCATCAGTAAGGCGCTGCCAAAAACAAAAATAAATAAGGCATGCCACGTTACGGCACGTCCGTGCCACAGAAGAGATGAAGCAGCCAGACAGCGAAGCACGGCTGCGGCGCAGGGACAGGACTTGTCATCCAAGACACAGTACTAAGTACAGGGAGCAGAGAGAATGAACAGCACCTTCTGACTTACCTTACAGCCTAGACCGCCTAACAACCATGCGCAGCTGCATTAGTTGGAGGCTTCTCTAAAGTTAACCTATTCTGTGGACTTCTGGATGCACATTTTCTACATTTTCTGTGTCCAAATCAGGGTAGATATTACAAATGATGTGGTAAGAAAGCACTCTGGAAGTTTAACTGGGTATTTCTCTCTGACAGGCACACAAAACAATGCATGAATCACAACCGACAGACTTAATCAAAAATGATAACCCTCGGTCAGCTCGCCCCTCTAAGAAATGGGGAGACCAGTGCCTATTTCATGATGTACGGCGGGGATTAATGGAGATGTCCATGTAAAGAGCCTGGCACCGTATCTAGTTGTACAAACGGTTCTGCATATACTAGCGGTCATAAACAAGTTTGAGAAAAAAAAATACATTTGGATTTACAAGGGACATGCAAGAAATTGTTAACACGTGTTATTTCTGGAGAGAATAGGGACTATGAGGGTTTGAGTCTAACTTCTTTTTTTAACCCTACGCTCTTCTGTGCTGTCTGAATTTTCGTTGAGCACGAGAATGTGTTGTTTCCCTAAACATAACCTGACATGAATCGTGGGGAGACGTTGGTAGAGGATGGCCTGGTGTCAGGACCACTCTTTGTCCAGCTCTCCTTCTGGCCTCACTTTAACTGGCATGGTCCACTTCCATTCTTTCTAGCTCATTTTTCTTCTAAACAACTCCTTTTCCCAGTTCTAACAAACATGTTATCCATAGTGAGGTTGGCTGTATAATACCTGGGTCAAATCTCACTGAAGGAAAAAAAAAAATATCCCACCAAGGAAAAAATCAGCTTGATGAGGCAATGTATGGCTGGCTTGCTCTCACGATAGGGCGTTTGGCAATGGCATGGTTCTCTAGAGTCCACCACGCTTCTCTTGCTTGAAAATACATAGTCTATGCTCAATCTCTTTCGCAATCATGGCTCTGAGCAAAGTAGCTGATGAAAGGCTCATCCCAAAAGATGGACCTGCTTTTTGTTCCTAACCCCTCAGTTGCTTCCACTCACCTTCATCTCAAAGCATACACGGCCCCTTCTGACTCCGTAGCTGGCACGGGCTCCTGACCACAGGTAGGCAAAGCCCTCAATTGTGAGAGGGTAGCCACTACTCCGGTCTCGGGCCACCTTGAAGTGGAGATCGCAGTTATCTGTGGAGGAAAAAGTAGGGAGTTTAGCTGATATTTTAAAGATCCAAGAGAAGGACAGGCACAGGCAAAGGTCAGTCCTCTAAGAGTGTTAACCAAGAGTACACAGGCAGACACATCATGAGGGCAGGTTCATGAGAAACCAACCACACTGACTAGCCATTCTCCCATTCGGTAGCAAGGCTCTGGACATTGCAAGCTGGCCCGCACAGGACCAATGCAGCCATCACGCGCAGGAACTGAGTTCTCCACCTGGCTGGGCTCCAAGGATGGCAGTCAGAGGAACCCCCAGAAATCATACACAAATGCACTTTACGGGAACGTACATTTGACAGGGAAAGGGTCCGTATCTCATCATGTTCAAGGAACTTAGCATTTCACAAAAAGGCTAATCCCACAGCTATACACTTTAACAATTTCCCTGAGCAAGACTCCTGCTGCCAACAGCTGCACAAGCCTCTGAACCCCCCACGCTTGCCTCCCAGGCACCCATGTCCAGGTGCGCCGCAGGCTCCCACTCCCCTGCTGGAGCTCCGACTCTTCCCACTCTTCAAGGAGCCCGTCAGGCCTCCAAGAAAGTCTTTCCTGACTACCCCATCTTTTCTATAAAGGCTGAGAGTTGTAATCTGTACATTTGGCATTTGATCGGCCACTGCTTCACTGACCACTGCCACCCTATACTTAAAAAGCTTAGCTTTACTCTGGGTATACAGGCTTTGAGATCCTGTGACAGAAGGGACTGTGTACGAGGTGTCTGTCTCTCTTCCGAAGTTCGTAGCCACTACTCTATAAATGTGAGCTAAGTAAAGAAACACATGAGTTGCCGTTAAGGTTCTGCTCTGTTGAAAAGTACTGTGTTCTCAGACCTAATCTGGCTTCATTTAAAGTCAGATTCCCAGGTTCTACCACTGAGATCTTGTCTGAGGAGGGGCAGGGCCTTTTATCAGCACCACCCCAAGGGTTCAGATGCGCCGTTAAGGGGAAGCCACTTATCCAGTGGAAAGAAACTGGATGACGGAGAGCAGGGCGGGCCAGGCTAATGACTCAGAGGACAAGGTGGCATTAGATGGAAACTGGGGAATGGTCGTCAAAGAGTTAAGTTTCCCCAGCTGCACTCAGGTTCCCTTCTTTATTAGGTGACAACCCCCTGGGGGTTTGGGGTTTTCCAAAGTGCCCTCGTACCCATTCTGAGGAGTGTTACTGAAAGTTCTCTGAGGTATCAGGGCAGGATTATACCTTCCTGAAGGGAAGGCGAGAGAAGAAAAATGACCTGCCCAGAATCCCAGGTAGAGCTGGGAGATCTTCGGCCTCCAAACCAGCACCCTCACTCCAGAGCCTGGTTTCTCACATCCCAGTTTCCCAATACTGACTGCAAAGCAGAATCAGATAGGCACCCCAAGGACTCACATGTGTCGATGGCAACAAGGGTGTCATCAAAGTCATCTTCATCCTCTTCGGCAGGAGGTTGAGGAGAGCGGCCCCTGTCAGGGAAAGGCGTTAAGTCTCATGAGAATGGTTGGATGAGCACAGAAGAAGGGAAATGAAGGTTCTGTTGGAATTTACAAGTGGCCTCCAGATGGCTTCCTGGATTTCAGTTTCTTCCCACAGAGATTAGTTAGCAAAAGCACTAAGCCGCCCTATACCCTTGCCGCAAGAGCAATGAATGTTGACTCCTAGAGTGGGCACGGGGACTAGAGAGGGTGCCCTCTGCTCAAGAGGGCCAGCAGAAGCATTTAGCTAGCTTGTTCAATGGCTCTCCTCTCACACCCTAAGATTCTGAGCCACGCCCTGTGCCAGCTGAGAGGTGCCTCCATATTGGCCTCAGTTACCAACCCAAGGACACAATAGTCCAGAAGGGACTGGACCATAAAGGGGACTATGCAAGGGCTCAGATCAACCCCAGTCATCACAATCTGTCCACATCTTCCTAAGACTCTGCATCCGCGAATATTTGAAATGACCCATTTTTTTCAGTCTCTTTCTGTCAAGTGTACTAAATTATGAATGAGACTCATCTCCTACCAAAACACCAAAATGGACTGATGTTAAAATACCACTTATAAGAATAAAGAGAGACTAGAAGGATGGGGCCCAATGCCCAGGGTCCTGCCTGGGACACTGGACCCTTTTCCATCGCGTGCCCAGATCAAGTACCCAAGGCCCATCTGGGAGGCTTCCCTCTGGTGAGTGCCCTTCCAGACCTGCCAGTCTAGGGCAAGCACAGAGCCCTGGACAAAGAAGGACCGCATCACAGATTAAGTTTCATCCTAGAAGGCTTTCCCTGCCAGCCTCAAATCAGAGCAAGTATTCCTTCTTTGCTCTCCACAGGCAGGCAGTCTAGGCCTCTGCACTGCAGGAGGCACTGGGAGAAACTCTTAAGAGGTACTTCCAAATCCTACCTTTAGTCACAGCCAAGAGACCCAGGCCCTGTCTCAGAGTCACAAGCCAGAGAGGATGGACTCCACCAAGTAGGAAATAAAACGTGTCAGACAACTGTCTAGATAAGTAGAGAAGAAATGGTCATTCCTAGTTTCTGTGATCAGAAAACTCTTATGCAGAAGTTGAAGGAGGGGAGGGGAGGACTGGGGCTAAGCAGAGGGGTGGAGAGGGCTTGTCAGGAAAGGAAAATGACCAGGGTAGAGGGGCCACTCCCTCCTCTAATCTTCTGACATGCACAGGCACCCTGCGCACCCTGCCTACTGGCCCCACAGGGTGTGGCGTACTTATGTGTCTATTTTAGGCCCTATATTGGGACAAAAGAGGGCAAAACCCACTGTCCAAATCCTCTGTGTCTGCAGTGTCCAGCCCAAGAGCAAGCATCTTACGAAAGGGGCACGAGTGCGACAATGAACAAACGAGCAGAGGGATGGAAGGGTGTGCTTAGGAGAAGGGTCAGGAAACAAATCTTTCCAACAAGGGATATTAAGCAGCCATGGAGAACAGACACAGTGCAGGGTAACTGGGCAGTGAGGCAAAGGACTGAAATGGCAGGCTGGCACCTCACGTGTGAAAGGCAAAGCATTTGGACTTTATCCTGCAGGTAATGACAAGGGAGGAGCTGAGGGAAGGAGCAAAAGTTTAGCAAAGCTGAATCTGGCAGTGAGCGCAGGGAGGGCTGAGTGAGGGCATAAGGGCAGGGAGTGCTCTGCCCCATTGGTTAGTACAAAGGTCCCAGTGGGCACGAGGCTATGGACACAAAACCTACTGAAAAAGGGGTGACTATCGCCTCACAAACCCACCTCCTATCCTCTCGGTGCTCGAAGTACCCCCGTCCCCGGTTTTCTTCGTAAGGCCTCTTGCGACTCTGGAATTGTTGTCTGTCTGGCTTGAGTTGAGATGCTTCGGGCGGGAGGAAGCTGGCGGGTGCTTCTTGTTTCATCTCTGTCTTCACTTCTACTGTCAGGACAAATCCAGATGGTCAAGACACTTGGGAACTCCCTAGCTACCATTTTTCTGGTCCCTTTCACCTCAGGAGATGTTGACAGGATCCTGACTGCAGTGACGATGGGCTGGGCACAGGCAGCTTGCTGGGTTCAATGGAAGCCCGCCAAGGGAGCCAAGAAGGCTGTACTGGAGAACAGGGTCAGGGTAAAGGGAGGCCAGAGATGGCCAACTAGGCCCATTAGCACCAGCAGTTGATGAGGTGACAGATGTCAGTCAGGTAACTCTCAGGCTTCAGGGGGAGGGATAGAGGACTTCAGTACTGAATAAAATCAAGCTCTCTTAAAGGCCGGCCAAAGACAGAATGACTGCCTTTGGCTACTTTGTCAAAGGCCCCATGAAAGCTGGCAGCTACGTGGGCCTGCACCACGTGGGAGAGAGCCCTAGAAAATTTCTAAGATCCCTTTAAACGGAGATCCCATGATCCGACATTCTACAATTTCTCCTTCCAGAGAATCTCTCCACCTTAGTCCTTATAAAGCTTCTTTAGTCTGGCAAGGGAGTGGGGGAAGGTTAATTCAACAGGACACTGTGGGCCCACAGCTAACTCCACTGGCTTCAGTCACTCTACCACAAAGCCCAGACTCAATCACTCCAGGTGCAGAGGGTCTACACTTAAGCCAGCCTATAGGTGTGATGGCCTTATTAAGTCACACCACAAACAGAAAGTTAGGATGGGATAACACGCTATAAACCATGGGAAAGGCCCAGTCTTGGGCAGACTTCAAGACTCAAGAAGCAAGACTCCAAGAACCTCGAGAGCAAACTGGACATAGTACCCATGGCTGACGCTGTGGATCTCTCACATCTCCCCATTGCAGCACTCAACCCCAGACCACCTGGGATCACTCCCCAGCTCTGGCATATACAGAGAAGGTCCCTGGGCCTCCAGGGCAGGGACTGTGCTCACCCATCTTTGGAGAGCCTTCGTGGTCCCAGCACAGAAAATACTCTCCTTGGGCCAAATGATCCCCACAAGTCTCACAGAGCCTGACACAAATCTGCAGTTTAACCTACATTAAAATTAAAATCCTGAGCCACCCTCAAGAAATGCCTGGGGATTTCACTTTGCGGATGACCCGAGAAAGGAATTAGATACGATCAACTAGATTCACTGAGAAAAAGCACTGGGGCCACAACACAGTGAAAGGAACACAAGACTGGGAGGCGGTCCTGGCTCTATCATTACTCCACAGTGGGACCTTGCTTTCCAAAAATAGGACACAAATGGTTGGGACTGCTCCTCATTACCAACAGCAGTGGCCCAGGCACTGGTTTCCCAGGTTCTAAACCCAGCTCTGCCATCAGAAGACCCACCTCCCCGGTCTGCAAAATGGGAGGCGAGAACTGAGTTACGTCTGGTGTTCCCAAACTGACACTACAGGGAACTTTGTTCTACAAAAACATATTTGGGAAACCCTGGGTTTAAACAATATGACACAGGTTTTTTTTTTGTGTGTGTGTGTGTGTGTTTTTTTTCCCAGTCCAGGACTTTTCAGGGCCTTTAATGCTCTGAGTACAATGATTCTCCAAGGGGTGGGATAGCACGTGTTGCATTTTCCAGATGTATTCTGGCCAGGGAACTCTTTCCTGGGAAGTCCCTAATGATATCTCCTGGAACAACATTCTTCAGAACATGGGAACAACTGGACTAGATTTAGGTCTTTGCTGGATTCTACATTCTAAGATTTTTAAATAAGACTCAAATATGGCCTCTGAGTCTAAACTCTCCAGGGTACTGATACTAACATCTGAAAACAGATACCACAAAGACTCCCCTCTCTCAACACCTGGGAACAGGATTAAGTTCTCTCCTTCAGAAGAACCGTGCCAGAGTGACAGAGCCCAAATGGACTGCCCAAGAGGAAGACAGGCTTTAGGCAGAGGGTACGGGCCACATACAGATTCTATTTCCCTCAAAAGATATGTACAATGTGTGCCTTCCCACCTGGGCGATAGGCCTGCTGCTGCTCCATTTCCAGCGGTCTCCTCTCGTAGCCAGACTCGTTCTCTTGCTTGATGACCTGGCTCTCATAGAATTGGTTTTGCCTGGTAATATTGTCCATGACATCTTAAAACAAAAAATGGCCAGTTAGAAGGGTGCTTCTTGGGACCGGAGGTGGCTTTTAGGTGCTGTACGATGTCATCCCTACTAGATATAGTAGCCAAAGGCTAAAAGGTATGACACCACCTTCAGATGGATAGCTATCTGGGAAATCGGTGGCCCTAGCTGCTGAGGACATGCCCTCTTGTCCATCAAATGGTGATGCATCTGTGACTGGGTTGTACAGAATCCCAACAAACAAAGCCAATGGAAGTACAATTGCTCTGGTTAAACTGAGGAGATGGCAGGGTCAGAGAAGGTATCCAGCTTGACCTTACCCCTAAGTCCCCACTCCAGGGCTGGGGCAACTCTACAGACACTTGGGACTCCATGCAGCAGTTTAAAATCCAATCTAGCTATCCTCTGACACTGTAACGTGTCGGGAGGCTTTAGGGCACAATCTTAAAAACTGCTCAGAGCACAAATTAATCCTTTGTCTGGCCCAATTCACTCCCATCTGCACAGTCAACCCTCTTTATGAATCTCTTCCACTCCACAAAAGCTACAAAGATAAAGGTACCCAGGGGCGCTGGGTGGCTCAGTCGGTTGAGCTTCTGCCTTGGGCTCTGGTCATGATCCCAGGGTTCTGAGACTGAGTCCCACATCAGGCTCCTTGCTCAACAGGAAGCCTGCTTTGCTTCTCCCTCTGCTTGCCACTACCCCTGCTTGTGCTCACTCTCTGTGTCAAATAAATAAATAAAATCTTAAAAAAAAAAAAAAGATAAACCCAGTTGAAGGGGAAATGGAAGGTGGGGAGGGAAGGAACTACTAAGAAAACAGGAGTCCTAACAGTGGCCTTTAGACTCATTAGGGAGTAAGTCCTGAAATATCTGGAGCTGGGTGGGAAGGATCCTAAGGTGTCTTAAAAAAAAAAAAAAAAAGATTTTATTTATTTATTTGAGAGAGAGCACAAACAGGGGGAGAAGCAGACAGAGGGAGAGGGAGAAGCAGGCCCCCCACTGAGCAAGGAGCCCCACACAGGGCTCTGATCCCAAGACCCTGGGATAAGACCTGAGCTGAAGGCTGATGCTTAACTGACTGAGCCACCTAGGCACCCCTGAGGTGTCTTACAAAATAAAACTAAGAACAGAAGCTTATTCTTATTAGAATAATATTAACTATCCATAGAGTGAGTGCATGCTACACACCAGACCCTGGGGTACAGCTAAGAATAAGCTCAACCCACTGAAGCCTTCAGGTTAGTGAAACAGACATACATTAAACAAATACTTAAAACACAAAAAGCAAATCCTAATTGTGTTCACGTCTACGAAGAAATTAAGACAGGGACCCAGAAAGTAATAGAGAAGCCTTGACTCAAAGGATACATAGGTGAGAGCTCAGGGATGAGAAAAGAGGAAACATTCGTGGGGTTGGAATAACATGTGAAAGCTGAGAGGTGAGACTAAAACCAGAGTATAGCAAACTCAAGAAGACCCTTGCAGCCAAAGCCAAAGAGAAGTTTGGAAACCCAGGACAAGCAGCAAGCAGGCTTTCCACCCCAGGGGCAAGCTCTGCTAGGTGCCTCTAGGGCCCTACTCATGGCTGTGCCAGGACGGGTAGAACCACAGGGAAGGAGAGACTCTCCTGCCACTCGCTAACTGATTGGATCCTTTCTCAGAGGACAAATACATCTGGGCACAAACCAGGTGCAGCCCAAAGGGAGGAAAGTAACAGATCACGTGGTTTGCTACAGCCCTGTTTACCAGAGCTTGAAGGAAGGGTTGCAGCGGGGCAAGAACGGGGCTCAAAGGGGCTCAAAGGATTTTGTTGTCGGGATAAAGGGAAAAAGAATGAAAAAGTATCTTCTTAATTGGAACACAGGGAGGGTTTTCCAAACCATTCGGTTTCTTCTGGGCTCCAAGCACAGTGCTCTTCTTCCCACAAATATTCACGTGTCTCTTCTCAAGAATTTCTCCTGTGCCCACAGAGGAAGCCTCACCTGGATAAGCCATGCTTCTGGGGTCCTTCTCCACTCTCTAACATATCCACCTCCTAATAACAGGCAGGCCCAGTGCTAAGAGTCCTACACACGTGACCTCATTCATAACAACCCTGGGGGGCACTATTAGTATCCCTGTTGTGCACACAAGGAAACCAGTTGGAGGTACACTGACTTGCCGAAGTCATAGAACCATCTTTAAAACAAAGTCCATCTGAGTCTAACATGCCCTCTTCTGAGGCACCTCTGGCCACTGGGCCTTCCTCCTAGGCATTCCTGCCAGGGCCTCTCCTACCCTAGACATGGCACACTGGGCCACTCCTCCCTTCACAGGTCTCTGCAAGGGGAAGTACTCTTTCCTGCATAGACACGTGGGCCCCGGACAATCCCCAGGCTGCCCCCACTGCAAATCTATACAGAGGACATCCCACCTCTCGTGAACCAGTAAACACCCAGTGCCAATTCAATTTCTTGTCTCTTCTCTCTCCCCCTTGCTCTCCTCATTCTCTTAACCCCACGGCACCCTCTTTTCAGAGAAATACCACAGTCGCTGGAGGCCAGAGTCTTTTCTACTTACTTCTAAACTTCTCCAATCCCCACTCCACAGTCTGGCTAGAAAACCACGCTTTTCTAACTCCAGATTTCCTCCCCTCCATACCAGAGTCTTCTCTCTTCAGACAATCATAGATCTACCCTATAACCTCTAGTTCTGAGTCATACCTTCTGGTTCTTGCAGCGGTTCCTTACTACACCCTGAAACCTGCATTCCCTGGGCACACAAGTGTAACTGTTTCTGAGGACCAAGGAACCTTCTTGTGGAGGAGACACTCAGCCTCAGAAACACTCCCCTCACTCCATCCTGAGGCCCCAAGCCAAGTCAACAGGTTTTCCTTCTCTCTCCCTTCTATACCCTCCCCTCTCCCGTATTTGCTAGACCCATATATGCACTCCTGTACTGTACACAAGGATCCTCTGTTCCCCAGATACTCCATCAACTTCAAACTCCACCAATTTGCTATCTGCCCCACTCCACCCACAGCTACCTCTGTTCTCCAAACACTCCAGTTAATCCAAAAGCATTCCGCACTCGCCACTGGATTACCTGTCCTCAGAACCTACCCAGCTCAAGACCTCTAGGTTCCCTATCCAGCGTAGCATCCTTCTGTCCCATGCCTGCCTCCAGTGACCAGGGTTCCCTAAACCTTCTCTGGAAGCCAATCTGAAGGTCCCTAGACTTTCCAGCACCAAACGCCCAAGTTGGCCCTACAGTCCTGGATCTCAGAGTCCCCCGGGGCCATCTTCAGAGGCCGGTCCCTCCGAGTCCAAACACATGGCAGCCTCCCACATTCCCTAAACGCTCACTAACCAAATACCAGAGTACTCAATTCATCAGATCCCCCCCTGGCCAGACACCAGCACCTCCACCTTACCAGCCCATCCCAGTACCAAACAGAATTCCCCATACCCCACCCAGCAGCAAACTCCAAGATCCTCTATTTTCAAAACTCTCCCAGCCCTAAAAATACGGCTCCCGACACCCAGCCTATACGCTGGGCTTAGCAGAGTCCTCAAGCCCACCCAGCTTCAAACCCCTGAAACCGTCATTTCCAAGACCCTCCTCAGTCACCGATTAGAAAGCCTCCTGTTCTTCCGACTCTTCGGCTCCAGAAACCACGGCTTCCGGTCTCCGAGCACTAGACTCCGGAATCCTCTACACCCCCCGGACCTTCCTCATCTCCGAAACCCTGAGCCCCCACTCCAGTATCTCCCCTGCCCCGAATGCCAGGGTCCACCCTCCAGTCGTCCCGAGGCCCACGGCCCTACATCCTTTTCAGCGGCGGGTAGCGAGATCCCCCAATCCTCAGGCCATCTCCCCGACCTCAGGCGCCGGACTTCGCGTCCCACAGCCCTTCCTCGGCCCGGACTCCGGCTCCCCGACCCCCGCCCCGCGCACTCTCACAATGTCCGTCCGGCCCCGAGTAGCCGCCAGGCTCCGGGTGCGGCTGCAGCCCGGACGGCGGTGGCTGCGCGGTCCCCTCCAGCTCGGAGCCCCCCTCGGTCTCGACCTCCTCGTTGTTGTGCCCGGGTCGCCCCGGTTCGTTGTCGGCTTCGAGCTCCCGCTCGTCGTCGGGCTCCTCGGCCTCCAGCGCCGCCTGCAGCCGCTCAGCAAGCTCGGCCTTGAGGCCGCGAGTGTCCAGGCCGCGGCGCTGCAGCTCCTCGCGAAGTTCGTTCACCTTCAGACGGCGCACATCCATGGCCCGGGCCCCCGGGGCGGCCCCCGAGCCCGGCCCGGCCTCCCAGGGCTCTGTCCCCCTTAAACCTTTCCTGTCAGGAGGCGAAGGGGGAAAAGGGGGGGGGCCCGCTCCAATGGCGGCGGCGGCTCAAAATGGCCGCCGCCGCCACCTCCCCCCTCCTCCATGGCCCCATGCGATGCAACACGGGTGCCAATTGGCCATGGCACGAAGCAACGGGCGCGGGCCTGGAAACTCAGCCAATCAGAGCACATCTTTCAAAAGAACGGCAATGAAAGGGCTCAGGAGCAGCCAGGGAGGAAGCGTTGGCCTACGTCGCTGCCACTGCCGGGGCGGAGGGCGGGAAAAGGCGGGAGGCGGAGCACGCGTTGATTGGGTAGTGCCCGCGCGCCCGCTCCCGTAGGGTCAAATGAAGAAAAAGGAGTAAAGACTTGGCCCAATCCGCGATGGGATCTCAGAATGAAAACCACTCTCGGCTTTTCCAGCGCCGTCCTTTCATCAAACTGGGGTCTCCTGTAACACATACCCTGATTGGTCTAAATCTCCCGCCCCTAGAGGAGTCCAAGCGGGTAAAACCCCTAGAACCAATCAAATGGAGGGTCGGCCAACCAACTCCCCCGCCTTCTTTCCCTGTTGCCTTTAAGAAACCGGAAAGATAAATTCGCGAAGGGCCCGCCCCTTGCCGTTAGGGCGGTTTCAAAACAATCTGCCCACCAATCGCAATTATTGTTTTATCTCACTACAGCTAGTAGTGTCGGATCGCTTCAGGAAAAGCTAACCAGATTGGCCGTTCTTCAGCGGACGGCCTCCCAAGTGTCGCCGTAGGGGGAGGCCGACGAGATAAAAGTAGATAAATTATCTCCAATCTGGAAGAAACTCAGTTGCTTTTGTGGAAAGGAACCTTTGGACTTCAGAGAGTACCGAAAGTTTGGAGACCGAGGCTAAGCTGTCAACGGGAGAGAAGCTGTAAAGGAAATCGTATACTCTTCCCTTTGAGAGTTCATCTCAAGGGGCGCCTCTGCCCACGATCACAGCTGCGCCACCGTCTTTCTCTATGGTTGGTATCTTACGTGGAACGGGCGCTCTGCACGCGACCATAGAGCCTCCCCCCTCTGGGACGACCTCCGCAAGTGCGCGGGTCTCTCCACCAGAGCCTCTGAACCGCTTTGCAGTAGCTCTGGCTCTTTGGCATCGGTACGCCCAAGTTCAAACACACAGGGCTCGTAGTTCAGCCGCACGCTACGAACGCAGAAGCCACAGAGTGTCGCAGTCTCTGCCACTGCACCACCTGTCGCCTCGCACTCCAAACACCCAAAAAAACCTCTGTAAGATACACAATCGGGATACGCGAGACAGACGCCCGATCCCTCTGAGCCATACCGTAAATGCACAAAAAACCACACACCGCCTCTCCTTCGACAAAAACACGCACGACACAAATAAGCAAATGGCCGTGGGTCGGTTCAGATGCATCCTTTAAGGGGATAATACCCCAGACTGCAGTGTCGATATGGCCACTACGGTCCGCACAGGCGGGAGGCATCAAATGATAAAGACAAAGAACAGCAACGCTACAAGCTGACACGGCGGCCCCAACACACAGCACCCACTCAGAAACGGGGCAGACACTCACGTGGGCCCGGAGGTTCCAGTCCAGACACTCCGCCCCTCGCCCACGTCCGACTTCCTCTCTCCTCCCAGCTTCCCACAAGGATTTGGTCTAAAAAAGTTTGTGGCCCGGATTGAACTGCCCCCGGTTCTCAGGAGGCGCCACCGGGGGGCGTCCGGGCGCTGCCAAGGGTTTCGCCATGTGCTGCGAGATACACCCAGGAACCGGGGCCCTGGATGGCCTGCAAAGCACAGTGGGGTTGTCTTGGCAGGAATCTCTTTCTGAGCCTGTGATGATTGGAGGTGTTCTGTGCCCGTGTGTCCATGTGAATCTGAACATTTGAGTTTGTGAGTACCTGTCGTACTTGGTGTGTCTGTGTTTACTCTGTAATCTGGGTTACTCTAGTTTCTTCCTATGCCTGGTGAATATCTGCCTTTCCTATGTTTGTAAATATGTTTGTAGCTGTATAATTTTTTGCATCTGTTACTCTGTGTGTCCGAATTTCAGTGTCTTATTTGTGTCCAAGTGTGCCTCAGTGTGTCCTAATGGGTCTGTTACTCTGGGGTGGGGATGAGAGTGTCTCTGACACTTGAGTAAGTGCCCGTTCCTCACTAGGGATTTTGGAGAGTCTGTTTCTTTGTGTTTCATGTATTTCTGTTTATGTGTATGCTCATTTCTACCCTCTTTGTAAATCGAGAACTCCTAGACCCCACCAAACCCTTCTTTTTACTGATGGGAAACGGAGCTGCCCGGGGAGAGGGGCTACATGACAGCTGAGTGGAAACAAGAGAAGACAGAAGGGTGGTTATAAAGTTTTATGTGATCTGAGCCCCTCTGGAGGTGCCAGAGTCCGTCCACAGCTCTGCACAATGGGGGGGCTTGAGGGATTGGCTCAGTGGGGCAGCATGGCCCAAAAGGAGGGAAACTGCCTCCTGGGGAAAGGAGGCATCCCCAGTGCATTCTTGCACAGGCTTGAGGGGAGACATACCCCCACAGGAGGGAAGGAGGAAGCAGAGGTGGCTCAGAAGTGGAGAGTCACCCAGAAGAATAATCTAAAATTAGAACCTTGGCATCATACCTTGGAATTCAAGACCTGTAGACCTTTAGAATCTGACAACATTTGAATCATAGAACTACAGTGCCTCAGATCTTAAGACTTAAAACTGTGGATTCTTAGGCCCTTAACTAAAATCCTAGAAAGGTGGAATGCAGCATAGAACCTAAATGTGTCCAGCATTAGAAATGATTAGATCTTTGGTATCTAGCTAGTCACAGCTAACTGTAGTCTTATACCTTAGATGCTAAGGATCCAGAATTTTGGCCCAATAGAGTCTAGGGTGTCTTGGAACATAGAACAGAACAACATTAGAATATTAGAGTTTAATAATCTAGAATCTTGAAGCATATGGTCTAGAATCTTAGACACAGAATCTAGGTTCTTAGACTAAGTCTTAGAACATCCCATCTTAGAACATTAGACCTTTCAACCTCTATCTTTACACTCTTGGAATTTTTGAATTGCAGATTCTAGACTCTTCAATCTTTAGGATCCAGAATCTCATAATAAAGAGTTTCAAGGATCATAAAGCCTTAGCACTTATAATTAACCATTATAAGAATCTTAGAACTTGAGAAGATAAAATCTTGAAGACTTATGATGTAGAATCTTAGAGGCTGAGGATTTACAGACTAAGAGGCTTAGAACTTCAAATTTTAGAACATTAGGCCTCAAAAAACCTCCGTGTCTAGAATTGTAGAATCTAGAATCTTATACCCTAAGGACTCAGAACCCTCGAATAACAAAATCTAGAATGATAGAGCCATGGATTCTAGAACTAGAATCTTAGAGCTTTAGAACCTAAAATCTTGGTGGGCTGTATCAAGAATTCTAGAACCAGAAAAATCTCAAGCCACAGACTCTGAGGGCCTTAAAATATAGGCCTCGAAACTTCATGTCTGGAACCTTAGCACTTTAGAATTAGAAACTTTGGGATTTTAGGTTCTTAGAGCCAAAGACTAAGAGCATCTTTGAAACCTCGAACCTTTGCTTCTAGACTCTTTCAACCTTAGAATCTAGAATCTTGGAATGTTAGGCCCGGGAGGAACCCCAGGAATCGCAGCCCAACCCCTTCCTTTTATACACGGGGACACTGAGGCATGGAGAAGAGAGAGAATCTGTCTGGGGGTAGAAGTAGAATAGGTAGGAAGAGGAGGCTGTAGTCGGGGGTGAGGCCTGGAATGGGGAAAGAGTTGGGGGGGAGGCCCCCCCAGTGGCAGTGCCTAGCTTGGGTCCTGAGAGGGAGTCCCAGGTAGAGTGTTGTCTCAGGCTCCATCCTCCTGCCCTGGGGGAGGAGGGGAGCTCCTGTCAGTGGGCAGGGTGGGGCCAGGGGCTGTAGAAGGGCAGAGGACGTAGCGTCCAGCGGGATGGACCTCAGCCGCGGTGAGGCAACTGCAGGAATCCTTAGGGTCAGGCTGGGCTGGCGGGTCAGCTCCTCCAGCAGCTCCAAGTGGTTCAGGATGACCCCGGCCCTCATCCATGTTGACATAGAGGATCTCGTCCGGCTCCTGGGCAGGGGGCAGGGCCTTCAGCGTCTTCTCCAGATCTTCCCGAAGCTCTGAGAAACTCGGCCGGTCCCGGGGGTTTAGCTCCCAGCACTGGGACATTAGGGCATACCTGGGGCAGCAAAGTGAGGGGTGAGAGACAGCAGGAGCTCAGAAGGGGAGCATTCTGGGAGTTTGGGGGCATTTCATGGAACTGGAAGGAACCGTAAGCAGTTTGGGGGCTTCTGATGGGATTTGGGAATTCTCAAGAGTTTCCAAAGGAGGGTCCTGGGAAACTTGGGAGCTGGAAAGGGTCTTGGGGAAGCTCTCTGAGTATCGAGTGGTATTCTAGTGAGGATTTGCTAGAGCAGATTTTGTCCCTGAAAGCGCTGGATCAATGTTCTGCTCTCCTCTACGTGCTGTGAGACTGCAAAGTTTGATAAGCTCTGTCCTGAAGGATCCTGAGGATATCTCCGAGGAGACCCATGAGTTTGGAGAAGCTCAGGACAGCAAACTGGGGGGCTGGTGGAGGGTCCCGGGTGTTTAAGAGCTTTGGGGGAAGTGCGAGAGCTCAGGAGTCTGTGGTGAATTAGAATTTGGGGGCGGGGGGGGGGGCTCAGCGTGAGTTCCTCAACAGTCTGAGGGGTTCTGTGCAGGTTGTAGAGGGTTGGGGCCATGTGGGGGTGCTCAGGGTCTTGGGAGTGAAATCTGGGATGGGGGAGGGGGTGGGGCGGGGTCCGGAGGATCCTCACAGTCCATCCAGACAGCCCACAGGCTGCTTCAGCCGGTTTCCCTGGCACAGGTAGTCGTAAATCTCGCTGTTCTCCACTCCGGGATATGGGGTCTGGCCCCGCGTGGCAATCTCCCACATCGTCACCCCAAAGGACCACTGTGGGGAGCAGAGGAGAGAGAATTAGAAGGTCTGTCCTGCACAAAGACACTCCCAAACGCATGGGTTCATGGGTACACCCACATTTTTGTGCGCACGTGTCCATCGCTATCTTAGCAGGTGCCTCATTCCTCTTCACTGCAACACCGGCGCAGGGACACGCTCACAGAGGTCACTTTTGTGCACGTACGGACATGCTCATCTATGCACACATCTACACACATATACATACTTATCGCCGCCTCTCCCAGCCTACACTGTCCACGTGTCCCCCATATGAACCTGCCACCTCCTGAACCTGTACATGTCCCCAGCATGTCCACACCGCCATTCACAGACACCCAGCACAACCCCAGACATGCCTAACCCTTACCACCAGGCCCCTGTGTTGTGAAATGAACAAGCCACTGACTCCCCACTCCTGTGGGGAATCTCCACACCTACCACATCGCTCTTGCTGGTGTAGACACGATCAGCCAGGCTCTCGATGGCGATCCACTTGACGGGCATCTTGGCGATACGTCCCTGGCGGTAGTAGTCCCCATTGTAGATCTTCTTGGACAGCCCGAAGTCCGCCACACACACAGACATGTTCTCATTCAGCCTGTCCAGATTGGGGGGAGGAACGGGGTGACTGTACTGCCCCTTCCACCGGGAAGCCTGCCCTCACTCTCAGACATGTCTCCGTCTGCCGCTCTGGCTGTCCCTCCTTGGGGGAGAGGATCCATCAACCCCAGACCAAAGGGAAATGTGTCCCATCTTGTTCGGTCCATATGAAGTTTCGTAAACACACCCATGTAACCAGCACCCAGATGAAGAAACAGAACATCATGGGACATCATCTAGATAAAGAATACCACAGAGCAAAGAAAAAGAAGGAACTAACCAATATGTACAGAGACATGGGCTAACCACAAAAACATCACGCTGAGCGAAAGAAACCAGACACAAGTACAAACTTCACGAGTAACATTTATGTGACATTTATGTGACATTTAAGAACAGGTGACTCAAGTCCAGAATAAGGGTTTTTCCTTGGGGCAGTGACTGGGAAGTCCATTAGGGAGACTGCCAGGGCCTATAAATGTTTTTTTTAATCTTCATCCAGTGCTGGTTGTTTACATGAGTCCACAGACAAGTAAACATTCATTGAGCTGCACACGTAGGATGTGGGTGTTTCGGTGTATGTAAAATAAACATTGATTTTTTTTTTTTTAGTATAAGAAAGAAGGAAACACATTACATTATCAGTCCTTCTTCCTACCCCTCCAAGGGAAGCCACAATCTTCCTTTCTTGTTTTCACAAAGACCTTTCTTTTCTTTTCCTTTTATTTGTTTACTTTTTAGGAGGTGGGGGAGGGGCAGTGGGAGAGAGAATCTTTTTTTTTTTTTTTAAGTTTATTTATTTTTGACAGACAGAGATCACAAGTAGGCAGAGAGGCAGGCAGAGAGAGAGAAAGGAGGAAGCAGGCTTCCTACTGAGCAGAGAGCCTGACGTGGGGCTCAATCCCAGGACCCTGAGATCATGACCTGAGCCAAAGGCAGAGGCTTAACCCACTGAGCCACCCAGGCGCCCCGGGGAGAGAGAATCTTAAGCAGGCTCCATGCCCGGCATAGAGCCCGACATGGGACTCCATCTTGAGACCCTGAGATCATAACTTGAACCGAAATCAAGAGTTGGTGCTTAATTGACTGAGCCACCCAGGTGCCCCCAGGAACTTTCTTTTTAAAAAAAAAAAAAAAAGAAGAAGAAGAAGATTATTTATTTATTTTAAAAGTAGGTTCCATGCCCAACATGCAGCTCGAATACACAACCTGAGATCAAGAGTTGCATGCCCTACTCCCTGAGCCAGCCAAGCACCCCTTAAGATTTTTTAAAAAGTAATCTCTACTCTCAACATGGGGCTTAAAACCACAACCTGGAGACCAAGAGTCACACACTCCACTGACTGAGCCAGCTAGGCACCCCTTGATATTTTAACAACAACAACAACAAAATAACAGGTGCATAACAATGGGTGTCTGCTCCCATTTTCAGTGTCATTGTTTCATAGGGGGCTTGCTCAGGATCAGCCCAAGTTGCAGAAGGAAAGGAAGTTCCATTTTGACTGAGTCTATAGAAGACTTTACATACATTTTCCAGTTAACATGAAATACAGGGAACAGAGGAACAAGGCAAATGCCACCACAAGGAAATAGACACATATATGTCATATCCTGTAAGACAACGGGCCTGGTCTCTTCCAAAAGAATATGCTGTAAAAATATAAAAGGCAGGGGAGGGAGGCACCTGGGTGCCTCTGTCCATTAAGCATCAGACTCTTGGTTTGGCTCAGGTCATGATCTCAGGGTGGTGAGATCAAGCCCTGCCTTGAGCCCTTTGTAAATTTCCACACTCAGTGCAGAGTCTGCTTATCCCTCTTGCTTCCCCTCTGCCCCTCCCCTTGGCATGAATTCACACTCTTTCTCTCCATGAATAAATAAAATATTTAAAAAAAATATGGTTGGGGGGAGGCTATTCCAGATTTAACTAAATGTGTGTGTGTGGGGAGGGACCTTGAATAGATCCTGATTGGGGGCAAGAAAAACAAAAAAACAAAGCAAAATAAAACAAACAAAAAAAACAGCCCTAAAAGGCATTTTGGAGGACAACTGAAGAATCTGAATATGGATTGGATAGATATGAAGTTATGTTGTAGAATTATGGTTACTATTCTCAGTTGTGACAACAGAACTGTAATTTACATGTAAATTCTCATTCTTAGGAGATAACCTGTTGAAGATTTAGGCAACTTGCTTTGAAGCGGTTGAGGAAAGAGAGAAAGACAGAGAAGAGAGGAGAAATATGGCATAATTGCCCCCAGGATGGTGTATGGGCATCCACTGAACAAGTCTTCCAACTTTTCTGTGAGATTGGACTTTCTCCACATAAAGAATTTGGGGGAAAAGAAAGAGATGTTCATGTTCCCGAGAGTTGCGAACGTTTACCCATCTTGAAGAAGATTCCAATTCTCCAGCTTCGGTTTCTGAGTCCAATATTGTAATGAAACTAATAGTCGAAGCCTGTGTTTGTATATACATGCTCCATCCTGACCTTAGTTTAATTCTGGCCTATTTTCTGGGATGTCTGTTGGTGGGGGAGAGGAGGGTGTCTGGTCCCCTTATTCAATATGGCCCCTTGCTAAGGGCAGCCCCAGGCAAGATAGTCAGCATGGAGGGATACAGAGATGAGGCTTCAATGTCCCCACTGTCATTGGTCATCTCTGCCCCTGTGCTCACGTCATGCCACCCACTGAGCCCACCCTCTTGCCTCTCCTCTCTCCACATTCAAATACCCCTCCAGAATCTCAGTTCCAGGCTCCCCTCCTCCAGGAAGTCTTCACCAATCTCCTTGCTGAACTTTCTATCCCAGTCCTGAGTTCTGGCCTGCCTGAGGGGTTTGTGTGTCTAGAACCCCTCTTCCCTCCTCGAAGGAGGGATGCAGCTCCCCTAAGGAGGGGACGGGGGTGCGGTGGGGGCGAGAGTATCTGTGGAAGCCTTAGCACTCACATGCAGTTCCTGGCAGCCAGGTCTCGGTGTATGAATCTCTTTGTACTCAGATACTCCATGCCACTGGCGATGTCTGCCATGAACTTCACCAGCATCTGAGTGGGCAGGAACTGGGGCAGCGTAGGAAGGAGTGGAGGTCAGCAGAGTCCCTGAGATCCATCCCTCCTCCCTCCCTCCTTCTTTCCCTTCCTGTGTGTGCCTATCTCTGCCTTGCAGTGGTTTCCCATGGCGCCAAGAATTAAATCCAATCTCTTTCCAACTCTATATAATCGCCTCCTGCCCTCCCGTCCAAGTTGATCTCCTACCGCCCTTGACCTGGACGTGGCGACCAACGCTCCAGCCAGGGGCCTCCTTTCTGGTTTTCAGACAAACTATGCTTGTTCCCGCCTCTAAGCCTTTTTCTCTGTGCTGTGTCCTCTGTCAGGACTGCTTCCCCCTAGATCTCCCCACCTCCCACCAGCTGGCTCTTCCTTCAAGGTCACCTATTCTGTAAGACCTTCTCAGTCCACCCAAACTACCCGCCTGGCCTCTCTGTTGTTCACTTGACTCTCTTCCTTTCCTAGCAGTTAAATTTCTCTTGCTTATTTATTGGTTAACTTCTTTATTGCCTGGTGCCCTCACTGGCAGACAGCTCCACGAGAGCAAGCTCTTGCGCACCGTGGTGTTCCCAGTGTCTGAGCGGTGCTGGGTACCTGACAGGATACCTGGGAACCAGACAAGTAAATGTCCCTCACCACTGGCTGGTCCCCAAGCCGGGAATAGAGAAGGAAACTGTGCAGGTCTCCATGTTTCATGAAAGGTAAGATGACCACGGGTGCTGGGAAGCCCTCTCGTTCGGAACCCTGGAAACAGACGCCTGAGGCCCCCCCAGGCAGCCCTGTCACTCCAGTTGGCCAGGAGAGGAAGCCATCCCCTCCCTCAGTTCTCTCCCTCCCTCCCCTTCAAATCTAAGTTCCAAACTGTTGGGGGCGGGGTGGGGGGTGGGTGGCAAGGACCAAGCTTCAGAGAAGCCACTTCCAGCACTGTTCCCAGGGAAGTTTCCAGAGCCCTCCTGGGGACCTCAGCTATTTCTGGGAAAGGTCAGAGGTCACATTCCAAGCTAAGGGAAAGAAGGAGGGGGGAGCTTGAGGGTAGGGGGAGCAGGGAGCCTGGAGGTTTGATCTTCCCAGTGCCGGAGGGAGGGGTGTTCCTCCTGGAGTGGCCTCCATGGAGTCCGGGCACCCCCAAACCTGCCCCTCCCTCACCAATGAGCCTCATGACGTTGGGGTGGTCAAATTCCTTCATGCAGACGGCTTCACTCAGGAAATCCTCCAGCTCCGACCTTGTACAGATAGCAACTTGGGGGAGAGAGGAAGGTGGATAAGGAAGAGGGGAGGAGAGGGAGGACTCCTTCCTCCTCTCCTTCTTCATCGTCATCTGTGCCTGGTGCTGCACTCAGCATTCTATATATATATATATATATATATATATATATATATATATATGAACTCATTTAACCCTCTGAGGAGAGACTATTATTCTCTCTGTTTTAACAATGGGGAAACCAAGGCACAGAATGGTTAAGGAATCTGCCTAAGGGCACACAGAGCTTGCAAATGGAAGAGGCAGAAGTGAAGGCCAGGTGGGCCGGCTCTGAGGTCCAGGTGCACACACCATGCTAGGCCGCTTCCCTAGGGATCCATCCCATTACTCCCTTTTTACAACTCGGGACACTGGCTCAGAGAGGCAAAGTGACTCACCCAAGGTCACACAGCTGGGACTCAAACCTAGGTGGAGAACGTAACCTGGTACATAAAGAAGTGTTCAGTAATGAATGAATGGGGAGACACCGATGGCTCCATAACCCAAGCTTTTAGCTCCACTGATTGAGAAAGGATCCCCCTCCCTCACGATCATCGGCAGCCTGGCCCTCAATGCCTCTTCCCCATATGGAAAAGATTTGGCCCTGGACTTCCTGGGCTGTGTGACTCTGGACTGGCTCCTGCCCTCTCTGACCCTGTAAATAATATAGTCGTAGACCACATTCCTGGCACAGACCGCTTACCACCCCAGCATTAAGTGCTTTGGCTCACCCTAGGAGGCAAGGATATTATGATCTTTTTTCCCAAATGAAGAAACACAGCTCAGAGAGGGAGAGTCACTTGCCTGAGATCACACAGCTGATAAATGATGAAGCTACATTCCAGACCTTCCCCCAACAGGGGGCTGCCCCCCCCAAAACTACATTTCCCAGGCTCCTCTTTGTACTGTTCATACTGTTTCCTGTTTTCCTGTTGGAGTTTGCCAATGGGAAGCACTGATGGGAGACTGGCAGGTGGGCGGGTGGAGAGGGAGAAGTCAGGGTATTTCACCCTGTCCCTTACCGCTTCCAGCATTGCCTTGATGGTGGCTGTGTGTTTCAAGCTTGCACAAGGCAGCCTCTAAATCTGCAATCCCAAATCCCACCAGGCATCCCTGGCCGTGGCTATGGTGACACCACTTCTTCCCTCTGGCCTCAGGTCTTGGGATGGAAGTATGACTGCCACTAATCTCCAGCCTCACTGCTCCCCATCGTTCTGGCGCCTTTGTAGTAAGTCTCCCCATACTAAATCCCTTCCATTAAAGCACCTAGTACAGACTCCACTTCGTGTCTGGAAACCCTGAGATTCTGTGGCAAGGCTGGTTTTCGACTCACTCTTCTGCTCTTTGGCCTCATTAGGGCCATAGGGAAAAGCCTGCGGGTTAGGGGCCGGGGGTCTCATCCATGTGGACATGCAAGCTCAGACTCACTCTTCATTGTTTTCACAGCCACCTTGAGGATGGAGTCATCCTGGTTGAGCTGGCCCTCCATCACGGCTCCAAATTCTCCTGTGGGGGACAAGAGGGAGACACTGACCTCGGTGGGTGCTTGTGGGGACTGCATTTCCTGTGACAGGGTACGGGTAGGGAAGTGAAGGACTTCGTGGTTCAGGGGCATGTACGTGTGCGCTGGGGGTGGGGGTGGGGGGCTCACCTTCTCCCAGTGTCTTGCCCAGGGCTACCTTATGCCGGTCTACCATCACATCCCGAAGCTTCTCTTTCAGCTCTTCGCTGATGCCCAGGCTGTTCACTGCATGGGGGCAGGGGTGGACAGAGCCATGGAGCAGGGCTGACACTCAGGAGACATTTGGATGCCAAGAGGGATGTGCCCATTGTTAAAATACTGAAATACTTCAGCATTCATTCAAAAACAGCTACTGGGGGCACCTGGGTGGCTCAGTGGGTTAAAGCCTCTGCCTTCGGCTCGGGTCGTGATCCCAGGGTTCTGGGATCGAGCCCCGCATTGGGCTCTCTGCTCAGCAGGGAGCCTGCTTTCTCCTCTCTCTCTCTGCCTGCCTCTCTGCCTACTTGGTTTCACCTACTTGGTGATTTCTGTCAAATAAATAAATAAAATCCTTAAAAAAAAAAAAAAAACAGCTACTGCCCTGAGCACACCTCCTGCCCTAGCTCCTCTCCTAGACCCCCCAAATCTTCTCCCAAACCAGCAGCAAAAGGGTAAGAGCCTGTCACATAATCTTGTACCACTGGGCACCCTGAGAGGTCAGTGGTATGCCACAGCAGTTGCTAAAAATATTTCTTAACTTTTTATTGAATTACAATTTGCATAAATCACCAGGGAGCAGCTCAGTGATTTCTTTCTGAGAGAGAGAGAGAGAAAGCACACGCTCCCAGATGTGAGATGGGGAGGAGGGGCCCAGAAAGAGGGAGAGAGAGAATCCCAAGCAGACTCCCTGCTGAGTGAGGAGCCCGACATGGGGCTCAATCTCACAATTCTGAGATCATGACTTGAGCTGAAATCAAGAGTTGGCTGCTTAACCAACAGAGCAACCCAGGTGCTCCTGTCTACTTTTTAAAAAGATTTCTTTAGGGGCGCCTGGGTGGCTCAGTCATTAGGCATCTGCCTTCGGCTCAGGTCATGATTTCAGGATCCTGGGATCAAGCCCCACATCTGGCGCCCTGCTCAGCAGGAAGCCTGCTTCTCTCTCTCCCACTCCCGCTGCTTCTCTCTCTCCCACTCCCACTGCTTGTGTTCCCTCTCTCACTGTCTCCCTCTCTCTCTCTCTCTCTGTGTCAAAAAAAAAAAAAAAAAAAAAAGGATCTATTTATTCTACAGAGAGCACGCCCGCCAGCGGGGTGGGGAGGGGCACAGGGAGAAAATTTTCAAGCAGACTTCCCGCTGATCGGGGAACCCCACCCGGGGCTTGATCTCACGACCCACGAGGTCATGACCTGAGCTGAAACCAAGAGTTGGATGCTCAACTGACCGAGAAACCCAGGTCCCCCAGCTCCGCGGATTTCTACAAAGCAAACACAACAGTGTAACTAGCACCCAGGTCAAGAACAGACCATGACCCGCCCTCTTAACAGCAGCCACCTTCCTGATTTCTCTTACCATAGACTGGCCTTCTCTGTTTGGGGATATTATCAATGTGGAATCATATACTGTGTTCTTTTTTGTGTCTGGTTTCTTTCACTCAACACGGTGTCTATGAGACAGCCATAATGTAGCTCTCACACATAGTCGTGATTTATTTTCGTAGCTCTATAGCAACAGTTCTCAAACTTATTGGCCTCAGGACCCCTTCACAGTCTTCAAATTACTGTGGATGGCAAAGAGCTTTCATTCAGGGGGCTGACACAGATCAACATTTATTGTATTTTCAAAATTAAAATGGATGGGGGCACCTGGGTGGCTCAGTCTCTGCCTTTGGCTCAGGTCATGATCCTGGGGTCCTGGGATCGAGCCCCGCATGGGGATTTCTGCTTGGCAGGGAGCCTGCTTCCCCCTCTCTCTCTGCCTGCCTCTCTGCCTACTTGTGATTTCTCTCTCTGTGTCAAATAAATAAATAAAATCTTAAAAAAAATTAAAATGGATGGAGTTTTCAAACACACGAATAAAGAAGCAGACATTTGTCAACCCAAAGAGTGATGACATCATCACGTATTAGAGAGCTTCTGGAAAATTCCACAGAACATGTGTGAGAGAATGAGGGTGCTAAAGGGCAAATAACATCTCGGGATTATTACGAAAATAGTTTTGACCTCATGGATCCCCTGCAGTGGTCTCAGGGACCCCCAGGGACCAGGATCACACTCTGAGAACTGCTGCTGCACGTTACCCTACTAGAGCGCCATGACCTCCTTGCTTCCTATCTTTGCTCCTCTTGAATTAAATGTCTTTCCCAGCCTCTTCCAATATCTCCCTGGGGCCCCGGCAGCCTTCTCACAGTGTGCTGGGGAGAGACATCACTCTGTCCCTTTCCTTCCTGGATTTAAGTTGCCCCAGCTGGAAAGAGGAAGGGATTTGACGACGCGGCCTCTGGGGTCCCTTCATGGCTGGAACACTCCATAATTCCACAGTCTCACGGAGAGTCTAGAGTTCTAAGAGCCTCTGGTTTTCAAGATCTTAAGGGTCTATGGTATTGATCCTGGAATTGCCAAGCTCGACTCTACCTCTCTAACATTCTTTAATTCCTAGAGGCAGCTCAGGGGATGGACTTTCAGAGCAAAATGACCTGATTTTGAAGCCCAGCTATCCAACGTGCAAGCTGCGTAGCCTTGAGGAGGTCACTTAAACATTCTTGTGCCACTGATTCCTCATCCATGCAGTGGGGGTGGTGAGGAGGGATGACGTACCTGCCTCACTGGGTTGTCGTGAAGATTCAATTAAATGACATGTGTAACACCTGTCACATAGGGACTGCTGGGGTTGGCTGTCACCCCTGGCTTCACAATCATCCTACCATCCTCGTCCTCTTCATCACCATCATCATCACATTGTTCTAGGATCCTGTGGCTCTAAGGTTTGGTCTTCCTATGATTTTTTTTGTCTAAGACCCTATTAGTCTTAGGGTCTGTGTGATTTTACAGTTCTGTTGTTGTTAGGGTCTGTGGTTCTAATGTCCTATCATTCCAAGGTCTTCAGGAACTTTTGGTTCGGGCATCAACGGAAGCCCAGCGGGCCCCAATCTCTACGTTTGTCATCCCCCCACCAGGGCAGCGAGGCGTGGGGGTTCACTTACAGGTGGCTTCAGTGGTCCGGCGACTGTAGGACTTGCGAACACGGTATCTGACCACCAGCTCACCCCTTTCCACTGTTGGTTCAAACACCTCTCTTGGGGGGAATGGGCAGGAGGTGAGGACAGGGCAGAACCAAGTGCAAACCCTTCCTTCTGAGAACAGTGAAAGTGAACACCACCCTAAGCCCAAGCTGCCCCCCCACCCCACCAGCATTTGCTAACCATGTCTGGGACTTCTATCCCCTGCCTTCCATTCATCACCCAGACCCTGGATCTCATTCCGATTCTTAATTGGAATCTTAATTGGTAATCTCTTGTCCCACACAAGCCTCCTCATGGTCTCCCTGGCCCCAGCCTCTCCATCCCAGTCCACACAAGCCTCCCTATGCACGTAGTTCCAACTTACCCGTAGCGGGTCTCCTTCCTCCGGCGGTGGACGAGGAACAGAGCCAAGATGAGGACACAACCAGCGGCCACAACGGCTCCCAGCAGTACGTACCACCAGGGCCATGAGAAGGCAGGGGCGGGGGGCTCACTCACTGTCGGGGGTATGGCACACAGGTCATGGGGGAAGCCCTGGATTCCTCTCCCCGGACCCCAAAGATGTGACATTGAAGGGAAACAGATGTGGAAATATCTAATGAGGCATGGGGTAGGTAGAGGCATTCACTTCTCCGAGGAGATGGACTTGGGTGTGGAAGGCAGGGGAGCGGGGAGAGAGAATGCATGGAGTGTAGGATGGGTGTGTGGGGCGTGTGCAAGGAGTAGGAGGCTTATGGACAAATGGCCAAGGAATGGTCTTGAGTAGTGCGCGCTGACAATGGAGGGGTTTCCATAAAGCAAAGGATGGGAGAGAAGTAAGTATGCAAAGGACGGTGCACAGAATGTCAGAGGAGTGTTGGAGGAGTCTGGGGTATGTGAACGAGGAGTAGTCAAGGAGTTTCGGATACATATAGTGAGCAGTGATTTGTAAGGATTTAACAGTGGTGTGAAAGGAGCATGGGCATGGGATGAGCTGACATAGTGTGTAAAAAGGTGGGAATGGGTACGTGCTGAGTGTCCAGGAGTTTGGTGTGGGTGTGTGCAGAGCGGGAATGGGTTAGGACTGGCGAGGGGTGAGGAGTGTCAATGGGTGTGCACGGAGACCTGAAGAGTGTGGGATCGCGTGGACCCAAAGTTTTCCAGGATATATGGATATATGTGGGATATGTGGTGAAGGTGTGAAAAATGTGCAGTTTGTGAATGAGAAGTGTGGGTGTGCCCTGTGTTTGGGAGGCATGGGTGAGGAACCAAGGACTATAATAGGATGACTGGGAAAGGAAGCTGGGATTATGTGGGAAGGGCATGGAAAGAAATGTAGGAAGGCATGTAAGGAATACTTAAGGCTAGTAGGTTGAGTTACAAGAGGTGAGCTGGAACAGGGCTAGGAGGGTAAAATGGCTGTAGGAGCAATGTTCGAGAATTGCTGGAGAAATATTGAGAGGGATGGATTTGAGGGGGGATAACTCTTCTGTCTGTCCATCCATCCATCCATCCGCAATTCACTGAGTACCTATAATGTGCAGGGCCATTCCAGGCGACTCCATCAAGGACCACACAAACCCCAGAAGTAGAAGATTAGAGTGATGAGTTTGGGAAACATGAAAGCAGTGACAATGGGTATGTTTGTGTCAATGGGGTCCTCAGTGGGCGTTGAAGGAAAGGAGGGAGGAGAGAGGGTGCGAAGCCTTACCCAGCTGGTGAACTGGTTGTCCTTGTCCTGTGAGGAGAAAGGACAGAGGCAGGACATGCTCAGAGAGGGTAAGGCTGGCGTGACATGGGCAAGACTCTCATTAAGCTTCCGGGTGGGAAAAGAGCCTAGATTGGGGTAAGTAACACTGAAAGGTACAGGGAGAAAGTCAGGGGCATCAGAGCAAGACAGGGTCCTTGAGAATGGGTTGAAGGGGGCTGAGCAGGACTGGGACTTACCTGGATGCCAGGGCTCCAGGGGCACAGGGAGGCTCCAGGGTCCATCACCAGCGGCAGTGTAGGCTGCCACACACACTGTCAGGTTGGGGACAGTCCCGTCCCCCCGCAGCTCCAGGATCACCTCTCTTTTTAGCCCTATGTCCATGAGCACCTAGGATGTCAGATGGCGCGTCAGGGTAGAGTGCCCCCTACCTGCCCTTAACTCTTAAAACTTCACCCTCAGCCTCAAATCTCCATCTTTCCAAAAGCCCCCTCCTCCCCCAACCCCTCCTCCCACCCTTCATTCCTCACCACCACCCCTACCTCCATTCTCCATCTCCATGCCTACTCCACCATCCGCTCCACGGGGACCGGCCCTTTGCCTCATTAACTGCCCCTTGTCAAGTGCTAGCAAGGGGGGACTGAACCCCCATCCCCATCTTTCCACCCACGCTCCTTTATGCCCTCCTGATCTCCCCCCCAATCTCCCACCCCATCTGTCCAACCCAGGGTGCTGCTTGCTCCAACACCACCTCTGTGCCCATTAGGAAAATTCACCCCTTCTTCAAGGTGTTCTAGGATTATCTGCTATTAAAGTGTTACAGGAGGGGCGCCTGGGTGGCTCAGTGGGTTAAGCCGCTGCCTTCGGCTCGGGTCATGATCTCAGGGTCCTAGGATCGAGTCCCTCATCGGGCTCTCTGCTCAGCAGGGAGCCTGCTTCCCTCTCTCTCTCTCTCTCTGCCTGCCTCTCTGCCTACTTGTGATCTTTCTCTGTCAAATAAATAAATAAAATCTTTAAAAAAAATAAAAAATAAAGTGTCACAGGACATCTGGAAATCTACTGAAATGACTTTTACAGTGCTTTTAAATAGCCATTCCCTACCCCTTCCCCAGACCCCTTAAACCTCCCCAGAACGTGTTCTCCTAGGTGTCGTATGATCTCGTACTACCCCGACCCGCACCACTGTCCTGTCCACCCTGACATTTCCTCCCCATCTCCCTCCTCCCAGCCACTCCACCCCAGCCCTGCAAGCAGCACCCACCTCGGGGGTGTCCTGGCCTCGGTAGGCCAGCCGGTACCCCAATAGGGTGCCCTGCAGGGGTGCCCTTGGCTCCTGCCAGCGCACCAGGGCTTGGCTCCCATTCCTCATGGCGCTGACATTCTCGGGGGGGCCCAGGGGCACTGGAGGACAGGGAAGAGGGGAAGCTGGCACCCCCACCTCTTCCTGACCCCCTCCCCTGTTCCCAGGAAGCGAGGGCAGAGTGCAAAGGGAACGCGCGTGGGCACCTCGTGCAGGCCTGCCATGAGCGGAAGCACAGGGGAGAGGTCTGGGAGAGATGCCAATGAGCCATGCTGGGGAGTCTGGGGCTGGGTGGGAGGGACTGAGGCCACTTGGGGTTAATGGGTGACAGGAGATGCCTGGGGTGGCACAGATGCGAGCCGCCGTGAGTGACGTCTGCGTCACACCAGCCCCTTCTTACCTCCCTCCGGTGTCTCCACAGGAAGCCAGTGGGTCCAGGGTGAGGGGCCCTGGCTACTGGTACAGGCGACCCGGATGTGGTAAGGAGTGTGAGGACTGAGGCTGCCCAGTCGAAGGTGGTGAGGGGGAACTGACGCTTGCAAGGTGACAGGCTCCTCTGGAGGGTCTGGCTCTCCCAGCCAGACGCCCACCCCGTCATCTGACAGCACGGCCTGGGGAGAGGGAAGGGGCGTGAGGATGGGACGAACAAGAAATCTCAAGATGGGGCTCACATGAGTTGGTAGGGGTGGTCCTGGGGTGATGACACAACTTTGCAAGGGTGAGTGTGTGTGTGTGTGTGTGTGTGTGTGTGAGAGAGAGAGAGAGAGAGAGCGCGCGCTCCGTGCTGGTGTAACAGGGGCACACGCAGCTGCAAAGCGAGACCTCCTAGACGCATGATGTGGCTCCGTCATCACTTGCAAAAGCCACCTCTGGCAAGACTTGCCCTCTCTGAGCCTCAGTTTCCTCATCTGGAACATGGGCGCTTGGAGGAGCAAATGCCTTCCAGGGCTGCCTAAAGGTTGAAGGTAGGACAAGCTGTGCGGAGCAGGGCAGGTGATCAGCATAAATAAAATGACAATGACATTCAACCACAGACAAAAGCAACATCCTACAAGAGAAATCAGAAGAGTGGGCACTGCTGGGGGCTCAGGGATCCTTGTGGGTGGGGAGCTGGTGGGTAGGGAGCTGGTGGGTGGGGAGCTGGAGGGTGGTGACATGGATGAACATTTGTGTTTAACAATCTAGGTGCACACTGAAGATTATGCACCTTATGTGTATCTGAATAAAAAAGCAAAGCCCTTTACGTATCTGAGTTCATTTGACCCTCAGCTCTGTGTTTGGGTACCATGGGCATCCCCACTTACAGATGAGGACAGTGAGTCTCAGAGAGACAGAATCACTTTGCCCAAGGTCACCAGCTTGTCACTGATGAAGCTGGGAACTAAACCCCAACCTGTCTTCAAACCTTTTGCCTTGGGGTGACTGGGTGGCTCAGGCCGTTAAGTGTCTGCCTTCAGCTCAGGTCATGATCCCGGGGTCCTGGGATCAAGCCCCACATAGGGTTCCGCACTCAGAGGGAAGCCTGCTTCTCCCTCTCCCCCTGCTGTGCTCTCTCTATCTCTCTCACTCTCAAATAAATAAAAATCTTTAAAAAGAAATAAGAACATTGGCAATAGTAACAATACTTCTCCTCTGTTCAGAGAGGCAGCAGAACTTGGTGCTGAGCAGAGACGCTGGATCTGGGGTTCAGATCCCGCCTCTACTAGCCCCTAGCACTGTGCCTTAGTTTCCTCATCTGTAAAATGGGATAACCACAGTGTCTCCCTAACTTGCAGGGTTGAGTGAACTGATGCTTGCAAGCGTTTAGAGGAGCCCGTGCACAGTGAGTGTTTATTGCTATTATTGTGTGTGTGTGTGTGTGCGCGCGCACAAGACAGAGGTTGCCTGGCTACAAGTGGCAAACTCGGCATGCCCTACACAGCGTCCCCAGCTGGGACACTCGCCTGATCCCCAGGAATAACACGATCAGCATGGCAGGGACCACAGCAGGTATAGACATTTGTACAGCCCTGCCACACAGAACCACAAACCCTCTACAGCCACACACCGCAAGGATGCTGCCACCTCCCCTCAACACCGGGGGAGCAACCAGGAGACCCAACCACACTGTCACACTGAGTGTTCTCAGAGGGAAGTTTACCACTTACTGGTGTGGACCCAAAGAATCTTGGATATCCAAGTTGGGTATCATTTGCTGTGTGACCTAGAGTGGGTGTCTTTATTTCTCTGAGTCTCTGTTCCTATTTCTGGAAAATGGGCATCTAAGAGTCCCTACCTGGCAGGGTGTGAGGCTCGATGACACACAGCACGGAAGCCGGTTTGCACATCCTATCGATGGTTAACATTTCCCGAGTGTGGACTCTGTATCAAGCACCCCAGCAAGTGCAATCCTGGTTGAACTCATGGTCCTTTTGCCACCACCCTCTGAGGTCAGTTTCTTTTTTCATTCTCATTTTACAGATGAGGAAACAGAGGCCCAGAGAGGTTCAGCAACTTGCCCAGAGTCCCACAGACCGCTGTGGGCAAAGGATCCCACCACGAGGCCTGGGAGGGTGGGTAATAGGATGGGGGCAGGGGATGGAAGCTGTCCCATGCCCGCTCTCTGACCTGCAGTGACAGATGGGAAGGAGAACCTCTGCTGGGACAAAGGGGACACAGGGACATAGGTCCAGACAGTCAGCCTACTGGTGCCCACTCCCACTTCTCTTTTCCCTGCAGCCCTCCCATTCGAACCCTCTTGCCCCAGGCCAGGCACAGCAGGAAGTGAGCCCTGGAGAAGGAAGAGGACACACTTCTGCTTTTCTTTGACACTGGACGTATGTGGGTTGGAGGGTACAGCTGATGCCTGACCTGGCATTTGAGATCTCCCAAGTGGGCCCACGCTTGGGGATTGAATCAGTTTTATCCTTTAAAGCCCATGGGGAGGGCAGATCACTTTCCCCCTCCGGGCCTCAGTTCCTTCCCTTGAAAACGGGAAGATTAGCAGATTACTTTCTAGGGTTAAAATAACAAGTGGATGAGATAATGTCCAGGGCACGTAATTACAAGAAAGACAGCTCTTATTTGATCAAGTGTTGGCTCTGAATGGTCTCCAAGGAGGTGAAGGGGGCTGTTTGGGTTTGGGGAGATGAGGGTTCAAATCCCACCCTGGCCACTTCCTGGCTGTGATCCTGGCTAGGTTGCTTAACTACTCTGAACCTTAGCTTCTACATCTGGAAAGCGGGTGTCTCCACAGACCCTGCCCCCACAAACACACATAAACACATAAAGTCACAATACAAGGCCCACCACAGAGATGACACTCCATAAACACTGGGCATTACTAATTATTGTCATCTGTCGTGGCAGACACTGTCCCGCCCTCACTCCAACTTCCAGATCTCAAAGAACTTTAGGTCAGAACTGGGTCTTGTATTCAGAGATCTGCGTTTGTTTTTCTTAGCGCACACTAAGAACGACTCTGGTGCTGAAGGCTGGGTCTAGAACACTTCAGGTCAGGGACTCTTCCAGCAAATGTGTCCTACTCTAGTTGGACCCTGCGCTGGGCAATCGTGAGGACCAAGTGGTGACTGAGACAGGCCAGGACTGGTCCTCCCAAAGCTCCTGGCCCAGTGGGAGACAGACTCACCCCTCAGACAGCGGCAACCCAGAGTGATCAGGGCTGGGATGGGAGAAGCACAGGGCTGTGGTCACCTGCTGGTGACAGAGAAGGCTCTGACCCCTGCTGTCTTAGGATTCCCACTCTGGCCAGAGTCAGTATTACTAATACTAAAAAAAAAAAAAAAAGTTAAAACAGCTGATGGTTTATTAGGCATTACCTATGTTCTAGATCTAGATACTATTTTAAGTTTGGTCCTTATATTCACTCATTGAATTCTTACAACAAGCCTATCTGCCCATTTTACAAATGAGACTGAAGTCCAGTGAGGTTAAGTCACAAGGTCCCATCTCCTGCAGCTGCTGGTGGTGGAGGGAGGATCTGAAGCCAGGACATCTGGTGTTGACTCAACTCGAGGTTCTACTGCCTCTTAGCACATACATGGCTGGGAAGGGCTGGTTTCCCAGGGAGAGGCAGGGGGCTTATGTATGGTGGAAGGAGGAGGGCTGAGCCAAGTCTAAGGTCTCACCTGCAGGGTGCAGTGCGTGAGGGGGTAGATGCCGCTCAGGCCTGGGGTCCAAGCCACCTCTAGCTCTGTGGGCTGGCGGGAAACCAGGTGGAGGTCATGGGGCCGCTGGGGGAGCACTGTGGAGACATGAGGGGAGAGGCTGACCCTGGGGGGGTCTTTGCCCAAAGCTCCCCTCTAGACACCCCTGCCCTCTACCCCAGCTCTGACCTTTGGGCCAGACCCCACACCCTCTGACACCCAGCTCCCCAGCTCCCTTTCCTTCACCTGTGATGGTGGCCGTGCGGGACGTGGTGACCCCCTTGGCGTTATGGGCTTCGCAGGAGAAAGAAGATGTCTTGTTCAAGCCTGGGGAGTCATAAAAGGAGAGGCCCAGTGTCAGAGAGGGGAAGGACGGTTTCCCAGGCCATGCTGGGCCACCTCCTACCATGCCCTGCCTGAGAGTCAGTGCAGCCTACATGGGCTCCTGCTGGAAGGGAGGTGGGGGTTGAGTTGGGAACACAGGCCTCTGTCCCCAGACACAAGGACAGGCTGGCGGCCTCAGTCCTAGTACCCCACCACATAGACACACATACACGCAGTCACACATGGGCACGCACACAGATAGAGACACACATACATATACATACACTCACACACACATTCATACACAGAGATACACACATACACTCACACAAACAACATTCAAAAACACACACACCGAAACACACATACTCATACGTGTACACAGAGATAGTTACACACAGACACACCAGGCACATACGCCAACACATAGTTATACACACACATACAAAAGTACCCATACTCATACCTAGACACACACACCAACACACACACAGACATAGGCATTCACACAATCACATACTTGCACAAACACAGACACGATCACACTGAGCCGAACAGACACACATGGAGGCATATATCCCTAGCAGACACACACTTAAGAAACAGGCCCTCATGGCTGTATGTAAAATCAGAGGTGTTCGCTCATTTATATGCTCTAAGCTCAGCTCCTACCAACTCCCGCCCCCCTCCCCCACTTCACTGGGCTCCAGATGTTTCTGGAACTCAGATATCAGACACGTTCCCATCTCGGGAACTTCGCATCTCTGTTCTATCTTTCCACAGAAGTGCACAGGGCTCTCTCCCACACTCAATCACATTTGGGACTCAGACCCCACCTTTTCTTCACTCTGTCCCTGGCTGCCCTGTTCAGAGCCGGGACCTCATGGCCATATCTAGCCTCTCCCCAGCTTTCCTTTTCCTCTTTGGCTCTTCTCATCACAACATACTTTACCCATTACCTGTATGTCTTGCTCACTATCTGTCAACCCTGCTATAGGAGGGCGGGGGTTTCTGTCTGTTTGGTCCCCTGCTGTATGCCAACGTTCATACAGGTCCACAATAGCCTTGCACACAGTAGCTGTTCCATAAATGCTTGTTGAACAAGTGAATGACCTTACGTGTATGCCTTTGTGTAGCTATGAGTGTTTCTGGGTATGTATGTAGAAATATGAGCCTGTGTAATTCTATGGATAAGTGACTTAATATGTGTCTTTTTTAAAAAGATTTTATTTATGTATTTGAGAGAGAGAATGAGCAGGGGGAGAGGGAAAAGCAGGCTTCCCGTGGAGCAGGGAGCCCCAGGTAGGGATTGATCCCCGGACCCTGGGATCCTGACCTGAGAGGAAAGCAGATGCATAGCGAACTGAGTCAGCCAGGCGCTCCAATATGTACCTTGTGTTTCCGGGTGTCTGCGGGTAGACTGCGTGTGTCTATGGATGTTGCAGGCTTGTGTGTGCCTCCTGCTCGGTCTGCGTGTGAAAGTGTGTGTGTGTGTGTGTGAGCGCGCGCGCTCTCGTGTTCCCACCACCACCACCATCAACCCGCAGACACAAAGTTTCCTTCTCTCAGTCGGCAGAGGGAGCGGAATGAGGGAAAGTCGGCCGAGGCCGGAAGCGGGTGGGCAGGGAAGCTCCCCAGCGCCGCTGCCCAGGCGGCAGCCCTCAGCCAAGGTCAGGTGCCGGGCCGGCCGCAGCCCCCGCCGGCGGGGGAGGGGCAGGACAACCCCGGGCCGGCTGCCGGAGGGGGTGGGGAGCCTGGGTCCGGTCCAGCCACCTGGCACGTGGGGGCCCGCCAGGGACACCGCGCAGGGGCTGGTGCTGCCCACCCAAAAAGCCCCGGGGCGGAACGGAGTTCTGGAGCTGGGTCCTGTTCCGACCGCAGCATTCCAGCCCCCGCGTGAGTCACCGGGGTGCCCCCTCCCGCTCCGGCACTTCCGGTGGCGGCCGGGTGTGGGGGGGCGCGCGGCGCAGGATCCCCCCTTCCTCGGCCTCAGAGCGCACCTTGAGGACGAGGAGAGCAGGGATGGAGGGGCCTGGGACCCGTCCCCTCCAGCGGGCTCTCCCTCCGCGACTGGAGCCGGCCCACTCCAGATGTGCTTCCCAGATGCACTGTCCAGCTCCCTCTCCACTCCCGCTCCTCCTCCCCCCACCCCCGCGCTTTTTCCGAGGGAATCAGAGGGATGGAAGGAGAGGGGGCACGCCCTGAGTCAGATCGAGGGACAGACACACATAAACGGACAAAATTCCTTGACACAGCACCTCCCCCCACCCTCACGCTTACACAATGAATCGCACTTAACACACAGGGGCCGTTACTGGCACAGAAACAGAAAACCAGGCACTGGCTAAGCTACATTAGGGGCTGATGGGGTCGCAAACACGCAGCGACACCAGTATCCAGCCAGTGACTTGCACGTATCTACACAGGCTCTGACGTTGGCGCACATACACAAACACATATATTGCAAACATAAACACACAGTCAAACACCTAGCAATGCAACATCCTGCCCCCCCCCCCGAAAACTGACAAACACACACACCTCCCTGTGGAAATATACACAGGGAGCCACACACAGACCTTGAGGTAGGAGTGGTCCAACAGATACGCACCAGGACATGAATAAGGTTAATGTCGACTTGCTTGCAAACAAACACAGCCAGTCCTTCAAACACAGCTGGACACTCAGGTCGCTTCGGACACATTTACGGAGAGGCAGACTATACAAAAACTGGCTTGCATAAACACTGAGGCAGACATATAGCTGCCATGTGCCTAGAGGTGACACAGACATACATACCCACACCGGTTGGCAAGTTTATCTACCAAGAGACAATCAGGGCTGGGGCTGATACATGGGGAGACAGGACAGAAGTAGAAGGGAGTCGTTACCGCCTGCTGTAGATCTCTCTCTCTCTCTCTCTCTCTCTCACACACACACACACACACACACACACAGATGGGGGTCCATGTCAGAGTCACGAACCAACACACCCCCCTCAGGACCTACGCATGGGAACCCCAGAGACATGCGTGGACACGGACAAATGCGTGGACAGCCACAGTGAATGAAAACACACCGAGGAACACTAAACTGTCCACTGACAACATTCTGTCTCCACAAGGAAACAGGTGTCCACACCATGACACACTCACACCCACAGATGCACACCTGTGATGTGACATTGTCACTTTTCTACAGGGAGCTAGATGCAAAATAGCCACAAAACACTGCCTCCCCTCACTCTGCCATCTCTCCCCCCAAACACACACATACACACACCACCTTCACACAGCGAGTCGCAGCTGTGAACACGCAAGTGCAAAGGAGGACAGAGGCCAGGCTGACACTGGTATTAGACACATACACACACACACACACACACACACAACACGGCCTCATACACACTGAGACACAGATCTAGAGGGACATGGATACATACAGACAGGACCTCACACACACACTGAGACACACACACACAGACACCCTCCCCCTACAGCTTTACCACACACTGATACACACACAGGCCCTCTCACATCTGTGGGGGGGCTGCCCCATTTCTCCTTCCTGGGATGGCATGGGTGGCCCATCCCCCTCTCCTTTCTTATCTCCAGGGTCCTGCCAGGCTGACTCAGACCCCAGAGCCATGGGCCTGAGTCACCCCTCTGGGGGCTGGCATGCTCACCACCTCTTCCTTGCACACTCAGAGCCCCCGGAATGTTGAGAATGTGGACACCTCCCTCTAGCCCGGGAGACCCTCAGGCAGGAGCCCCCCCACCCGCCCCATCCCAGCAGACAGAGGCAGCAGGTTGGGGTGCCGAAAGCTGAAGCCTTCCAGGGTCTGGCTGCCTCCCTCAGACTGATCCTCACCCCCCGGCTGTGTTCCTCCAACCCTCCTTCCTCGGTGAGGGAGAAACCGCTATGTGCAGGGACCCTCACACTACCTCTGACAGCGCTGTGATCCCAAGCTAGGTCCTGCCCCATCTCTGTGGTGTGGAAATGGATGGTCACTTTGAAGCTAGGAGATTTTCTGCTGTCACTCAGACCTCCCTGTCCTGTCACTCTCCATCTTAGGCTACCTCCGTGGTCTGTCCCTTCCCATGTCTCTTGATCTCTCTCTCTCTCCCTGGAACTATCCTTCTGTCTCCCACTTTCTCCTCTTTCTCCACTTTCAGCTCTTCTGATACAGAGTGGGCAGGTGGAGGAGGTGGAGGAGAAAAGGGCCTGGTTGCTTCCGGTGCCAGGCTTGGGGTCAGGGGCTGACAAAGGGACATCAGGCCCACACACACATTTGGGCCATGGGACAGCTCAGAGGAAACCCGGGACAAAGAATTCTATTCAGACAAGCTGTGGGGAATAAGGAGAGACAGAGGGACAGGGAGACAGACACACACAGAGAAGCAGAAAGAGACAGAGAAACAGAGAACCAGAGGACAGAGAGACAAAAAGGGACAGAGAAAGCAGAGAGAGAGAGATGAGGGGTAGATATGGATAGAGATGCTGAGACAGTGAGACTCAGACAAAGAGAGAAAACAGAGAGAAAGAGAGAGAGAGAGACAGAAAGAGACAATGAAGGACAGAGGGACAGGCACTCACACAGGAGCACAAAAGACCCCTTTGCTCCCCGCTCCCATCCTGCCTGGCCCTCTAGGCAGAGCTGGCTACTCCCCAGACTTACCTGGAACTCTAAGCGTTTGCTGGGGGCCATGGCTCATGGCCAGAGTCAGGGGGACCGCATCCTGGAGCCAGAGAAGGTCCACAGGCTCTGGGGGTCCCTGCGCCCGGCAGCTCAGATTGAAGGGGGTGTTGGCGGCCACAGTCCTGTCCTCAGGCTCCTCCAGGAAGTAAGGCAGGCCTGGGGTGGGGGGGCATGGTAGTTGCCAAGGTCCCTCTGAGCTCCCCAGGTGTCTGACTCACTGCAAATTCTTTGACCCCTGTATCTGATCCCTCAGGACATCCGAACGTCCTTCAGATGTCCGACCCGTCAGGCCTCTACCCCCAGAACACAGGATCCCAGTACCCCTGGGTACTTCCCCACCAGCATCTGACCCGTGGGACATCTGAGTCTCAGTGAGAAAAGCGAGACCCTGAGGGGGGGGGGAGAGGCTTAAATTGTACCTCTGACTCCTTACCTGATCCCCAGAATGTCCTACCCCGACCATGTCTGTTCCCTAGGACATGTCACAACCGCCAAGATATCTTCTCCCCCAGGACATATAATCCCCCCCAGGCCTGCCCCCAGTAATTCCCAGACTCCCCAGCTTCCCGACCCCCTAAATATCTTTGATACACCCAGGCTGCATGTTCCCTGAATTTTCCAGCACCCTCTGACCACTCAGGTTTCCTGTCCGCCCACGACCTCTGTGCCCAGGGCTCACCCTCCAGCCCAACGTAGCCAGGCTGGGACACAAAGGTCTTTCCTCCCAGGACCACCGCACACTGGTACCACCCCGCGTCTGAGAGCTGCAGGGAGGAGATTCTAACAGGACAAGAGGAGAGACAGAAAGGTTCAGGGTCAGTGCTGGACCCTGGGTAGGGGTCATCAGAACTGCAGGAAGGGGGTCAGGACTAGTCAGAGCTAAGGAGTGAGTACTATTATTAACTCATTTTACAGAAGAGGAAAGTGAAACCCGGGGTTACATCACATTCTCCAAGCCACACAGCTAGCGAGTGGCCACACTGGGGTTCCAGCCCAGGTGGGGCTCCTGCCCATAATTTTTTACCCATCATGTGATGGAGGTCGGGGGCCGGGGAGTGGGGTGGGGACAGGGATCAGGAGGAATGCGGCTGGTCAGGGGGAGGCTGGGCACCTGAGTTGGCTGACCACTTTCCAGTCATCCTGCCCGTCTTCACCCAGGGGCACCTGGGTCTGGGTACTGTCTGCCAGCTCTAGCGCCTGTCCGTCCCGAAGCCAGGTCACTTCAGGGGGCTCCCCCTGAACCTGGAGTTCGCACCGAAGGGCCCCCATGAGTCCCCGGGCACCAGTGATGTTCCTTGGACTCCCCACAAAGGGGTCTGTCTCAGCCTGTGCTCCTGCGGGGAGATGGGGAAGAGTTAGCTTAGGAACCCCTGCTTTCCTCCCAGCCTGCCAGGCCCTTAGGCCCACATAGTTGTAAAGTGACCTCAGCAGGGGGGGGTGGGGGGGGGGGGGGGGTGGAGGCTTTGGGGGAGGATGGGAGCCTTCCCAGGGGACTGGGGTCCAGCCTCCCTCCTTCCTAGGGGCCCCATCCTTGGTCTGTTGGGAAGTAGGCCGGGGATCTGGCAGCCTCCCATGCTCCAGACTGCCCGGCAGGGCCAGGCCCTGCTCCCGCCCCTGCTGCCCTCCCTTAGGGTCTCTAGAGACTTGACAGATAGGCTGGTGGTGGACTGCTGGTGGTAGACGGGTGCTGGTAGACGGTGTGTCAGGAAAAAAGGTGGGGAGGGAGAGGAGAGAGAGAGAAGAGAAACAGGGAAGGAGAGACAGAGAGAAGCCAGACAGAGTCAAGCTTGAGGACTCAGAGACAGCCAAGGGACAGAGACCAGAGAGACACAGAGGATGAGAAGTGAGGGGAGAGACACCCCTGAGAGGGAGACAAAGTTGGGGGAGAGACACAGAGGCAAACAGAGCGAGAGACAGAGACATTATCGAGATACCTAGAAAGTAGGGAGAGAGAAAGCCGGAGACTGGGACAGAGAAATGAAGCCCCACAGAGATGGTGGTCTACAGCCAGAGCTGGAGACCCCCACCCTAGAGATGGAGCAGACAGACAGTGATGGGGTAAGGACAAGTGTGTGTGGGGGTGACAGTGACAAGGGTTTCCCCCTAGAGCTCTGGAGTCCTCCTCATCCCACTGCCTAACTTCATGCTCCTTTCTGGAAGATTCCTTCCGGGGCAGCCCCCCAGTTCAGCCCCTCTCCCTAAGCGCCCCCCCCACCCCGCCCCGAGTCAAGTCCAGCCCCACTCCAGCCCCCAGGTTCTCTGTCTCTCTGTCTTGCTCTGTGTCTACTTCTTTCCAGTCTCTGACCCTCCCAGTTTCTGTTTCTTGTCCTGTTCCTCTCTGAGCCCCTTTCTCTCCCCGGCCTCTCTCCTCTCTCCCCATTTAACTCATTTAACTCGGTGTCTCCTTGTCTCCCCCTCTGCTGTCCCAAAGACACTCCTTGGGCCAGCCCAGACTCCCCCCAACACCTGCCATCCACCCCCCACTCCGCTCCCTCCTGCCCCAGCCCAGCCCCGGGTCGTCTCCCCACCGCCACCCCCGGCAGGGCCCCATCACTCACCCTTGGGGGCCACGCATCCCCAGCAGCACAGCGCCAAGCACCAGGCCAGCGGGACCCTGCCCATCCTCGGGGCACCACACAAACGATGCCAAACTTTCCTCAGAAGTTGCTGGGCACCCTGCGGGGGAGGGGGCAGGGCCAGGCTGTCCCCAGCCCTCCTCCCCAGCTCCGGGCTCCCTGGACTTGGCATGGCCCGCCTGCCACGGCTGGGCCCCCACACCGGCTCTGCTCAGCGGCCTCCTTCCTTGCTCCCCAGCCTCCTACTGTCTCTCCCAGACTTTGGGCAACCCTTTCCCCGCCCCTGGCTCCCCCTCTGCCTCCGCCCACCAGCCGGAGCCCAGGGGGCCACCTGGGCTTGGAGGGGTTAAATCGGGGAGGAGAGGACCAGCCCTGTCTTAAAGGGGCCCCGGAGGGAGGCTGAGGAGGGGGAAGGGGCTCCAAGGACTGCACCCCAAATCCTGGGCCAGCGAGGCAGGGAGGCTGTGTGGCTCTCTCTCCCGGCTCTGGGCGCTGTCCCTCTGGGCTCTCTCCGTGTCTGGTAAACATTCCTCCAGAACTCCACTCCCCTCTCAGCCCTTGCGACAGCCCCCTCCCCTGCCTCCACCCCCCAGCCCGGCCCCAGCCAGGCACTCCCCCTCACACTCCCAGCTCCTCTGACGAGGACACACACACACTCAGATGTCATCCACGCACAGAGGCTGGGGCCACAGGAGGCATGCAGAGGCACGCTTCTGGCCCATGGACCCATTCGACAAGCCGGATCAGGAGCGCCATTCCTGCAGAAAGGCAGAAACCAGAAAGGGGAGGACCCAACTGGGTGGGCATCCTGGAGGTGGGGTCCGGATAGACTCCTGCAGAAGTGGGTCCTCATAACAAAAACGACCCACGCGGGCACAGAAACAGGACACCAAGGTCTGGACACTCACAGGGGTGCCCCAAGACCTGGGTTGGAAGCCTAGCTCTACCTCCAACGGTGTGATCTTGCAAGTGACTGGCCTCCCTGAGCCTCGGTTTGCCCATCTCTACCCATTCAGTAGGCCAGAGGGAGGATGTCTTAGGTCAGGGAACATGCAGTTCTTCGCACAGGGTAACACAGCTGACAAGGAGCCCTTGAGTTTTTGCGCCTGGTCTGTCTGTCCCTCATCTGTGTGTCTCGCATGGCTGTCTCCCTCTGGTGGGACTATGCGGCCTGGTCCTTGCAGATAGATTTGGTGCCCTGTGTTGGTTTGTCCATTTCCCAGCCCCTCTGTGTTTTACATGTGGTGGTGGGGGATCTCTGCAAACCTGGGCATCTGTGCTCTGGGCCATTCTGTTTGTGTACTGGTATGCTCCTCCCTACCCCTGTTGTCCAGCTCCATCCTTCCCCACAACGCTACTGGCCTGGCCTCGAGGCCTCCACTTGGCCACAGGGATGTTTCTGAAACTCACATCTGTCCTTCTCCTGTTTAACCATGACTCCCCATGTGCTGGGGCTGACCTCCCAGCCCCTCAGCCTGGCTCTCAGGGTCTTCCCTGAGCTGTCTCATGGCTGTCCCATTTCAGGGACAGCCTCAGCTGTCCTCAGGGTCCTCTTGGACGTCCCCCTCCCAGCAGTAAGTTACTAAGTCCCTGTGGAGGACCCAGCTTCACAGCCATCTCTCCTCCCTCTGACCTCACGCTATCCAGCCTGGCCTCTTCCGTGGTCTCCCAGCCACCACGACGCTCCCTCCCTCTAACCTGTCACCAGCAAGACAAATGTTTCTCAACCCCAGATGGGATCTTTCCCCTCCTTTGCCCCAAACCTTCCAAGATAAAAATCTCAAATTGCTACCCTCAGGTCCTCTCGCTGTCCATGTCCCCTTTTGCCTCCCTTTCCTGTCCCCAGGCTTCTCTCCCATCTCACATCCTTCAGCAGCCTTGTGACTGTGTGCCTTGCCAAGTGGAATCCGTGTTTGCCCACTCAGGAACAATCAGCTGAGCACCTGCTACGTGCTTGCAATCGACTTCCAAGTGCATTTAAAACAGTGAGAGGGACAGGTGCACAGAACTGTTCCCGTGAGGGGGGCTGGGGATTCCACAGTGGGCAAGGTGAGCGTCTGCCTCATGGAGCTCATATTCCAAAGGGAAGGGGGAGAGATCATCTCGACCAGATAAAACATTTATCAGGGCATAATATGCACAGTGCAGGGAAACAAAGCAGGAGAGGGAACAGCAAGGGGGTGAGATTGCCATTATAAACATAAACGCGGTGGTCAGGGAAGACCCCTCTGAGGCTGTGATTAAGATCCAAAGTAAATCAGGGCCACCTGGGAGGCTCAGTCATTAAGCATCTGCGATGGGCTCAGGTCATGATCCCAGGGTCCTGGGATGGAGCCCCTGCTTCTCCTTCTCCCTCTGCCTGCCTCTCTGCCTACTTGTGCCCTCTCTCTCTCTCACTCTGCCGAATAAATTAAAAAAAAAAAAAAAAGATCTGAAGTAAATTAGCAAGTGAATCATGGGGGAAAGGGCATTCTAGGCAGAAGGAACAGCTAGTAGGAAGGCCCGGAGGCAGGCATGCGAAGGACTTCAAGGAGATGGCGAAGGACTTCAAGGAGATGGGTGTCTGGAATGGGTAAGGTTAGGGAGGGCGTTGGCCCAGCAAGGAAGACACAGGACATTAGTTTTGGGTGCACAGCATAGTGATAGGATATTTGTGTCTATTTCCAAATGATTGCCACAATGAGCCCAGTTAAGGTCTGCCACCACACAGATATAAAAGTTTTCTTATCTTGTCGTGAGAAGTTCTTTTTTATTTTTATTTTTAATTTTTTAAAAGATTTTATTTGTTTGACAGATTTTATTTATTTATTTGATTTATTTTTTTATTTTTAAGATTTATTTATTTGACAAGTAGGTAGAAAGGCAGGAAGAGGGAGAGGAGGAAGCAGGCTCCCCGCTGAGCAGAGGGCCCCGATGCGATGTGTGGATGTGATGTGTGATGTGATGCGGGGCTGACCCCAGGACCTGGCGATCATGACCTGAGCTGAAGGCAGAGGCTTTAACCCACTGAGCCATGTAGGCGCCCCAAGAAGTTCTTTTAAAAAAAAGACTTATATTTTTAAGCAATCTCTGCACCCAGCATGGGGCTGGAAATTATAACCCCAAGATCAAGAGTTGCATGTTCTTCCAGCTGAGCCAGCCAGGTGCCCCATGATGAGAACTTCTAAGACCTACTCTCTTAGCAATTTTCAAATATGCAATACGGTATTTTTTTTTTTTTAAAGTAATCTCTACTCCCAGACTTGGAGCTCAAACTCAGGACCCCGTGATCAAGAGTCATACGCCCTACCGACTGAGACAGCCAGGCACCCCCAGAGTAGTGTTAACTTTAGGCTCTATGCTGTATATTACATCCCTGTTTCCACGAGTTTGTTTTTTTTTTTTTTTTAGATTCCACACCTAAGTGAGATCATACACTATTTGTCTTGTCTTGACTTACTTTACTTAGCGTGATGCTGTCAAGGTCCATCCAAGCTGTTGCAAATGGTGGGATCTTCCTTTTCATGGCAGAATAATACTTCATCATTTATGTGTATATATCACATTCTCCTTATCCATTTGTCTGCTGATGGCCACTGGGGTTGTTTCTGTTTTGGCTACTGGGAAGAATGCTGCCATGAACATGGGAGTGCAGATCTCTCTTTGATACACTGATTTTGTTTCCTTTGGATACATACCCAAAAGGAGGATTGCTGGGTCATATGGTAGTTCTATTTTTAATTTTTTGAGAAACTTCCACACTTTTTTCCATTATGGCTATACCAATTTTTCTTCCCATCAAAAGTGTGGGAGAGTTCCTGCTGTGGGGGAGGGGGTCTTTGAGCAGGGGAGAGACCTGGTTTGATTTGGTTTCAGAGGATCCCACTAAGACCAGTAAGTGAAAGGTTGATGGGAAACTTTCCAACAGAGAGATCAGGACCTGGCCACAATTTACTGCCACATGATGGCGCGGGAAGAGACCTAGCACCCCCAGTGTGGACCTCTTGCCAGTCTGAGTCCGAATCTGATCTAATTCCCGCTTTATTATTTCTTTTCTAAAGATTTTATTTATTTATTTATTTATTATTTATTTATTTATCGGAGAGAGAGAGAGAGAGAGCAAAGCAGGGGGAGCTGCAGGCAGAGGGAGAAGCAGGCTTCTGGCTGAGCAAGGAGCCCCATGCGGGACTTGATCCTAGGTCCCCAGGATCTTGACCTGAGCTGAAGGCAGAGGCTTAAATGGCAGAGCCACCCAGGTGTCCCTAATTCCCACTTTACGGGGTATTCCTGGAAGGGAAAGACATCTTGAACGGCACCACAGAGATGGTGTCAGCCAAAGCCAGGATGTGAAAATTTGTACAGGGCAAAGTGACCTAGTTTCTCAAGAAACAAGTGGTGTACACAAGTTGAGGAATGGTTACAGATTTCAAAGACTCGAGAAGTTCACGGGAAAGCATCCTGTGGTGAATTTTGGGCTCCTTGTTAGAACAAACCCAACTCCCAAGTATACTTTTAAGACTGTTAGGGAAACGTGAATATGGAGACAACAAATTTGGTAATAGTGAGTGGGGTGAAATGCATGTTCATTGGGCCTTTTAAAAAATTGAAAGGCAGAGGGGCACCTGGGTGGCTCAGTCCCTTAAACTTCCCACTTTTGATCTAGGTTCAGGTCATGGTCTCAGGATCCACTGGGGTCATGGTGATGGGCCTGCCAGAGAGTTCTCTTCCTCTCCCCCTGCCCCACCCATCCCATGCTCTTGTGCTCTCTCTCAAATAAATAAATCTTTCTTAAAAAATATTTTATTTGGGGCGCCTGGGTGGCTCAGTGGGTTAAAGCTTCTGCCTTTGGCTCAGGTCATGTTCTCAGGGTTCTGGGATCGAGCCCTGCATCGGGCTCTCTGCTCGGCAGAGAACCTGCTTCCCCTCTCTCTCTGCCTGCCTCTCTGCCTGCTTGTCATCTCTGTCTATCAAATAAATAAATAAAATCTTTAAAAAAAGTTTTAAAAATATTTTATTTAATGGGGCGCCTGGGTGGCTCAGTGGCTCAAGCCTCTGCCTTCCGCTCAGGTCATGATCTCAGGGTCCTGAGATCGAGCCCCACATCGGGCTCTCTGCTCAGCAGGGAGCCTGCTTCCCTCTCTCTCTCTGCCTGCCTCTCTACCTACTTATGATCTCTCTCTCTCCATCAAATAAATAAAATCTTTTTAAAAATATTTTATTTATTTATTTGACAGAGAAAGAGAGAACCAGCAGGGTCAGCAGGCAGAGGAAGAGGGAGAAGCAGGCTCTCTGCTGAGCAAGGAGCCTGATATGGGGCTTGATTCCAGGACACCAGGATCATGACCTGAGCCGAAGGCAGCCGTTTAACCCACTGAGCCACCCAGGAGCCCCTCAAATAAATAAACCCTTTTAAAAAAATCTGAGGGGGGCCCTGGGTGGCTCAATGGGTTAAGCCTCTGCCTTTGGCTCGGGTCATGATCTCAGGGTCCTAGGATGGAGCCCCACATGGGGCTCTCTGCTCAGCAGGGAGCTTACTCCCCCCACTCTGCCTACTTGTGATCTCTCTCTCTGTCAAATAAATAAATAAAATCTTTAAAAAAAAATTGAGGGGCGTCTGCGTGGCTCAGTCTGCTGAGAGTCTGCCTTCAGCTCACGTCATGATCCTAGGTCCTGGGATCAAGCCCCTCACCGGGCTCCCTGCTCAGTGGGGAGTCTGCTTCTCCTTCTGCCTCTTCTTCTTCTTCTCTCTCTCTCTCTGATGAATAAATAAATAAATAAAATCTTAAAAAAATAAAAAAATTTTTAAAAATTGAGAGGGGCAATTACTGCTTAATAAGTAAAGAGTCTTTTTGGGGGGATAATAACCATCTTTGAGGAGAACGGTGATGGTCACACAGATTCGTGTGTTTAACGCCACTGGCTTACACACTTAGGCATGGTTAAAATGATAGTTACATGTATCTTAGTGCACACACACAGAACTGAAGACCACACTCATTCTACATTTTCCCTTTCGGGTCTCATAATTCCTATGAAGCCCTCCTGAGTTTAGGTTTTTCTTTTCCTTGCTGCTGAAACGATCCTGACTCAATGCCAGCTTTCATACCAATGCAGCACACGGTCCATCCCTCCCTGAGGGAGTCTGATGGTATTTCTGGTTCCAGAATTCCCTCCGTGTGAATTTTAATGAATGAATGAATTAATTAATTAACAGCAATCTCTACGGCCAGCATGGGGCTCCAACTCACAACCCCAAGATCAAGAGTCTTACCCTCCACCGACTGAGCCTGCCAGGCGCCCTGCATGGAAACTCAGGTGCCTGGGTGGCTCAGTGGGTTAAGCTTCTGCTTTTGGCTCAGGTCATGATCTCAGGGTCCTGGGATCGAGCCCCACATCAGGCTCTCTGCTCAGCAGGGAGCCTGCTTCCCCCTCTCTCTCTGCCTGCCTCTCTGCCTACTTGTGATCTCTCTGTGTCAAATAAATAAATAAAATCTTTAAAAATAATAAACAAGGAAACTTGCAGCTAATGACAAATGCTTTGCTGAAATACCCAGAGAAGACAAACCAACGTCTGGCGTTCACTTTGAAACACCTAGACAGTGAGCCGGATTGGACAGGGGATGGCAGCATGCTCAGTGGTGGGGCAGACTGCCGGAGGGAGAGCCTGGGGGCTGCACCACGCAGGTATCCCTGTGTCAGTCCCTCCAGCTTGCTGCATGTTGGAAAACTGTCAGAAGATGTTGGGGCCTGGGGAAATGTCCTTCACTATTAGAAAGGCATATTCAATGATTTTCTGGAATTTGGTGTTTTTTTAAAAAATTGATTTATTTTTAGAGAGCGCCTGAGTGGGGGGAGGAGCAGAGGGAGAGGGACAAGCAGACTCCCGGCTAACCTTGGAGTCCGATGTGGGGGGGGCTCTATCTCACGTCCCTGAGATCATAACCTGATCCAAAACTGAGAGTCGACCCTTAACTGACTGAACCACCCAGGTGCCCCTGGGATTTGCTTTAAAATAATAACGGTGGTGGGCACCTGGGTGGCTCAGTCCTTAAGTGTCTACCTTCGGCTCAGGTCATGATGCCAGGGTCCTGGGATCGAGCCCCACATCGGGCTGGCTGCTCCTCTCCCTCTCCTACTCCCCCTGCTTGTATTCCCTCTCTCACTGTCTCTCTCTCTCTCTCTGTGTCAAATAAATAAATAAAATCTTTTAAATAAATAAATAAATAACATTAATAACAGGGGTGCCTGGCTGGCTCAGTCTGTGGAGCCTGTGACCCTTGATCTTGGGGTTTTGAATTTGATCCCCACGTTAGGTGGAAAGTTAACTTAAAAATAAAAGCTAAAAAAAAAAAGTCTTAAAAAAAATAAAATAATGGGGCACCTGGGTGGCTCAGTTGCTAAGCATCTGCCTTGGGGTCAGGTCATAATCCCAGGGTTCTGGGATCAAGCCCCGCATCAGGCTCCCTGCTCAGTGGAAAGCCTGCTTCTCCCCCTCCCACTCCCCCTGCTTGTGTTCCCTCTCTGGCTATGTCTTTCTCTGTCAGATAAATAAATAAATAAGATCTTAAAAAAAATAATAAAACAAAAACAAAATAGTTGTAAGAGAGTGTTAGAAATAAAACTAGCAGAAAGTTGATGGCTATTGAATGAGGCTAGGGGATGGCATGGGGCCTTGCTCTACTATGCTCTCTACTTTTGTGCACTTGAAAACTTCCTTACTCGGTAATCAACAAATAAAAAAGTGTGTCTGCTTGCCTTGTGGAGGGAAGGCAGGAGGAAAAGAGCCTATGGAAGAGGCAGAGCTGGGTTAGGAATCGTGCTCCAGCAGCTTTCAGATTGGGGGAGTTCCCAGGGCCTGGATCAGGAGCGTCACCTGCAGGCTTTCCCTAGCTGCAAACCCCCGCCCCCTCCACATACCCCAAACCCGCAGCTCTGCCGACTACCTACCAGCTGCCTTCTCCCTGCCCACAGCCCCTTCTCCAGATCAGCCTCACCGGAAGTAAGGCCCAAGACAGAGCCCCCCTCCCCCCACCTTCACATCTGGTACTGATGTCAACAGCCAGGGCGGGCGGGGGCCCTGTTTTTTAGCTCCCGCCCAGCCTCGAGGGAGGGGCGGACACCCCCATCCCCACCCCTACTCACAATGACAGACACTGTCACAGGCACACCAGGCCCTGCCATGGGCAGACCGGGGGCCAGAAATGAACTTTTATTGCAAAATGGGGACCTTCAAGTCACAAGGACGTCAGAGCTGGCCTCTGGCCCAACACAGGGAGCTGGAATCTGGCCCCTCCTTGGTCATCTAGCCCCTTCCACCAGGTCTAACCGGGACTTGGGAATGGGAGGTGGGTCAGGGTACTGTGCGTGTGTCAGGGGGGCAGGCTGGGGAGGCCTTTAACAAGGTTACGTAAGTGGGAGGGGGAACTGTTTCTCTGATTGGAGGGTCTTGTGTGTGTGTGTGTGTGTGTGTGTGTGTGTGTGTGTGTATGTGTGCGTGTGTCCAAGTTTACTTGGTTCCAGGGCTATGTGTGCAATTGCACGCTGGGTGTGTAGTTATATTTGGGAGGATTTGAGGATCAAGGTGCTTGGAAAGGGGTGTCTTTGAGGGCTGAAGGCCTGGAGGAAGCTGGGGATGTGCCCTCCCCCCTTCCCGGGAATGGTGTGTCTGGTGTCATGTGTGCGCTGGCTGTGTGGTTCCGTGGTTGGGGGAATGTGGATGGCGACGGTCACGTGCCTGGATCATGGCGTGGGCGCACGAGAGAAGGCACGTTGGAGCTGAAGACAGGGACGGTCTCTCTGCGCACGGACAGGACCCAGGAAGGGGGGTGTTCACCTCTGTACCAGGCTCCCACAATTGCCAGGAGGGGGGGTGAAGAGGTCTTGTGGGCCCTGAACACCGTGGCTATTTCCGTGCCTTGTGAGGGGAGGGGCTGAACTCCAGCACCTGGGCTGTGAATCCAGGGGGGGTGTGTTTGGACGAGAGGGTGTGTTATCTGGGGCGGTGATCATGATTCCAGACGAACTAAATCTATGTCTATAGAAAGCCTGTGTGGCAGAGTTGCCCCGCGGCCCTCATGGCCCTCATGGCTGCGTGTCTCAGTAGCCACCTGCGTGTCTCAGTAGCCACACGAGCGAGCGGAGTCCTGGGGACGTGTAGGCCAGATACCCCCGTGGCAGACTCTAGAACACCTAGAGGTGTGTGTGTGTGTCTGCCTCGGGTGTAGAGTTGTGGCTCTGGAGACACAACCATGTTCACGCCCACCGCCATGAGGAGGCCCCCACCTCCCACAGCTCCCTCCCTCCTTCATCTGGTCCACACAGTGCGGGGAGGTTAGTGGGGCCGGACTTGCAGCTGGAAGGCTGGGGGGATGTTGAAAAGGCCGCTGACAGCTGGCTGGAGGCTCAGGGTCCCCGGCGGGCATGGGCTGTCCAGGGAGAAGGCCTGCAGGAGGGTGGTGAAAAGGAGGAAGAGCTCCGCCCGCGCCAGGCCCTCCCCGAGGCAGACACACTTACCTGGAGGGAACAGGGAACGGGGAGATGGGACTGGGTCAGCCCTCCTCACACCCAGGCGTGGGGAACTGGCAGGGGAGCAGGGACCAGCCCCGCACGTACCTAAGGAGAAGGGCAAGAATGCCTCCTGCTTCTGGAACCGTCCATCCGCATCTAGGAATCGGTCTGGGTTGAATTCCTCTGGCTGTTCAAAGACCTCAGGATCACGCAGGACAGAGCCAAGGAGGGGGAAGACCTCAGTGCCCTGCGGGGAAGCAATCATCAAATTACAAATAACCTTCCCCATCCAGGTTTGATGATTCTCTAGTGCCCAAAGCACAAGGGCAGAATATTTCAAGGGCTTATTACCAGCCAGACATGTTCTTAAGCATCTCATATATACTCTCTCTCTTACGCAACAGCAACATGCACCTTGTGCTCTCTCACACACACACTCAAACGTACACTCAAACTCACTAAATCTTTTTAACAAGTCTACAGAGTAATTTCTAACATGATTTCCATTTGAAAGGCGGGAAAACTGAGGTCCCCCGAACTTACGCAACTTGCCCAGCGTAGCATCTGGACATGGGAGGGCTAGTTCTTTTTACACTGTGTTTTTAAATTGTGTTGTGATTCATCTATGGTTGTCCTAAGCCGCCTGGCCTGGGTCCAGCTCTTTCCCACTGGGCTCTTTCAGAGGTAGAGCCAAGGGCGGGTAGGTGACTGCTGTCTGTGAGGGCTCCCCAGCGCAGGTCCCCGAGTGAGTAGGATCCCAGGGCTGTGCAGTGGAGGAGATGTGAGGGAGAGGGACCTCATTTACCAGGGACTATGGCTAGCGGGGCTGAGCCAGGAATGGGAGGGGGGGCTCCAGGAGAAGACAGGGTCATGCTACTATGGCTGTTAAAACAAGGCAGACAGCTATGGCTAGAGCAGACGCCCTGGGTGTAAATTCTGCCACTACCACTGTAGGCTGGGTGACCCCGGCAAGTCTTCTCAGCCTTCAAGGCGTTTCCTCATCTGTAAAATGGGCATGATAATGGTGTAGGGTTGCTCCAAAGATTCAACAAGGTACTAAGTCCATGAAGCATTTAGAATAATCCCTGGCGGAGAGCAAATGCTCAGTCATTGATGCCTGGGGTTCCGTAATCATGATCAAGAGTGGCCATAGTCGGGGCGCCTGAGTGGCTCAGTGGGTTAAGCCGCTGCCTTCGGCTCAGGTCATGATCTCAGGGTCCTGGGATCAAGTCCCGGATCAGGCTCTCTGCTCAGCAGTGAGCCTGCTTCCCTCTCTCCCTCTCTCTCTCTCTCTCTCTCTCTCTCTTTCTGCCTGCCTCTCCATCTACTTGTGATCTCTCTCTGTCAAATAAATAAATAAATAAGTAAATCTTTTAAAAAAAAGAATGGCCATAGTCACTGGGTTAGCCATGGCTGCCGCTGCCCAGAACGGGGCACCCGGGGGAACCCCCAGGTCCTGGCACCAAGAGTGGAGCTGGTGTTTTGCAAGCATTATCCCACAGGTTCCTTGAGATCCCAAGTTAATACTATTACTGTTCCTGGTTTAGAAGAGGGGTAGAGGCAGATTCATGGGCTGAAGTGATTTGCTCCAGGTCCCAGTGAGAAAACACCAGGACCGGATCATAACTGCTACACGCTCAAGGAGGGAGCAGTGAGGCTCCTGGGGTTTCCAGGCGGACATCGCCCCCTGGTGGTGCTTATGATGAGTTGTTCTCTAACGGATGGCAGAAGCTGCTGGGGAGAGGGCGGAGGGGGAGAGGAGAGGGAAGGAAGGGGAGAGACTCATTTCATTGTGAGACTCCTTCCGCCCTCAGTTCTCAAATTGTTCTCAAATTCCAGCCACCTTGGAAGGAGGTAGAAGTAGGCTATCCGCTGGATAGACGGGGAAACTGAGGCCCAGAGACAGTCAAAGGCGGGAGAAAGGCACACAGAAAGACAGAGGGACAGAGTTGCAGAGAAGATGGTCATTGAGGAGAGATAGAGACCAATAATCAGAATAAGTCACACACACAGCCACAGAGAGGCGGCAGCGGAGACGGACTCGGGGCGTGGCCGAGGGGCAGGCCCACCTGGGGCAGGGTGTACTCTCAGAAGCAGGTGGTCCTTGTGAGGGTGCAGGGCACTCCCATGGGCACCAGAGCCAGCAGCCGCTGCGCCTCATGCAAAACGGCATTGGTATAGGAGAGGCGGGCTTGGTCCCCAAGGCCTGGTGCGCGGCCGGCCCCCAGCTCCCGGATCAGCTCCTCCCTCACACGCTCTGCACTCAGGAAGAGGGGGACAGGAGGTCAGAGGTGGGGTTAGGCCCTGTGACTCTACCCTGGGAATCCCCATCTTACTGTGGCAGCAGGTGGGGGGAGGCTGGCCGGTAGGGAGGAGGAGTCCCCCAGGCTTTGCTGAGACTAGGTCCCTAACATCCTGTGTGTGCTGGGCACAGGGTCTCCTTTCTTAACTCCCACAGCAATCCTGTGAGGTGGGTACCATTATCCGTCCCCATCTCCCAGATGAGGAAACTGAGGCCCAGAGAGCTGAAGTCAGAGCGGACTCCATTCCCCGGAGGCCACCAGACCCGAAGCCCCATCTTCCAGGTCAGCCCACCCCGCTGGCTTGACAGCCTTTACTGCAGCTGCCTGACCCCCAAATCCTGGGCTTCCCTGGAGCTCACGTCTGGGCCAGGTACCCTCCTATACTAACCCAGCTTCACGTCCTGCCTGGGCCCTGATGACCCCAGCTTTTTTTTTTTTTTTTTTAAGTAATCTCTACACCCAATGTGGGGCTCAAAGTCACAACCCCGAGATCAGGAGTCACCTGCTCTACCCACGGAGCCAGCCAGGTGCCTCCCACCTTTAAGAAAACTCTTTACGCCCAACATGCTGCTTGAACTCAGGACCCCAAGAGCAAGGACCCCAGTTTGCTTTTTATCTCCAGTCCTGAATTAGATGTCTTGTGGCCTCCTGGATGTCTCCCGGCAGGTGGCCCCAGGCTCCTCACGCTTGTCCCATACTGGCCTCAGTGTCTCCCCTGAAACAGTTCCTCATTCCTTCTGTCCTCATCTCAGGGTAGTCCCATGGTCCCCCCCGTCCCCCAGCCCCCTGGGCCTCCCAGGTCATGTTCTACTTGCCCACCTGGCCCCTCTTCCCTCCCCACAGCTTGGCCTAGGACTGTCCTCTCCTGCCCAGGTCCTGTCCCGTCCTCCTGACATCCTCTTGCACACCTTACCTCTTTCAGCCCCAAGGATTTTTCTAAAATGCTAATTTGACCCTGCCCTCCCCTGCTCAGCATCCTTCCATGGCTCCCTATTGCTCAGGATTAGGCATACAAGGTACCACCAAGGCGACAAGGCCCTGAGAGGTCTCCTGCCCCATTTCTCACTTCACTGAGCCTCTCACTGCCTCCGGCAGCCTCCCCAGCTTCTCGCCCTTCAGGCACCCCCGATGCCGGGCTCATTCTCACTTCCAGGCCCCGGCTCAGGCTGTCCGTTTTCCTGAATGTTCTTCCTCTGGAGCCCTCACTTCCAGCCCCAGGGCTGGCTGGCACAGAAGCCTCCTACCTTGGACCCGAGGGTACTTCAGCAGAAGCAAGAGGGTATAGCGGACCGTGGTGCTGACCGTGACCGTCCTGGCGAACAGCAGATAAATGATTGTCATCAGCAAGTTCTTGTCAGTCAGTTCTGTGCTTGGGTCATGCTCCTCCTGGGAGAAACCAGGCAGAGGGGCTCAGAGAACTCAGGCTGCGGGCAATAAGAGAGGCCCAGCACAGCCACGCCAGCAAGTTCAAGCTTTGTCAGGGGGGTTTGTATAAATGTTTAGGCGAGTGGGAAAGTGGACTCTTGATATTAGTTCTTTTTGGTTGTGCTGTGTTTGAAAATGAAAGAGTGTGGCCACTCTAAAAAAACAAACAGAATGACATGTGGTTAGGATGTGGAGAAGCGGGGACCCTGTCACCATTAGTGGGGCGGTCATAGGGTGCAGCTGCCATGGGGAATGGTATCAGGTCCCTTAAAAAATTAAAATAGAATTACCGTATGATCTAGCAATTCCCTTTCGGGGCGCGTACCCCAACAAGTGAGAAGCAAGGTCTTGAAGGGGTATTGTGCACCCACGTTCCCAGCAGTGCTATTCGCAATGGCCAAATGGGGTAGGCACCCCAAGGGTCCACTGATGGATGAATAGATAAGCCAAATGTGGTCTATCCATGTAGGGGAATAAGGATTCAGCCTTAAAAAGGAAGGAGATGCCGTCACGGGATATGACATAGATGGCCCTCCAGGATATCACGCTAAGTGAAATAAGCCAGTTGCAAAAGGGGTAAATACTGTGGGATTCCATTTCTGTGGGGTCCCAAGCATAAGAAAACTCAGAGATGGAAAGGTGGTTGCCAGGGGCTGGGGAGCAGGCCCAGGGAGCTGTTGTTTAACAAGTCAAGAGTTTCAGTTTGAGAAGAAAAAGTTCTGGAGACCGTCTACACAGCAGACAGATTTCCAGCTATACCTGAGTAGGGGCTGGCCAGGCCACCAGCCCTGTTCGGGGGGGTGCCCTGACCCTGACCTTCCCCTACCTTTGCCATCTTTAGCAGGAATGCATCTACCACATTGCACGGTGGGGCTGAGCTGTCCAGGCTCTCCTTGTGTCGCTGCACCTGCTGGACGGCGAAGGTGGCCAGCATGCTCAGGTGGCCCAGGAGCTGTGTGTGGGGGCCCGGCAGGCGCTTCAGGAGCCAGGAGAACATCTCATAGGTCTGCGGGGGGAAGGGCAGCTATTCCCACGGGGCCTGGCCTTGCACCAGCGTGGAGGGGTGCTCCGGGGGTTCCCTGGAAAAGGTGGCTGGAGAGGGGTCCTGCCCACTTACCTGGCCCCACAGGGAGCTGACCCCCAGCATGGTGCCACCAGCTGCCCGGACCAGGGCCTGGAAGTCCTCGTCCTCGTAGGGGAAGCGGAGGCCAAAGGTGAGGGAGCAGATGATGTTGGAAGTGGCCTGAGCCAGCAGTAGGGAGGGGTCAAATGGCCGTCCTGCGGGGGAGAGGGCAGTGGGGGAGGGCTGTGCTGGAGAGGAGGCCAGCCTCTACCAGAAGGAGACAGGCATCGAGAGAGACAGATGGGGAAAGAAAGATAGAGAAACAGACAGGAAAGAGACAGACGGATAGAGAGAAGGGAGAGACAGAGAAACATACATGGAAAGAGAGACAGACTGGGAAAGACTTGGCAAAAGATAGTTGGGGAGAGAAGAGGACAGAGACGGAAGGTGGAGGAGGAGTCAGAGGTGGCAGTGAACAAAGCCCTCAGCCCAGCCCCGGACCGGACCCCCCACTCCCCGCCCACCACTCAGGCATGCCTGCAGGGGCCCCCAGGCTCACCCCACCCTGCTGACCTTCCATCCCTTGGAATGCCTCCACCAGACACTGGGCCTCCGCCTGGATCAGCTCCTCACCTTCTCGCTTCCCCATGCCCAGGTCCCGCAGGGCCAGCATGGTACATCTCCGCAGCTGTCGCCACCGCTCCCCATTGGAAAAGAAAACCCCTATGCAGAAGGCTATACTCAAGGAGGGACCGGCCCCTCTTTCCATTCCCCAGGACTGCTCCCTCCTTCCCAGTGAGGTGTCTGGAGGCAGATTCTGCAGGCCCTGTCCTGAGTCCATTCCAGCCTAGCCCAGGGTTAAGGACTCAGTAGGTGCTCCATAAATGTCTAACCTTGGGGCAGAGGGTGACATTCTCCCGAGAAGCTGGTCGCTGGGATTATCCAGGCTCCCTGGGTTCTGTGATGAACCTGGATGAGTGAAGACTTCTTCTTCCCTTCCTCCCTTGCTCCCTCTCTCCCTTCTTTCCTTCCGTCCTTCTCTCCTCCTTCCCGCCCTCCTCTCTCCCTCCCTCTCTTCTTCCAAACATTTACGAGTGCTATTGGGTTCCCTGCCCCATGTCATTTGGAAGCTGAACCAGGAGAGAGGGGAATGGAACTGACATTTTCCTCCTTTAGCTAAGAGTCTGCTCTGGACAAAACCTTGCTTCTCTGAGCTCAGGGTCTCATACGTACAATGCTAGCCCCTAGAGGCCTCCTAGAAGTCTCCTCCAGGGTGTCCCCAGCCCACCCTCCCACTGTGTCCCAAACTGGCCTCAGAACCTCTCCCGTTCCTGTCTCAGTCCACTGTTCTGTGCACCCCCCAAACCCCGCCCTGCTCCTGGCCAGAGCCCTGGCTGCCTCTTCCAACCACACCCTCCCTTCTGCATTCCCCCAGCCCCAGAACAGCATAGTCCCCAGCCTGGGCTCCTGCACAGTGACCCAAGGATCCTTCTAGCTCTGACTTATATCTTCCCTGCTTCCATCTATAGCCTCCAGAAAATCCCAAAGCTGAGCACTCTGGTGTGACTCAGGCCCTGTGTGACCCACTTCTCCAGCTTTGTTACTCATCCTGCTACAATTACATTGGTTTTCTCTCACTACCTCAGTGGTGTCAGGATCCCCCGTCAAGGGCCTCTGCCCCTACTGCTCCCTCTGCCTGGATCACTCACCTCTCTATCCTCACTGAACTAACTGCACTCATCCTCATATCTCACTGCAGTTGTCATCTCCTCCAAGAAGCCTTTCTTGATTTCTCCCAGTCTCTCTCTCCTCTCCCGACCTGGGCCAGTACAGTTCTCCTGTGTCCTGATCTTAGAGCTATACCTTTTATTTTAGAATTCTATTCCCTCCGTCCAGTCCCATGACATGCCCACCTCTCCTACATGTAGGATGACAGGACACCACATCTGTCTTGGTCACCTCTGTGTCCCCAGTAATAACTATGGGGCCAGGCATGATAAAAATTTGTCAACTGAATGAATGAATGCTTCTTCTCTCCCCTCCATGCTTTTTTTTTTTTTTTTTTACTCTTCTGCCTGGAACACCCTTCCTGCTCATCCTAGGAGTTGGCACCCAGGCAACTGGTCTTTCAAGACTTCCCGGATATCTCCCACCAAACAGGCTGGGTCAGACAACTCCTCTGGTCCCCGCAGTTCAGGGCTTCCCCTAGCCTGGCCCTGACCCCTCTGCCTTCTCCATCCTAGCCTGGCGACAGGTCCTTCTCTGCACTGGCCAACAAGCTCAGGGTCACAGCGGTGTCCCGACAGCGCCCCCAACACCAGCCTTCTACTTTCAGGTTTAGCAGAGACTAGTGGTCCCAGTGCCTAGAACACTCTCCGGGTCCCTCCCAGTCCTGGAGGCTTCACCTGGAGCAGTGAGAACCCTGCAACATCTCACCCAGGCCACATTCAATCCTCAGGATGACCTAGGTAATAAGCACTATTAGCACCCCATTTGATGGGTGATGGATGAGGAAAATGGGCTCAGAGACACCAAACTATGCGCAAAAGTCACATGGTAAATGGTGGCAGGCTCTGAGCCTCTGATAGAGGGAGCCCACAGTCCCCAGCTCTGCTCATGACTCACCAGCTCTGCTCATGACTCACCGTGGCCGTCAAAGGTCCCGTCCAGTGTCGCCAACATGCCCCGCCCACCGAACTCCTCAGTCTGACCTTCCAGGGCCTCCTGCACGGCCTCGTGCCCCACCAGGACCACCACACGCCGCCAGGGTCCCATACTTCTTACTCAGCTGGGGGCAGGGAGGGAGAAGGGGCGGGCGCCATGGGGCAAGCTGTGGCATCTGTCAGTGGAGGTGTCCCCATCATGGCCCTGTCACCAGGTGAGGCTCCTAAGAGGAACCCCTTCCCCCACCCCCAGACAGAAATAACCCCCTTGGGAGGTTCAGTTCTCTTTTTGTACCAGGCTCCCAGTTCCCCTCCCCATAGAGTTCCCAACCCCTTACCTCCTACAGAGCCCCAAGTGCAGACCCTGGGACAACCCAGAACCACCCCTCTCCCCAGACTCAGAAACACGGCAGCAAAATTGGGCAGTTGAGACTCTGGCCTCTCCCCATTCCTCAGCTCCTGCTCCACCCCCAAACTAGCCACACTTTTCTATCATTTTGCTAAACCCTCAAGTTCTGGCTGAGGGTGGATTCTGTTGGGCACGTGCCCCATCTTTCCCCAAGACCCCCGTCCTCCTTCCCGTGTCCTGAAGTCCCTCAGACTCCTTTTGACAGAGAACCTCTGGCCTCTTCCTCCTCCTTGCCCCCAAAGGTTAGAACGGCCTCAGCCTTCCTTCCTGTCCTCCTTCCCTGCCGCCACGGGGACTTCCACCTCCCTCCTAGCTCAGCACCACACAACCGGGATTCTCAGCAGACACAGATCTGGAACCCTCCAGCCAAGCCTCCCCCTCCTGCCAGCGACCCCTCCCCCTTTTCTTCTCTGCCCCTCCCCAGCTGCCTCTCTCCCAGGGATAAACCCGCCAGCATCCCAGTAGCAAAAGGGCTCCTGCCTCTGGCTTGAATCCCCTGCTTCTATCACCTTCCCAGGATTCTGTGGCCCCCGCCACCCCTTGGCGGGGAACCCTGCCACTGGATCCTGCCTCCTTCCCTGATCTCATCCTCTCCAGGATTCTGCGGGCAGACGTCTCTGCCCTTCCTAGCGGGGTTCAGCACACCAGGGTCCTCTCTCCCCAGCACCGCCCCCCCCACGACCTTCTCAGCTCTGGAGCCCTGCTCCTGCCCCACCCCAGAACCCCCCAGCCCCTCTGCCCTTGCACCCTTGGCCTGCGTCCTCTAGGATACCCCAGGGCCTCTCTGCCCTTGGTGCTCCGCTGTCTCTCCTTGCGCACCCCCCTCTCCTGGCCCTGGCTCCCCTGCCCCAAGCGGGGCGTCCCAGCGGATGCTCACCCGCAAGAGCCCCGGGTACAGCGCCCCGGGCCGGAGCTGCAGGAGGTTCCCCAGCAGCGGCAGCGGCGTGGGCCCGGGGGGCAGGTGGCCTCGGGTTCGGGGCAGCGCCAGCGTCAGCAGCACCAGCAGCAGCAGCACCAGCAGCAGCGCCCAGGTGCTGGGCGTCTCCATCGCGGCAGGTCGGCTCCTTAGGCCGGTTCCCAGACGCTCCACGCGGCGGGGCCGGTCGGGGGCGGGAGCCGGACGGCTCCTTCGGGGCGAAATCTGGCGGAGTGGGGCGGGGCACTGAGCCTCGCCTGCTAACTACAGGCGGGATTCTCTCCCCCGCCGCCGGATTTCTTTCTTCCAGACCACTGCGGCTGCTGGCTGTGGGGACCGGCTCTTGCGAGGCTGTCTACCAGGTCACCCAGGTTCGGGGGGTTGGGGGGGCGGAGACAGCGTCCGGGGCCCCAGGTAGGGCGTGGGCACATTGGAGGAAACTGGAAGCCGGAGATTTTGCCTCCAGGAGGCCACACCCCATGCCTGGAGCGGTGACCCCACGCCGCCCTCCCCAGCTCCCACCTCCCTGCGAACGGGTGTGAGTTCGCGTGTGCGTGTGCGCGTCTTGGAGCCAGTTTCCTCCAGCATCCTTCGTCTTCACCATGAGGTTAAATCTGAAGTTCGGGAAGATAAATCGGTTGGCTCCAGGCCACGCAGCTAACAAGCGGCAGAGCTGGGATTTGAACTCAGGCCATGGGAAATGATTAATTGAATCATTCCTTCACTTAGCAGTTTCCTATAGTGGTTGGGAACATGATGTCTGAAGCCAGACTGCTTGAGTTCACGGCCTAGCTTTTGGGTGCCCATTAACTCTTGTAAAAAGGGGAGAGTTTTCAGGATTAATGGGTTCATGGGCAAACAATTTCAAACGGGGCCAGATGCACAGATAACGATGTTATGTTAGCTAATATAATTATATGTTAGCTAATATTCTCTCAACTAATTGTTATTGAGGTCCGACTATAAACAAGACTGTCTAGACCTGGAGACACAGGTCTGAGTAAGAGAGAAGGGGCCCTACCTTCCCAGAGCTCATATTGACATGCAAATGAAGTCATAAATTAAGATAATTTCAAGTTGTTGAAAGGTTTGCCCGGGCAATGAGCTCCTTGAGGAAGACAGTTACAATGTCAGGTCCATGCTGTTCCTTTCAAAGCTGTAGCCCCAGTGTCTAGAGCAGTGCCTGGCACACAGTAGGTGCTCAATAAGTATTTGATGCATCAGAAGATTGAACAGAGATGAAGTCAGCGGGGAGGTATGCAGCGACCTGGAAAGCAATCAGCATCTATTTCTTGCAAAAGGAAGCAGGTGCGGGAGTTTTCAGCAGAATAGTTACTCAGTTTCCTTTGTACTTTCCTTAAACATTTTATCATGAAAACTTTCAAACATACAGTAGACACCTGTATTTTCACCCCCGTAGATGCCACCAATACCATGTTACTATCCTTGCTATGTTGCATACCTTTCATCTTGCCACATCCATCCATCCGTCTTATTATTATTATTTTGGATGCATCTTAGACATTTGCAGACACCAGGACATTTCACTTCTAAACACAACAACATCCATCATTTGCTGGAGTTCAGTATTTACTTACAGGGCATTTCCCCCACCCCTGGTAAATTTACACACGGTGAAATGCACACATCTTGGGCACATTTAAGATGCAGGGGCGCCTGGGTGGCTCAGTCGTTAAGCATCTGCCTTTAGCTCAGGTCATGATCCCAGAGCCCCACATCAAGCCCCACATCGGGCTCCGTGCTCCGCGGGAAGCCTGCTTCTCCCTCTCCCACTCCCCCTGCTTGTGTTCCTTCTCTTGCTGTGTCTCTCCCTGTCAAATTAATAAAATCTTAAAAAAAAAAAAAAGATGCATTTCAACAACTGCCTACCATCTTTCCAAAAACCGCCCCATGCCCCTTTTCAGTCAAACCTCCCCTCCTTGTCTCAGGCATTGATCACTGCCTGCCCCCTCCCAGATTAGTTTTCTCTTTGCATTTATTAATTTTTCAAGATTTTATTTATTTATTTGTCAGAGAGAGAGAGAGAGCGAGCAAGCAAGAGCGAGAGTGCACGAGCGTGGGGGGGGCAGCAGGCAGAGGGGGAAGCAGGCTCCCCACTAAGCAAGGAGCCCGATGCGGGACTCGATCCCAGGACTCTGGGATCATGAACTGAGTCGAAGTTCCGACTGAGCCACCCAGGCGTCCCTTCTCTTTGCATTTAAAGACATCTTTTTTTCTACCCTCTGGTGAATGAATTTTGCGTGACTGTAGAGCAGGTGAACTGGGGAGCAAATGATGAAGAAAAAGCCAAGAACCTAGGGTAAGCAAGGTCCAGGCTAGTGATGCCCACGGCTGGGAGCTGGGTGGGTGGCAGTGGGGAGACAGAAAGAAATGGATAAATTTGGGATGTCTATGGAGGTAGTGCCTGCCGGATTTGCTACAAATTGGGTGTGACAGCAAAGGAAGGAATCAAGGTCAACGTCAAATCTGAACAGTTCTGGTGTCAGGTAAGGAGAGATTTTCGGCTACAAGACTATTACAGGAGAGAGAAGAGACTATTGCGTAAGACAGGAAACAAGACCAGAATCTGATAACCCAGAAGGATGTTTTTTAGTGAAACAATTTTTTTTTTTTAAACGCCTACTCCTAGATTTGTTGCCCTGGGCAAGAAGAAAGATGGTGATGCCTTTTCCAGAGGCCAGAAAGGCGATTAGGGAACCTGTGGGAACCAGAGGTGGGAAGCTGATGGAGCAGGTTTTGTGGGAGGTCAGGGAATCAGGAATTCTCACTTGGTTTCATTAAGTTTGAGATGCCTGTTGGCTGTCCCAGGACTAAAGCCCCATTGGTTGGTTGGTTGGGACCAGATGAAGCTTTTTGGGACCGGGAGGTCCCAAAACCAGCCTTCATCTGGTTGGTTTTGGGACTTCCTGGAACTCTCCAGAACAAGGCAAAGGAAGAACTAAGAACTGGCATCTACTTTGTGGCAACAAAATGTAGACCAGCCTCCACACCTCCTCTTCCTGGGTTTCGGGGCACACCCCTTGGATGCTGGAGCCTAGAATCAAGACTAAAGGAGAGGGCAGGAAACATTGTGGCCATGTTTTGAGGGACACAGTTCTGGCCTAGGAAAGAAATGAGAAGACTGCAAAGGTTGTAGGAGTTTAATGTTATAAAATGACTTTGATTACAAATGTTAACCTTAAAAGTAAAACTGCCAATTATTTTACTAGGAAAATATGGGTTTCTTTGGAAACGGCGATTAATTGCAGTACAGGGAAAACAGGCTACCGCAAAACCATAGATAGGCACACCCAGGGAACACAGCTGAGATATGCTTGTTTATAGAGGAAGGGTGAGGGCTTTGGGAAGGGTGTTTAAAGAAAAAGTCCATAGGAACAAACTGGGAGTTGGAAGTAGAGAGGTTTCTCACTGGCTGGTTGTGACTGTCTCTCACTGGCTGGACTAATGAGGTGGTGGGGGGTTGGACAAGCCTTCCTTTTTCCCTCCGGTATAAGAAAGTAGTATCCATGGCCAGGTTCTTCTCTTTCTTTTGGGTTTGTAGTTGACTTTGAGTGGTAAGGCTTGCAAGCTCTCCCTGTCCAACCTCCCGACTCCATTTCAATGAGGTTTCCCTTTATTTGCTTTTTACACTAGATCCTCTAGATAAGAAAACTAACCAGTCCCCAAGATTCTAAAGTTTCCAAGACAAGACTTTTAATCACTACCTTGCTAATAAAATTCAAGCCTCGATTGGTGGCCTCCAACGTCCTTCAGAACCTGTCCTCTGGCAACTGAGTTTGACATCATCATGGCCCACTCTGTTCTCTGCCCATGAAACTCCACTCACACTGGCCTTCTTTCAGTTTCTTGAACAGCAAAATCAGCCTCTGGGCCTTTGCACTAGCTCTCTGTCTGAAATGTTTGGCCTGGAGATTGAGGTTGGCTCATATTCTGTTCCCAGCTGAAGACCAGTTCTCTCCAGAACACACTTTCCCAGACCACAAATGGAATTAGATCTCTCTCCCAATCCCAGACCCTGCTTTAATTCATTAAATAAGGCATTTAATAAATATTAAACACATTTTTAAAGCACTTACCATAGTGTCTGGTATATAGGAAGCTTTGAGTGTGTTTGTTAAATACATAAAAATTTTCTTCATAGCCAGTCTCACTACCTGAAACCATGTTATATATTATTTTATTCTACCTTCCCCCACCAGAATGTTCTCTCTATGATGGGGAGAGACTTCTGTCTGGTTCACGGATATATTCCCAGTGTCTGGCCCCCAGTAGGTGCCCAATACATATTTTGTTGAATGAATGAATACAATTTGTTAGTCTCTCAAATTCGTGTAAAGGACCATCAAGGTTTCCAAATTCTTGATTCCAAAGACCAAAGAAGTCTGGTTCCCAACATACATTTTACAGAAACAATCATTTCTGGTGGATTCCGGTCTCTCTTCACCCTGGCTGGCCGACAACTGATCCGTCTCCCCCTCCCCTACCAGCTACTTCTCATCAGACACCCTCTGATCTGGGTTTGGTGAGGCTGCAGCTTGACTCTCTCTCTCTCTCTTTTTTTTTCTTTTTTAAAGATTTTATTTATTTATTTGAGAGAGAGAGAGAGCGTGAGAGGGGAGAAAGTCAGAGGGAGAAGCAGACTCCCCATGGAGCTGGGAGCCCGATGTGGGACTCCATCCTGGTCCTCCAGTATCAACACCTGAGCCGAAGGCAGTGGCGTAACCAACGGAGCCCCCCAGGCGCCCTTGACCCTCTTTAAATTTAGCTCCTACCATGCATTTTCTTAGATTACTCTACAGACTGCCATCCCCAGAGTTTCCAGCAGGCGGAGTGGTGGGTGGGTTCTGGAAACTGCTTGGGGGTGGGTGGGTGGCTACTTTGCTTGGGATCCCCCAAGCCTTATGGTTCTAGAACTTGACTTGTGTGGGGATAAGCCTTGACCTACCTCCTATTTGGCCATGTGCCTTCCCCTTGACTTTCTCTCCTCCCAGCCCTTCCCTTCCTCAAGCTGTCCCACCCAGCACCCAGAACTGCCAGAGAAAGAAGTTAAAGACGAGTCTTGCTTCCTTCCTGGCTCCCCAGCCCTCGTGCTTCCCGAGATTCTAAGAGCATCCTTGGTTGTGAGTAACATCAGGGAATTGACTATGTCACAGGAAGCAAAGCAGCAATATTCATTAATCTGTTAAGAAACAAAAATTCAGCTGAGTAAATTTTAAAGCTCCAATTGGCCTTTTAAAAATATTTACCAATCGGGCAGCATCCCATCTAGCAAATACAGGGCGCTCCGAGGAAATGTACAAAATGGAAGCTTCCTACAGGAGGGCGGGGCAAGAGAGTTATTAGCATCGTTACATTGTTTGGGAAAAGCAAGGGTCTTATCTTGCAGATTACCTCATCTTTCTTTGGGGACTGGAGAGGGTCCAAGTGGCAGACTCATGGCACTCATTGAAAAATTCCTGACTGACCGGTTAAGTCTACATTTTTGGGGGAGGTTGAAACTGCAGTTAAATTAAGTAGAAGTCCTGGTTTGAGATCTTGGTCTAAATGACACCATTTGGAGACTTTTCGTTTGTTTGTCTGTTTTAGTAAGTTCTATGCCAATGTGAGCCAGCCAGGGGCTCTCCACCCCCATCCCCCCGCCCCACCCCCGTGGTTTTCTTTTTCACAAGTCTGCTACTGCTATCCCGTCATCTCATCCCCAGATCCCATCTCTCCTCCACAGCACCCCACCCTCTGTTTTCACATATCTTTTATGTGCCATAGCCTGTGGGGAGCCAAAGGGCCTCTGGGGAGATGGGGTGGTGTTGGCGGTTAAAAAAAAAATAAGGCACTGCTCCCACAAATTCATGTCAGGAAGGAGCCAAAAGATAAGCAAAATAAAATTGGTGGTCTTCGTGATGGCCCCTGCCCCCTCCCCTCCATATCTGTATCCGTTTAACAGTGGGCTCCATATCTGCCAGCCTTCCTCCTGTTTTAAAAGTAATTATTTCAAGGGATGCCTGGGTGGCTCAGTCGGTTGGGTGTCTGCCTTCAGCTTGGGTTGTGATACCAGGGTCCTGGGATGGATCCAGCCTCGGGATCCCTGCTCCCTCTGCCTGCTGCTCCCCCTGCTTGCTTGTGCTCCCCACCCCTCCCCCTGATAAATGAATAAATGAGATCTTTTTAAAAATAAAAATAATTATTTCAAGTAAGTGCTCTTTTTAAAAAAGAAATTTATTTATTTGACACAGAGAGAGCGAGGGAGAGAGATAAAGAGAGAGACAGAGTGGGCACAAGCAGGGGGAATGCCAGGCAGGGGAGAAGCAGGTTCCCCACTGAGTAAGGACCCTATGTGGGGTTTGATTCCAGGATCCTGGTATCATGACCTGAGCTGAAGGCAGCTGCTTAACTGACTGAGCCACTCAGGCACCTCCTAAAAAGAATTATTTCAGATCCAGGGACAGGAGAGGTTTAGAGGAATTGTCAGCTGAGTGCAACAATGCTAAGCCACGTGTGCACACCCCCTTTTATTATATTGTGACATTTTAACCATTTACTCATTTAGAGAAATAAAATATTCCCACGTGAGTTGGGGGCTCTCGTGTCCCCTCCCAGGTGTCATATTCCTCCCTCCCACCCTCCCTCCCCCAGGGCACTGCTTTCCTACTGTTTTGTTTTTTTTTTTAAAGATTTTATTTATTTATTTGACAGACAGAGATCACAAGTAGGTAGAGAGGCAGGCAGACAGTGAGAGGGGGAAGCAGGCTCCCTGCGGAGCAGAGAACCCGATGTGGGGCTCGATCCCAGGACTCTGGGATCATGACCTAAGCTGAAGGCAGAGGCTTTAACCCACTGAGCCACCCAGGCACCCTGTGCTTTCTTACTGTTAATAGTATCACGATGCCTGAGATACTGTTTTAGCTTTTGTCTTTTACTACATATCTGTGTATCCACACACCATATTTGGGTGTCTTTACTGACCTTTTATCTTCACTTTTTGAAGTGTGTGTGGGGGGGATGTCCTCATCCCTGGGCGCCCTGCCTGACGTGACACCCGACTGGGAAGACACATTAAGTGGGATGAAAACATCCCAGTTTCAGCAGCTGGCTTTGGAATTCTCATCGGGCAAGAACCGTCTTGTGGGAGGAAAAGTTTGAAGAAGGGCGGAGGACAAGCGTCTTAAGAATTGATTGGTTGGAGCCCGGTGGCCAGGGAGTGAGTTTAGAGGTTTCAGATTCCTGGCGGGCTCAGTGGGTAGAGCATGTGACTTTTGATCTGGTCCTGAGTTCAAGTCCTACCTAGGGCATAGAGCTTACTTTAAAAAAAAAAAAAAAGGAACAGGAAATGTTTGGGGAGGGGGTATGGTGTGGGAGGACAGGGAGTTTTGGAGGGAACCTCTTGGAACAGGAGTCAGCCGAATGCAACTCTGACCTGCCCCTGCCATGTCTCTGTGTGGTTTCCGCCAAGTTAGTCAACCTCTCAGTTTTCCCCACTGGTAAATGGGCTCATAACTGCACCTACCTCCCAAGGACGTAGTACCTGTCCAATGCCATAAGGGTGCTACTCTGCGCTGAAACCCAAATACAACACACCACCTTTTGGTAAGCCCCTGAGGGTAGTGGCTGGGTTTTCTGCTCACCTTTGAACTGGCAGGCTTTAAAGTCTCGGTAAGTCATTAGTAAGTCCCAACTCCTCACTCCTCCCAACCCCCGGCTGCGTTAAGGAATCCCCTTGGAGCGCCTCCAACAAAAGGCACGAATCCTGTTATCCTCACCAGGCTGCTTTGAGGGAGGTCCTAAAATATTCCCGACCTCAGACGAGGAAATGGGCGCCCACTGTTCTGGGTTGTTTCTCCACTCCTACCCGTCTCTCTCTGTCCCCTCCCTGGCTTTGAGAGGACTGTTTCGCTCCATCCCTACTCCCAGTCTGCCGGGTACAGACACCTGTGGCTCTGGGTGGAGATGAAGAAATGAATGAGTGAGCCCAGGGGGCCTTTCCGTATCCTGATGGGTCGCCGCGCAGCTGCCTCCGCCGCTCCACCAGGGGGCGCCCTCTGCCCCACGGGTCACTGCTTTGGGTTGGAGGTGAGGCAGGTGAGGAGGAGCTGACGGGGACTGACCGCTCCCTGCCCGGCTCCTCCTCTTGACTTGCCCTGTGTGGCCAGAAGCTACCTGGGTTCGGAATCCCGCGCTGGCCTGGAGCTGTATGACCTTGGGCGGGCGACTTGACCTCCCTCCGTTCTAGTTCTCAGTAGAATGGGGACAAGATGTTAGTGCCTCCCTGAGAGGATGAAGAGCATCGCCTGATTGATGGCCAACCCTGGCAGCCAGTCAGCGGGATGCTACAGTCCGCCGCTGTCTTGCTCTGGGTGTTTGCTGTGAGCCGGGCGTCGCGCCAAACCGCCGGACAGCCAGCCTGGATGCAGTGCCTTTATGTCCTCTAATTTTTCATAGGTAGTCAATTATACACGTAGTAGAAGATTATGGGCTCATAAAAATTTCCAAGACTACTGAGAAAGGAGTCCCTTTCTCCCTTCAATTCCTGGCTCCCTCTTCATGCCCGAGTTCCTAAGGTCACTGATTGTCTCAGTTCACCGGCAGGAACCACCCAGGACTGGTTCCATTGCTTTCTATCTCCCCACAAAGTGAGACCCACCCTTGGAGAGCTGACAAAATGTGGAGCCCAGGGTCATGGGGTTACTGGCTCCTGGTGTTTGGGGAAGTCACATTCCCCTCCATGCATCCTTGTCTCCAAATCTGCAGTAAATTCCATCTGCACGTAAATCCCTGTTTTATTTCAACTTGCTTTAGCTTCCAGAATTAGTGGAGGTGATGAGAAGGTGAGGAAACGGAAGGACCCTCTGCCCCTGTGCTAGCTGCTGGAGGCCCCGGAGAACCCCGGGCTCAGCTCATTACATCCAGACTTGATGCCAGCCAGCTCCTGTGTCCAGGCCTGGCCGGGTGATGCTGGGATCATAGTGGAGACAGACACAGCCCTGCCTTCATGGGGCCCACAGTGCAGTAGGAGGACAGATCAGTTACCATTTACTGCCCAGTGTGGCCAGGACTGGGATTGGGGAGCACAGGGGACTGCAGGAACCCAGAGTAAGTGCCTGCTAGCCTGGGAAGTGGGGGTGTCAAGAAGGGCTTCCTGGAATTAGGGCATAAATGAATCCAAAGAACGAGCAGAGGGAGATCATGAGTGTTCCCTGCAGAGGGAACAGCCTATTGGGATGCTCAGAGGGTAGAGCCGGGGGATTAGAGGAGCTCAGGGTTGTTGAGGGTGGTTCCAGCACAGAGCATTGGGGGCAGTTGGTTTCTTGCCTCCAGGGAGGGCAGGGCTTGGGCAGAAAGAGGGAGTGAACATTCCAGATGGGGAAACAGCTTGTCCTGAGACCTGAGAGGTAGCCTGGAGGCCCAAGAAGGCCTTTGTGGCTGGAGTGGGAAGGGAATAGGCAGGAGCCAGATGATGGCAGTTCTGGTCAACAGGCATAGGATTGGGGGTCCTTAGTATAGAGCCTGCTTTTAGGCAACAGGCTTGAACAATGAACACTTGAGCAGGGCAAAAGGGCCCACAGGGACCACTGAACTAATGAAAACAGGCTCATTAAGCCATAAGCCCTCACCGGCCAACAGGCTACTTAAAACCAGGCACAGTTCCTAAGATTACCAAAAAAAGGGAAAATTCTACATATTTCCCATACTCCTCCATTGGACCCTGTAACTATAGCCCCGCACCACTGCCACGTGGCACACAGACAGTCTCTCTTTTTCTGTCCTGCCCGCTGCTTCCTTGCAGTGTATCCAGTAAACTTCTGTCTCCTTTGCTCTGCCTGGGTTGAATCCTTTCACTGCCTACACCACTGGTGCAGTCGGGATGCCCCACATTTAGTGGACAGAGGTGGCATTTGAAGGCTAGGAATGGCTAGACTCACCAGGGGAGAGAGAGAGAGACTGGGGGTTCTAGCCTGCAGGGATCCTAGCTTTTGGAGGTGGGTCAGAGGAGGAAGGGGAGATCAAGGAACAAGGATGAGGGCCTAGGGGAGAGGACGGCCACCTGCCACCACCAGATAGAGAAACTTCTCAACCAACGCCCCAACAGAATTTACATTTTATAATATTTTTCAAAAACGATGTGTGGCTAATATTTATTTTGCATTCAAATTTATCTTTTTCAGGATTTTGTGGCAGCCTTGGAGATCACTGGAGATGCTTCTACCTTCATTTACTATTTTCAAGGACGTTTTTAACAATACTGTAAATTTTATAACCAGAGTTGAATATTGTTCAAAACCATAGCTTTGGGGATCCTGCTCTGTGAATCCCTGAATTTGATGCCACGATTTTGCCCGAGTTCCTTTTCAGATACCTGAAAAGCAATAGTCTTCTCGCTGTTTTGCTTATGTAGTACATAGAATTCTTTTTAAAATTTTGTATCTTCACACTTTCAAGTGGATGGCAAACTTTTCCCCATCAGTTTAAATTGTTACCATTGGTGTATTGTAAATATGGACATTTAAAAATAAAAGGTGTGCCACTTTTTAAAAATATAGCCAGTGGAGTCTTCGAGAAATGAGGTCTACTATTAACCATTTACAAAAAGATGTAAGCACTTTTTTCTTTAATTTTACATGTTCTTTTTTCTCTTTGAACTTGTATTTCTTTTTTAAAAAATATATAAATAAATATATATATTATATATGTTTAGATTTTTATTTGTTTGAGAGCGTGAGCAAGAGAGAGAAGGAGTGAGGGTGGGTGGGAGGAGCAGAGGGAGAGGGAGAAGCAGACACCCCGCTGAGAAGGGAGCCCAACCCCAAGACTCAACCCCAAGACCTGGAGATCAGGACCTGAGCAGAAGGCAGGCCCTTAACTGCCTGAGCCACCCAGGTGCCCCTCCATTGTGTTTTTAATTTGGGCTTCCCTTTTGGCTAATGAGATTGACTATCTTTTGATATGTTCATTTACCACTTAAACTTCCTCTTTTGTAAATGTCTGTTGTAAATTTTGTCCAGTTTTCTTTTGGGTTGTCTGTCTCTTTATGACTGATTTCTAGGAATTCTTTTTTTTTTAAGATTTTATTTATTTATTAATCAGAGAGAGAGAGAGGGAGAGAAGGAGCACAAGCAGGGTGAGGGGCAGAGGCAGAGGGAGAAGCTGGCTCCGCACTGAGCAGGGAGCCTGATGTGGGACTCGATTCCAGGATCCTGGGATCATGACCTGAGCTGAAGGCAGATGCTTAACCAACTGAGCCACCCAGGTGTCCCAGGAATTCTTTATACTTTTTGGATCTGAGCTCTTTGTTGGTTATTTATTGCAAATGTCTTTTTTACCTTATGGCTTATCTTTTTGCTCTTTTCATGGTGAACTATCTTTGAATGTTATCTCAGTTATCAATTTTTCCATTATTGTTAGTGCTTTTCTGTGTCCTATTTTGGAACGCTCTCTGTTCCTTGATGTACTCCAATATTATCTTCTAAAACCTTTATTGCTTTGTCTTTCATATTTAGATCTACAATCTACTTAGAGTTGATATTTGGTGTCATGCCAGGTAGGTATTGAATTTTCTTTTTCTGCATTGCTTTATTGTCTCAGTCTGATTGAAAAGACCATACCTTTCCCATTGCTCCATAAAGCCATCTCTGGCGTCATCCAAATGTGGGTCCCTATTTTGGGCTGCCCACTCTCTTCCATACATTGGTCTCTGTTCCTGCTTGTGGCAATGCCCCACCATCCTAATTACTATAGCTTCATATTAAATTTTAAAATCAAATAGAATAGATCTTCCCAACTTCTTCCCATTTAGGAGTGTCTTGACTTTTCTTTTTTCGTTTTTTTAAAGTTTTTTTCTTTTAATTTTTAAATACTCTCTACACCCAACGTAGGGGTCGAACTTACAACCTTGAGATCATGAAGTCATGTGCTCCACCAACTGAGCCAGCCAGGCACCCCTTAAATGTTATTTTAAAATGCCATCTCTGGGGCACCTGGCTGGCTCAGTCAGCTGAGTAGCCAACTTTTGATTTCAGCTCAGGTCATGATCTCAGGGCTCTGGGATTGAGCCCTATGTCAGGCTCCCTGCTCAGGGAGAAGCCTGCTTCAGGATTCTCTCTCTCCCTCTGCTCCTCCTCACCATGCCTGTACATCTCCCCCGTCTAAAACAAATAGATACATCTTTAAAAATAAAAAAAACCATCTGCTAATTGTTGCTTTCATTTAGAAACAAGTATATTGATTTTGTATCTAACAATCTATGTTATCAATTTTTGAATTTATATGTACAAATTACATCATCTGTAAGTAATGGCTTGTTTGTTTCTTCCTTGCCAACTCTTAGGCCATTCATTTTTCTATTTGTTTTACTGCACAGGCTAGGTGCCCTAGCACAGTGTGGAAGAAAAGTGGTGAGAGGAGGTACCCTTGTCTTGCTCCCAATCTCAAAGGGAACAGTTGTAATGTTATTTATATTATATTACATTAGTTATGCAGTTTGCTATAAGAAACTTTACCAGATTAAGGCATTTATTCTTAGTTTGCTAGGAGGTTTTTTGTTTTGTTTTGTTTTCAATAAAATCATGAATAGGTGTTGCATTTTTTTTGTCAAATACTTTTTGGATCCATTGACATCATCATATAACTTTTTCCCTGTTAATTACATTAAATGATTTTCTAATGTGAAACCATCCTTTCTGGGACAAAGGCAACTGAACTCTGATATATTGTCCTTTTTATATTTTGCTAGATTCTATTTGCTCATATTTTATTTATGACTTTTATATCTAAGTTCATTAGTGAGATTGACTTGTAAATTAATTGTCTTATATTGTCTTAGGCAGGTGTTGGTGTCAAGTTTCTGCTGACTGCACGGAAGCTACTCTTTTTGTTTTCTTTTCTTTTTAAAAGCAGGCTCCATGCCCAGTGTAGAGCCCAGCACGGGGCTTGAACTCATGGCTCTGAAATCAAGACCTGAGCTGAGCTCAAGAGTCAGATGCTTAACCAACTGAGCCACCCAGGCACCCAAGCTGCTCTTTTTCTATTTCCTGAAAGTCTTTGTATAAGGTTGGCATTATTTCTTCCTTAACTGTTTGGTAAAATTGACTAGCAAGGCTTTCAGAGACATTAGAGGGGAAAATGTCTAATTATAGATTCATTTTCTTTAATCATTGTAGGACTATTCATGTTTATTATTTCTTCTTATGTCAGTTTTGGCAAGTTCTAGTATCATTATTATTATTTAAAGATTTATTTATTTATTTTGGGGGCTGAGGGGCAGACGGAGCAAGAGTCTTAAGCAGACTCCACGCTGAGTGCAGAGCCCGACACTGAGATCATGACCTGAGCTGAAACCAAGAGTTGGCTTCTTATGACTGTGCCTCTCAGGCGCCCCTTATTATTATTATTTTATCAGGAATTTGTCCACTTAGTTTATTTTCGGAACTTTTGGCGTAAGATTGCTCTGGTATTCTTTCTTATGTTTCTTTTTGTTTTAAAAACATTTCTTCCGGGACGCCTGGGTGGCTCAGTGGGTTAAGCCGCTGCCTTCGGCTCAGGTCATGATCCCAGCGTCCTGGGATCGAGTCCCGCATCGGGCTCCTTGTTCTGTGGGGAGCCTGCTTCTCCCTCTGCCTCTGCCTGCCACTCTGTCTGCCTGTGTTTGTTCTCTCCCTCTCTCTCTCTGACAAATAAATAAATAAAATCTTTAAAAAAAAAAAAAAACATTTCTTCCTTTCTCTCTCTCTCTCTTTTTTTAAAAAGATTTTATTTATTTATTTGACAGACAGAGATCTCAAGTAGGTGGAGAGGTAGGTAGAGAGAGAGGAGGAAGCAGGCTCCCCACCAAGCAAAGAACCTGATGTGGGGTTTGATCCTAGGACCCCGGGATCACGACCTGAGCTGAAGGCAGAGGCTTAATCCACTGAGCCACCCTGGTGCCCCCCTTTTTTTAAAACAGAAGAAAAACAAACAGAAGATTATTAATAGGTATATCTCATGGATATACCCCTTTCTCTCTCTTTTTAGGCAAGCGTGAAGAAAATGTGTTCACATCATTAAATAGATGGGAATCCAACACATATCAGTAAAGCAGTGTCCCTTAATTGTTTGAACCCTTAAACTGTATGCCAGAAATCAATTCTGATCCATCTCCAAAACGTAGTTTCATGATTTCTCAGCTGACAGTTTGTCCAGTCCTCCCCCAATTTTGTTGGATGCAAAATGTTGGAAGCAAAAACCTGAAAAGCAAAGATTTGCACAAGGATTCATTAACTAGTCATTAGAGTTCCTCCCTTTCTCAACACCACTGTGAGTTCTAAACCTCTTTCTTTGGTCACCAGAGGATTTTCTGTCCCAAGAGCATGAACTGAGGATGGGAAGAAAGTCAGGTTTTTTTTTTCTTTTGTATTTTAAGAAAGTGGGTGAAGGACAGAAATAGGAAATGGCTAAGTCCTACACAACCAGGGACTTTCTCAGGCTGATGTGTTTAGGGCATTGTCCATTGGGAAGATGAGGATCTGGGCATTAATTTCCTTTCATTTGTCCCTGCGTCTGCCTGTTGGGTGGAACAGCCTCAAGGACCCTCAAGTGTGTATGGAGCCCAGATTAAGGACCGGTCTCCACCTTGAAGAGCAGTCAGTGTTTTCTGTTGTGCACTCTCTCTGTTGTGTGTCCTGGGTTGATAAAGAGTTGGCCACACTTACTATATTACAACGCAGAGCGTCCAGGACTGTGTGTGCTGATGGGGCCCCAGGTTGCTGGGCAGCGCCAGCACAGACCTAATTATAAATAACCATTACAAAGGATAGCAATGGCATACAAAGAGGGTGTGGTGCCAGGTACCCTGTTGTACACTCAAGAGGCATTGCCTTCTTTAATCCCCATTTTACAAATGAAACTGATACTCAGGAGTGTGCAGTCACTTTCCCAAGAACACCCAACCAGTAACTGGCAGGCTTAAGGCTGGAGCTGTGGTCTGTGGTCTGAACCCAAAGCCTATGCCATACAGCCTGGGGAACTCAAGTTCTCACAACTGTGGAATTTTAATCTTAGAACCCCATTAGAGATGCTCTCACCCATCACCTTAGTTTTGCAAAGGAGAGCCTAGGACAAAGGAGAGTCCGAAGGTGGCTTGCACAATGCTCTCCACTGAGGCACTAAAAGGTACCCGGAGTTGGGGGGTGGGAACTGGAGGAATGAGTGGGAGCCTCATCCTGTTGACATTCTGATACTGAGGGCTTTGGCACAGTTTCTTTTTGAAGATAAATGCTTAATGGCAATAGCTGAACGAGTTCCTTAATATCTTGGGAAATTCCTCTGAGAGGCAAAGGCATGGCTGAGGGGACTTCAGGGAAGCCCAAAGTAGATACTACAATAGCTTGGCTTCTCTTCCAGGGACTAAATGAGCAGGGGCTGGATAATCTTATCATCAGTGGGCATTCCAAGAGGGTAAAAGTCAGCAGAGTCCTGACCCCAAGGACAAACTAACTGCTGATCGAGGTCTCAGAATGAATCTGAATCCTAGATCTTCACTGAATCCTCAATCAGGCACGAGGGAATGGGGAGAGCCAGGGCAAAGGCCAGGAGGTGAGGCATATGCAGTCTGATGTGGGGACTAGGCTGTTTAAGCCAGAGGGACTCCCCATCTCTCTGTGGCCACAAAAGCCCACAGTAGGGTTATGGAAGGGAGGAGCTTGAGGCTGAGGATCCTTCAGATCTCCTCTTTCATCACCTTTCAGAAGGATTTGATACTTGGGTGTATTAGTTTCTTATTGCTGCTGTAACAAATGACCATGAACTTGGCTTAAAACATTTATTCTCTTACAGTTCTGGAAGTCAGACCTCTGAAATGAGTCTTAGAGGGCCAATGCCAAGGTGGGAGCAGGGCTGGTTCCTTCTGGAGGCTCCAGGGAGAATCTGTTCCAGCCTCTCCTAGCATCTGGAGGCTGCTATCATTTCTTGGCTCCTGGCTGTATCCCTCCCCTCTGACTCTGACCTTCCTGCTACCCTCGTATGAGGATCCTTGTGATTACACTGAGTCACCAGGATGATCCAGAATAATCTCCCCATCTCAAGATCCTTAATTTAATCACACCTGCAAAGTCTCTTTCACCATGTAAGGAAGAACATTTGGGGATGAGGTCATGGGCATTGAGAGCGGATATCGCCAGCCCTCCACACCGGGACAAAGCAGGTACAGGGATTTCAGTCTTCTACGGAATTCCTTCTGGGACCAAAACCCGGGGTGCCATTGCAAGCACTCCTTCCCCTCCCCACAGTCCCTCAGTTGAATTTATCTCCATCTCTAGTTAAATCAATATTCAGTGTTTACATTATCATGACCGTGTAACAGAGTTCACGGATGGGCTGTGTCATGACCTCCAGCTGCATTTTCCTTATCCTACCGGCTGTTTTTTCCCCAGAGTTAATAACTGCCTTGTCTTTCCTTTGCTTACCTTTCTAAGCACTTGTTTGTATTTCCTCCCTAGATTCTAGATATGACCATACAACTCTCACTCTGATCAAGCGTATCAGAGAATTAGCATCCTCATCCTCAAAAGAACCTCACAGGTCACCTTTGAAGGGTGCCAAGGAACCAACTCATTATTTGAAAGTTGATAAAGCAATAGAAGAATCAAGTGTGTCTCTGGCTTTTTCAGGACCCCCTTTCTCTGAAGCTGAAGATCTTGGTTCTTAATGGGATTAACGCAGTTACCGGCTTTATGTTCTCAGTATCCCTGTATCCATTTATGCATCAGTATCGTATGTCTGTACTGTATTTACACCATCTCTATTTAAATTGTCTACCTCTATGTCATCTCCATCTACATAATTTATTCTTTTATGTACATTCTATGTCACCTTTATACTATATATGTCTATACCATCTATCTATATCAATACCATCTGTATACACCTGTGCTAATATTATATATTCATACCCATAGTCTGTATTTGTATCTATTATTATTACATATTATAATATTATGATATCATTAATAAAAGCCACTTAAGATGTTTTGCATTTCTTTTTGCTTTCAGGGAAGTATTGGGTCACAGCGTCCCAACAACACAGATGTGAAGCTGGGGCCCAGACCCAGCGTTAATAATCCCCCTCGGAGAGACTTGCACACACCTGTCTTTCAGACTCAGAAACCTTCAGGTAGGTCTCAGGCTTTTCAAGGGCCCTTCACATACTACCTTACGGGACACACCCACGCATTCACCGAGCTCCGACCCACGGAGACTCAGCACAGCGTGCCCAGGGGACACCCTCTGTCCCACTCACAGACCGTGGTTTCTTCCAGCAGTAACAGGTAACGAACGTTCCAGGGCCCTATAACCCTCTGCAGCCCAGCGCCCTCGAGTTTAACCGCACCGCGTCTTGCACTTGCCCCAAGGATCAGACCCTCCGGACCACCAGATGGCGCTGCAGCCCACAAAGGAAGGCTCCAGGTGTAGGGCTGAGCCGGGAAGGTGGAGGGATGGGGGGCGGTGAAGTGCGGGACAGAAATGGCCGGAGAGGTAGAAGGCAAGACACGGAGGGAGAGATAGTAACAATAATAAGAGGATCCCGTTTAATTCTCACAAAATCCCACGGGAACTACACTCATGACTCCGTCCCATCCTACCAAGAAAGAAATTGAGGCTCAGAGAGGCAATGTCTTGCTAAATCTTCACGTATCCCTGCAAAGCACGGAGCATTTTATTTGAATTTGCAGTAGAGAAAGTAAAAATTCAGCTCCTAATAAAAAAGTGAAAATCTGCCCGGCTCTGCGGCAGGCTGGAGTAACCGCGGGACAAAGCCAGCTGCAGTGTTAACAGGAAACAGTATTCTCCTAAGGTCACTGGGCAACTGGAAATGTCACAATGACTCCCATTCTTGAGTGACTACTGCTTTCTTACTGAGAAAACCTTGTCCTTTAAGTCATAGATGATTGCAAGTGTTGCCGTTTGAAGTTAAGACGGGAAGAATGAAGCATTCCCCCCCTCGTCTGGTAGATCTAAGGCACTCTAATATTGGGGAGCAACTGTGGTTTCCAAGCCAAGTGCAGAACTTTGGGTAAGGAGTTTCTGAATACACAATTCTACATCTAACTTTCAGAGTTTCAGGTCAACAAAATCCTTCTGAGACCCTTCTCAGGGTCTCAATTTTTTTTTTTTAAGATTTTATTTATTTATTTGACAGAGATCACAAGTAGGCAGAGAGGCAGACAGAGAGAGAGGGGGAATCAGGCTCCCTGCGAGCAGAGAGCCTGAAGCGGGACTCGATCCCAGGACCCTGAGATCATGACCTGAGCCGAAGGCAGAGGCTTAACCCACTGAGCCACCAGGTGCCTCTCAAATTTTTAAAAGATTTTATTTATTTATTTGAGAGAGAGAGAGAGAGAGAGAGAGAGATTAGGGGTGGGGGGAGGGTCAGAGAGAGAGAGAGAATCCCAAGCAGACCCTACACTGAGCACTGATCCCATCGTGGGGCTCAATCCAGGACCCTGAGATCATGCCTGAGCCAAAGGCAGACACTTAACAGACTGAGCCATCCCAGTGCCCCTCAGCTGTCTATGTGGGGCTTGATCCCAGGACCCCAAGAATATGACCTGAGCCAAAATCAAGAGTCAGCCACTTAATCGACTGAGCCACCCAGGAGCCCCAAATGCAAAGCTTTTAATTAAGCACACAGCTTAATGAGACACATTCATAATAGAATTTGTGGGGGTACCCTGAATGACTGTGTTTTGCCCTGTTTCCAACCAATACCCACCAAATGGAACGTCTTTACAGACCTCTGTTATCTAGAGTACTTCTGCCTGTTTGAAAACTTCACACCTATCGAATCATATACTATGTATAGTATGCATTCTTTTTCTAAATTCTAAACTTTTGGGGTGCCTGGGTGGCTCAGTGGGTTAAGCCTCTGCCCTCAGCTCAGGTCATGATCCCAGGGTCCTGGGATCGAGCCCCATATCTGGCTCCCTGCTCAGCGGGGAACCTGCTTCCCCCTCTCTCTCTGCCTGCTTCTCTGCCTGCTTGTGATCTCTGTCTGTCAAATAAATAAATAAAATCTTTTAAAAAAAATTCTAAACCTTTTGAGAGGAAGCATTTCAAACACGCAGAAAATTTCAAGAATATATACGGTACAAATAACACCCATTGTACTCTTTACCCAGACTCACCTTGGGTTAACATCTTATCCCATTTCCAATATAATTTGTTCTGTCTCTCTCTCATCCATCTTATACTTTTTCTGAATCATTTAGGGTCAGTTACACACAACATGGCTGTTTACCCCTAAATCCTTCTGTGTTGTGTTTCCCAGAAACAGAGATGTTCTCTAACACAGCTGCCACAGTTATCAACTTGAGTAGAATTAACATTGATACAATACTTTCATCTCTATTCTTTTTTTTTTTTATTTGACAGAGAGATCACAAGTAGGCAGAGAGGCAGGCAGAGAGAGAGGAGGAAGCAGGCTCCCCGCCGAGCAGAGAGCCTGATGTGGGTCTTGACTCCAGGACCCTGAGATCATGACCCGAGCCGAAGGCAGAGGCTTAACCCACTGAGCCAGCCAGGCGCCCCTTCATCTCCATTCTTTGTATTCTTTTTTTTTTTTTAAGATTTTATTTATTTATTTGAGGAGAGAGTGAGAGAGCAAGAGAGCACAAATGAGGGGTGGGGCAGAAGGAGAAGCAGACTCCTGGGTGAGAAGGGAACCTGATGCGGGGCACAATCCCAGGACACTGAGACCATGACCTGAGCTGAAGGCAGAGGCTTAACCGACTGAGCCACCCAGGCTCCCTCTACTGTTTGTATTCTAATTTTGGCAATTTGAGAAGCAATTTGACAACTTTGAAAAGAAATGACAAAATTTTATTGTTGTCTGACTGATAGCACACTCCAGAGGCATCACCATAATTAAAAGTGAGGTCTCCTCACCGAGATCCCTGGGGTTTGATCCAACCTCTGCACCCCATCACCAAAGAGACCTTGGCCAGGTCATGTAACCTTTTGATGCCTCCGTTTCCCTAACAGTAAAATGGGGATACTTCTAAGGCTACATAACTAGAAATATTTATAGGCGAGTTGATACAATGTCTGGAATTTGTTTCAAAATAATCCGGCTTTTGGGGGTGTGTGGGGGAAGGGGCTGTGGTGAGAACGAGATTGGCCATGAGTTGATCATTGCTGAAATGAGTTGATGGGTATATTTTATATCTACCTTTGAATATGCTCGAAATCTTCCACAATGAAAATTTTTTTTTCAAAGAAAGAAAAGAAAAAGAAATGTGGGGGAGGGGTGGAGATTATTATTAATCACCTGCCTTTGGGTAATCAATAACTGGGGTTAGGAGGAGGTGTTAAACAATTTAATTTAAATTTAAATTAAGCATTTAGAACACTGCTTGGCTAATGTTGTTAGCTAGTACTTTTTGTTTTGTTACCACCTGGTAGTGCTGTCTCCCAGCTCCACAGGCAGCCGGAGGTGGGGGGGGATGATGATTATTAGTCTTGCGTTTGAATTCTGCTCTGCCACTTCATAGCTGAGATCTAAGCATTGACTATCTCTGGGCCTTTATTCATTTATAAAACGTGAGCAATCGTAGTATCAACTTCCAAGTTGTTAGAATGATTCAAAGACAATAATGTAAAATGCTTGATGAAGGGTCTGGTGCCTCTCTTTCTGGACACCTGTTTCTGGGGCTGGATCTCCCTCTGGGCACAGGTTCCTTGTTTTTCCTGTGGAGATTCTGCTACCTGTCCGAGTCACTGCGAAAATCTGGAGAGGCTACAAAGAGGGTGAAAACTTTCTCCATTCCTGTTGCAGATTAGTCCCCCAGCCGTGAGATAGTGGTGGTCTTTCTAGAAGACGGGAACTTTTAGAAATCCAGTGTTCTTGAGACAATGGTTGAGACTTGAGATCCCGTGAATCACACTGAGTTAGAATTCCCATTCCATTACCTGTAACCCACCTGACCTTACCAGTCTGCCCTTCAGTTTCCTCCTTTATAAGGAGGAATCATATCACAGTCATATCATGAAGACTCAATGTGATATTATAGGGGAAGCATTTAACACAAGGCTTGGTGAACAGATAGTGGCTCTTGCGGTGCCTGGGTGGTTCAGTGGGTTAAGCCTCTACCTTCGGTTCAGGTCATGATCCCAGGGTCCTGGGATGAAGCCCCACGTCGGGCTCCCTGCTCAGCAGGGAGCCTGCTTCCCCCTCTCCCTCTCCCTGCCTCTCTGTCTACTTGTGATCTCTCTGCCTGTCAAATAAATAAATAAAATATCTTTTAAAAAAACCCAGATAGTGGCTCCTATCAACGTGAAAATATTAAGATAACTAAGCTAACATTTCGAGGGCTCATAGGTGTAAGGTATTTAATAACACCATGAATTCTTATGGTAACACCAGGAGATATGGTGAGGGAGATGGAGATGGATATGGTGATGGTGATGGAGATATGGTAATGATTCCCCCATAGGATCGGAGAGGGTCAGCGAAAAGTCACTTCCTGAAAGTCACACAGCTGATACATGGCAACTTTGGGATTTATTTTATTTTTATTTATTCTTTAAGCTGGATCTACTGAGAGAGAGCATTCCAAGCAGAAGAGCTAGCCAGTGCAAAGGCCCTGAGGCAGCTGGGCATGGTGTGTTCTCAAACAGCAAGGGGGCCCCTGCAGCTGGATTTGAGTAAGCAAGAGCAGGGAGAGGTAGGTGAGGAAAGAAGCCTCCCTCATCCAGGTCTTTGATTAAATACTCTCCTTCTCAAGGAGACCTCCCTTCTGCCCAGCATTTCCTTTGACCCCCTCCCTACTTCATTTTTGACCATAGCACTTACCACCCATCTGATGTACCATATACTTTGCTTGTTTATTTGTCATCTGTTTCCAAACACTCCAGACTGGAAACACTTGAAGGCAGGAAATTTGTCAGTTTTATTTGTAGCTCTTGTCCTAGGTACATAGTAGGTACCAGGTAAATTTGTTGAGTGAGTGAATTAATAAAACTGATGGAGGGGATGGATATTAAACAAAGTGTGGTCTAGCCATACAAGAGAGTATGATTCAGCCTGAAAAAGGAAAGCAATTCTGCTCCCTGATCAGCGGGGAGTCTGCTTCTCCCTCTACCCTTCCCTCTTCTCCTCCCCCTGCTTGTGCTCTCTCTCTCTCTCTCAAATGAATAAATAACTCTTTTTAAAAAAGATTTTATTTATTTATTTGACAGAGAGAGAAAGATCACAAGTAGGCAGAGAGTCAGGCAGAGAGAGGGGGGAAAGCAGGCTCCTGTCGAGCAGCGAGCCTGATGTGGAGCTCAATCCCAGGACACTGAGATCATGACCTGAGCCAAAGGCAGAGGCTTAACCCGCTGAGCCACCCAGGCACCCCAGTAAATCTTTTTTAAAAAGGATTTTATTTATATGAAGGAGAGAAGGAGCAGGGTGAGGGGCAGAGGGAGAAACAGACTCCCTACTGAGCAGGGAGCCTGATGTGGGTTTGATCCTAGGACCTCGAGATCAAGACCTGAACTGAAGGCAGACGCCTAACTGACTGAGCCTCCCAGGTGCCCCTGAGCATTAGTTTTTGACATCAGTAAAGCTGAAACATTAACTGTACCTCCTTCAAAATTAATGCACATAAGAATTAATACAAGATACAGATGTGATGAAAAGAATGCACCCCAATTTCATAACAGCAATGTCTACAATAGTCAAACTGTGGAAAGAGGCAAGATGCCCTTCAACAGATGAATGGATAATGAAGATGTGGTCTGTATACACAATGGAATATTAAGAAGCCATCAGAAAGGATGAATACCCAGCTTTTGCATCAACATAGATGGGACTTGAGGATATGGTGCTAAATGAAATAAATCAAGTAGAGAAAGTCAATTATCATATGGCTTCATTTACTTGTGGAACATAAGGAGAAGAGAAAATGAAGCAGGAGAAATCAGAATGGGAGATGAACCATGAGAGTTTATGGACTCTGGGAAACAAATTGAGGGTTTTAGAAGGGAGGGGGGGTGGGCGGTTGGGTGAGCCCGGTGAGAGCAAGGATTGCATGGAGCACTGGGTGTTATACGCAAACAATGGATCATGGAACACTACATTGCAAACAATAATGTACTGTATGGTGACTTACATAACATTTAAAAAAAAAAAAGCCATAACTTTCTTAAAGATCCATCCAGGCCACATGCTCATTTCCTCTGATATACCACAGATGCTGAGTTCCCTTGGCTTTCCTCTGAATGGGGCAGAACTAAGAAATGGCATTTCTGCCACTTGGAAAAGCTGACAGGGTTACAGAGGCCTCTAGTGAGAAGGAAAGGGGAAAGGGCAGGCAAAGGCTCCCAGAACCACTGATATTGGTGCTGGAGTCCTCCCTCTCTTCCCTTGGACATCCACTGCCTGGCACCATGCCCATCCTGCCATGGCAGTGACCACTGCTAAGGCTCACAGTGAATGGAAAACATTAAGGTGAGGCCCATCTCCTGGGTGCAACAAAGGGCCTGGTCTAGGGGTCTGTCATTCCCATGACTGTAGTGACCCCAGGGACTTCTTCATTTCTAGCCCTGAAGGGGCCCCACTTGACACTGAGTCCAGAGAATTGTTTTTACAGAGGGCTCCCCCTAATTACAGGGCTGCACTATTACATTTTTTTTGGGGGGGGGGGACTGCCAAAGCCATCCCAAAGGCCCTAATCTCCTAGGAGGAAATGTGCATTCTTTCTCTAGTTCCCTTGAAGATCTGACATCTTACTGAGTCTTTGAAATGTAAGCATGCTAGGAGGTGCCTAAAATTCTGCCCACAATGGGGCCTGAGGCAGAAGGAAAGAAAAAAAGAGGAAAAGAGGCCTTTTAAAATGCACACTGCTGTAAAAACTCTTACACAGGGACACCCCTGGGTGGCTCAGTTGGTTAAGCATCTGCCTTCAGCTCAGGTCATAATCTCAGTGTCCTGGGATCAGGCTCCCTGCTCGGTGGGGAGTCTGCTTCTCCCTCTCCCTCTGCCCCTCCCCACCCCCTATTCATGCATGTGAGCTCTCTCCCAAATTAATTAAAAACAAATTTTATTTTTTAAAGATGTTGTTTATTTGACAGAGAGAGAGAGAGAGATCACAAGTAGGTATAGAGGCAGGCAGAGAGGCAGCAAGGGGTGGGTGGGGAAGCAGGCTCCCCGCTGTGCAGAGAGCCAGATGCGGGGCTCGTTCCCAGGACTCTGGGATCATGATCATGACGTGAGCCAAAAGCAGAGGCTTTAACCCACTGAGCCACCCAGGCGCCCCAATTAAAAACAAATCTTAAAAAAAAAAACCTCTTGCCCAAAATCTAGTCCACAGCTTCCTTAAGATTGCTTGTCAAAAACAAATGCAAATCTTAAAAGTCTTCCACACAAGTACTAGTAAAAAGCTTTAGCCATTGAAGTGGATAGGCTTAATTTCTTGTTTGCCAGACACAATGTGGATTCAACTATAATTAACAAACTAGTGAGTTTTCTATTGTACCTGATTTGTGGCTGAAATTTTGTAATGAAAGCTGTAATCTCTGTGTCTATCTGCACATATCTATATGGATGTATGTTGTGTATAGGGTTTTTTTTTTTCATCTCTAGCTCTGATGGTATTGCCGATATTATTATTATTATTTTTGGAGAGGGAGAGAAAGAAAGAGGGGTGGGGAGGAACAGAAGGAATGGGAAAGAGAGACTCTGAAGCAGGCTCCATGCCCAGTGCAGAACCTGATATAGGGCTTAATCTCATGACCCTGGGATCATGACCTGAGCAGAAATCAAGAGTTGGACGCTTAATCAACTGAGACACCCAGGTGCCCTGCCAATATTAATTTGTAAAAGAGTGCTGTTTAATTGGCTTAAAGATAAGCACTTATGAGTTAAGTATTCCTAAAACTCAGAAATATAGAAATAACCTAAATGTTTTTCAAGTTCCTGCACTCTGGGATAATCTTCAGTGAATAAAAGCTAGTTTAAGTTTATTGCTTTAGGGATGCCTGGGTGGCTCTGTCGTTGGGCATCTGTCTTCGGTTTAGGTCATGATCCCAGCGTCCTGGGATGGAGCCCCACATTGGGCTCCCTGCTCAGTGGGAAGCCTGCTTCTCCCTCTCCCACTCCCCCTGCTTGTGTTTCCTCTATCACTGTCAGATAAATAAATAAAATCTTAAAAAAAAAAAAAAGAATTACGGGTGCCTGGGTGACTCAGTGGGTTAAAGCCTCTGCCTCTTTGGCTCTGGTCATGATCTCAGGGTCCTGGGATTGAGCCCCACATTGGGCTCTCTATTCAGCGGGAAGCCTGCTTCCTTCTCTCTCTCTGCCTGCCTCTCTGCCTACTTGTGATCTCTGTCTGTCAAATAAATAAATAAAATCTTTAAAAGAAAAGAATTAACTCTGTAGGACTGGATGGAGTGATGAGGATGATTACAATATTTTATGACATTTTGAAAAATAGCTGGTTCTTTATTCTTTTGTTTTCCAGATTTAAGGACCCTTTTCCTCTTAAGCTAACTATGACCTCAGCAATTTGGTAAAGTATACTTTTGGGAACAAAGATGAGATAGTTATTTTTTCTGCCTACCTGTTCACTCCAGAATTTGGAAACCCTCTGTGAGCATTTTATTTTATTTATTTTATTTTTATTTTTTAAAATATTTTATTTATTTGACAGAGAGAGAGATCACAAGTAGGCAGAGAGACAGGCAGAGAGAGAGGGAAGCAGGCTCCCAGCTGAGCAGAGAGCCTGATGCGGGGCTCAATCCCAGGACCCTGGGATAATGACCCAAGCTCAAGACAGAGGCTTTAACCCCCTGAGCCACCCAGGTGCCCCAGAACCAGACAGTCTTAAGGAACTAAGGTTGACTTTATGGAGCCAACGAAACCCCTTGGAAAAACAGGCAGGTACTTTGCTTGCAGGGTTCCCAGAACCTAAGGAAGGTCACTTGTTGGTCAGCCTAGGAGCCTCAGGATATTTGGAGGATCTCGAGAAGAGAGAAATTCACCCAAATGGATAGGTATTGCAGGCAAGTTATGATGAGCCCTTGGCTTGGGTTCTTAGCCTCCAGAGACTTTTTTATTTTATTTTTAAAATTATTTATTTATTTACTGGAGAGAGAAAGAGAGAGAGAGAGACTGAGTGAGCATCAGTGGGGGAGGGGCTGAAGGAGAGAGAGAAGCAGGTCTCTCCACTGAGCAGGGAGCCCAATGCGGGACTCAATTCCAGGAACCCGGGATCATGACCCGAGTGGAAGGCAGACACCCAACTGACTGAGCCAGTCAGGTGCCCTCTTTTCCTTTTTGTAATGCAACTGCTTGACAAAAGATTTCATTTCTGAGGCAGCCACTTCAATATCTCTCTCAAATAAGCACAGTGCCGGCTACATGCCTAGAGTTAGGCCACCTTCCCCTATTCAGGCCCCTTAGTTTTAGAGATCTTGGTTGATTTTGATAACTCGCCATTTGGGCCACTTGGTTTTTTTCTCTTCCTATGCTTTAAATTTCTGCTCTAAATTCATCCAATAAAGACTGAACCCGCAAGACCCTAGGCCACCACTCTTAGAATCCCCAGTAAAAGCAGAACCCTAGGCCTATGGATTCCCTCTTCTTGCAACCTTGCTGTATGGCCTCAGGTGTGCTGTGTAATTCCCAGGTCCTGTAAGCAATACCTTTATTTTTTTTTTCAAAGTTTCCTCATGGTTACTGCTGAAAGGCATCTTGCAATCCTAATAAAACCCACCAGGGCCAGTCCAACCGCAACACTGATTATTGATCGGCTGGGATGGACAGAGAATAGCAGGGCATTTCAAGTCCTGGCTTCCCCACTTGCCAGAGAGTAATCTCTGTGTCTCAGTTCCCTCAAGTGCAAAATGGAGATATCAGTATTCACCTCTTGAAGCTGTGGGAGGATTGAATTAATAACTGTAAAATATTAACACTGCCTGGCCCAGAGGAAGTGGTTAATAAAAGCCCCCTATTTTGGTTGTTCGAAGAAGCCCATGGTTCAACCTATGTATGATGTTAACTATTTACTCTTCTAGCCCCTAAATTCAATGTTTCCCCCAGATAACTGGGCTGTAAAATCAAAGTACATTTAAATCCGAGGCCATATAATTTATTGTCTGCACCAGGATTGTTTTGAGAGCCAAGGAGATATTATTAATAATTAAGCCAGGGGATAGCTGGCCTGCTCAGTCAGTGGAACATGACCTTGGGGCTGTGAGTTTGAGCCCCATGTTGGGTTTAGAGATTGCTTAAAAACACTACCTTCTTTTTTTTTAAAGATTTATTTATTTGAGAGAGAGAGTTGCGGGGGGAGAGCAGAGGGAGGGAGAGCATGGATCTTAAGCAGGCTTCCCACTGACTGAGGAGTGAGGAGCCCAAGGTGGGGCTCCATCCCACGACCCTGAGATCAGAACCTGAGCCAAAGCCAAAAGTCTGGCACTTAACCGACTGAGCCACCCAGGCACCCCTTAGCGAAATCCTTCCCGATTTCCTTCTTGAACATATACCTTCATTTCCCCTAAGCCAGGAGGCCACCTTCTCTTGTCTAGCTGTGAGGGCAGGTGGACAGCTCTGTCTGAGAAACGAAGCCGTGCCTCCTTCCAAGGAGGAGCCCACCAGTGGCACTTCCAGTGTCTTCCAAGAGTGATCACAGTTGAAGTGCTGTGGCTTCCAAAGACTGCAGACAGACTCAGTCGTGTTTCAAATATGCTACAAAGTCACATGGGATACTATGGATTCGTGGCTACTGCTTTAGATCATACTTGGGTCTGAGTCCTTTTTCTTTCAATAGTGGTCTGTATAAGGTGGCAGTGGCTTCTTCAGCCGAGGGGTATGACCCAGATATCCTAGCCATTGCTCCTTCAGTAATACTCCCAGTTGTGACCCAAGTCCCATTCAGAAGGAGGTACACTGGACCAGGGGGAAACGGGAAACAATCACATATCCACAACCAGGGGAATGAATGGATACATTATGGTTCATTCACAGTAGAAGGCCTTCAGTGGAAGAATGGGTCAGAACTCTACGCACTGCCATGGTACAATGTCCAAGATGAGCGGTTGAATGAATGTTTGTAAAACACGTATTTTCAGGGCACCTGGGTGGCTCACTGGGTTGAGCTTCTGCCTTCAGCTCAGATCATGGTCTCAGGGTCCTGGGATCGAGCCCCACATCAGGCTCTCTGCTCAGCGGGGAGCCTGCTTCCCGCCCCCCCCCCCCACCCCGCCACCCCTGCCTGCCTCTCTTCCTACTTGTGATATCTGTCTGTCAAATAAGTAAATAAAATCTTTAAATAAAACAAAAACACACGTATTTTTGTATTTATGCTTGCATTTGCTTAGGCAAATTCTAGGATACACAAGAAGCCATTAACCATGCTTATTGATAGGTTGTAGGACTTAGAATTTAGGGAATAGGACAGGATCAAGGAGGAGGACTTTCCTTCCCTTTTATGTTCTTGCTCTACTTGATGTGTTTCTTAGCAGGTGTTTGCCTTATAAACACTTAAAAACTCATTTAAATGAAAATATTAGCCAGTGTTTTCGTAGCTTCTCAGATAGCTATAATAGAGGTGATCATTTGAAAGCTATTTGTTATTTTGGATTAAATGTGCCATTTGTTTTCTCTAAAACTTGGAGGATTAGACTTACTTTTTTAAAAGTTTCTGTTTTTAGCAAATAGAAAAACTTTTAAAGCTTTTTTTTTTTTTTTGATGTTTCTCACAGGACTGGTAAAATCCACAGTTGCATCTGCCTTCCATAACCTAGCCTGGCCTGTAGCATCTGCCTTCCGAACAACTTGCTTATGATAACGAGAGGGAAGGTATCTTCCTGGGAGCCACACAGCAGCCCCACCACCCCCAGGCCTGGGAACCTCTAGGGCTAGAAGGGAAAGGAGGGAGTCCTGGGCCTGATCCCAGAGGGCAGAGTGGAGCAGCAGGAACATCATGGAGCCCTGGGGGAGAGGCTAGTCCAGATGTTTACAGCTGCCCACCTGGGAGAGCCCCCAGAGGTGTACCTTTGGCACTGATGGCCCAAAGCTGCCTGGTCTAGTTGACCTGAGGAGCAGCAGGCGGTGAGGGGGTGGGGGGACTGCGGTCTCTGAATCCCAGCTCTGTCACTTCCCAGCTTGGTGACTGGGCAGGGGACTTCTCTCTAAGCCTAGGTGTCTTTGGCATGACAAGTACAGGGCGAAGCTAAGGTTTGAGACTAAGTCTGCCTGACTCTAAAAATTAGTGCTTTATTCTATCACATGAGCGCTTCCTAGAGTGTGTCCATCAGAGTCCTAGACCTGGAGAGGATAATGCATCTTCCGGCCCTCACTGTCTGCTATCTCTCTCTGTGTCTCTGTGTCTCTGCGTCTTTCTCAGAAAGGCAGTAGACGGAAGTGGCTGGATAGCATGTTCTGGAATGAGATGGGATTTGACACCTGATGCTACTTCTAGAGTGATGTGTTACCTTGGGCATGGTCTTAACTTCTCTGGGTTTCACTCTCCCCATCTATAAAATGGGGATAACAGCAAAACCCACCTGAGAGGGTGAGGATTAAGTGAGTTAGTCTGTGTGAAGCACTTCACGCCTCCCTATCCTTGACTCCTGGGGCTGAATGAGGTCTCAGGCCCAGCGCTAGATCACACAGCACAGCAGGAGCCAGGACATCAGGTCAGGAAAGTTCACGGTGGCACCTCTCCAAGGTTAAGAAAGTACAGGCTCCACCCCTGAATTCAAGGTATCAGGATTGTCAGTCCCCTCCTCCTGGGTTAGAGGGATACGGTGTGGAGATGGCCCTGGCCGTTTTGACTTTCAGACCCAGATAAAGCATTGATCTTGCCTCACTCCCGTGCATGTGGGGTGACTCAGAAACACAAAGGTATATGCACTTCATAACTGAGCTTCAAAATACATTAAGCAAAAACAAACAAACTGCAAGGGGGCATAGACAAATTCCAGTTACTCTCGGAGAGTTGATTATCCCTCTTTTAATAACGTATAGAACAAGTGGGTGGAAACTCCGCCAGGATATAGTAGCGGTGAACAGCACTCTATTGGCCAGTTTGACCTGAGTAACATTTATAGGACACCTATAAATATGTACGACCACAGAGTACTCATTGTGTCCATGCTTCAGCTATTATAGATAATGCTGCAATAAATGGTATGTGTGTGAGAGTGTGTGTCTGTGTATATGTATGTGTGTGTGTGTGTGTGTGTGTGTGTTTAGATATCATTTGGAGTTAATATTTTCATTTTCTTTTTTTTTTTAAGATTTTATTTATTTATTTGACAGACAGAGATCACAAGCAGGCAGAGCGGCAGGCAGAGAGAGAGGAGGAAGCAGGCTCCCCGCTGAGCAGAGAGCCCGATGCGGGGCTGGATCCCAGGACCCTGAGATCATGACTTGAGCCGAAGGCAGTGGCTCAACCCACCCACCCGGGTGCCCTATATTTTCATTTTCTTCAAATAAGTACCCAGAAGTTGGATCCTATGGTAGTACTTTTTTTTCCTTTTGCTTTTTGCTTTTTGCCCTGTTACTATTGCCCCTGAGGAGGCGCACCATTCCTGGAAGTACTACAATACCAGGTCGATGCGTGGGGTGGACAGAGCAAACTCCTGTTCCAGGTAGTTCTATTTTTAATTATTGGAGGCACGTCCATACTGTTTCCCATGCTGGCTGCACCAACTTACGTCCTCACCAATGGTACACAAGGACTCCCTTTTCTCCACATCCTCACCCCTCACCAGCACTTGTTGTTTCTTGTCTTTTTTTTTTTTTAATAAGTAATTTCTATACCCAGCGTGAGGCTCAGATACACAACCCTGAGATCAAGAGTCGCATGCTCCACCAACTGAGCTGGGCAGGGGCCCTGGTTTCTTGTCTTTGTCATAACACCCATCCTAACAGGTGTGAGGTGATAACGTCATTGTGGTTTTTACTGGCATTTCCCTGATGGTGAGTGATGAGTGATGATGACTGAGGAGCTCATGTACTTGTCCTCCGTGTAACTGGCTAAGGGATGACGTCATTGGCCTACTCCCCATATGACCCAGTCCTTATTTTAATCCCATCTACAAAATGCCTTCTACCATATCAGGTAGCATTGACAGGTTAGGGGGATTAGGACAAGGACATATTTGGGAGGCCACTATTCACTAACCCCAAACTTCAAAATAATGATACAGAGTGGAAAGAAGACAGGCAAAAAAAAAAAAAAAATAGTGCATACTCCATGACTTCACATAAAATTGAGGAAGTGCAAGCTAGTCTCTAGTGACAACAGACCAGTGGTTGCCAGGGGAAGGGATTAAAAATGGGGGGAGGCGTTACAAAAGGTCGTGAGAAAACTTTCAGGTGATTGTTACATTCATCATCTCGTTTGTGATGATGGTTTCACAGGTGCGACATGTTTCAAGCCTGACCAAATTGTACTTTACATGTAGCTTATCGGATGTCAATTATATCTTGGGAAAACTATTAAAAATGAAAAAAAAGTAAGCATACTTTCACATATGAAAACCAGCTCTTTTCACCTACCCAGGTCTGCTTGCTTCCCCCACAGACCCTCTCCTTGTGTCTTTGCATCTCTGCCTCTCTCTCGCTCTTCTGTTCTCTCGCTGTCTCTTTTGTCCCCTCCCTTTCTCTGCCTCTAACCCCATATTATCGTCCTCCTCTATTTCTTGGTTTCTCCCTGTCTTGCCTCTGCCTCTTGGCATATCTCTTCTCATTATAAGTCTTTGTAATCTGATATGTACTTTGCATTTATGGACATCTTTGTTGAGACTCTGACTTCTCTTCGGAAATACTTGATTTGCGTTTAGATTTCATGAGATTTATAACTGAAAAAGTGGATTCACATACCCAAGTTGTTCCAAATGTACTTAGAAGTTCTCCAAGAACTCAACTACCGGTTTCTACTTAAAATTATTTTTCACATTTTCTCCTGGGCATATTTTGAGTGCTTTATAGTTGCCTATGGCAAGTGGGTACCGTACTGAGCAATGCAGCTCCAACCTGCTGTGTGACTTTGGGTAACACTCTAAACCTCTCTGTGCCTTACTCTCCCCATCTATAAAGTAAGGATGACAGCCATACTTACCTCAAAGGGTGAGAAGTGAGTGAGTTACTCGGTGTAAAGCCCTTCATGGGTCCCTGTCAGTATTCTCTGGAGCTGGAATGAGGTCCAGGCTCAGGACCAGGCCACAGGGCACAGCAGGAGGCAGGACTTGGTCAGGAAAGTCCATGGTGGCACCTCTCCCAGGTCAGAAAAGTGCAGGTTCCACCCCTGAATTCAAGATACCGGGACTAGCAGTCCTTTTCTCCTAGGTCAGAGGGGTATGAGTCAACTGCTAGGGTCAGGGTCCTGGATCCTGCAAAGGGTTTACCCAACATTGCAAGACAGTTGCTGCCTCATCTCCCCCATTCCCTTTTGAAGATTTACTCATTTATTTTAGGTTGAGAGAGAGAGAGCACACGCACAGTGGGGAGGGGCAGAGGGAAAGAAAGATCTCATGCAGATTCCCCGCTTAGCACAGAACTATCTCAGACCCTGAGATTAAGACCCGAGGTGAAATCAAGAGTCAGACGCTTAACCGACTGAGCCACCCAGGTGCCCCCCTGCCCCATTTCCTCTTGAAGAAGAGAGACAGAGACAAGTGGAAAGCCAGGCCCAGGGCACGACCAGTGGATGTGGCCACTTTCATTCACACACTGGGCAAATATGGGACCAAGCCTACTAGACATCTAGAATGATGATGGAGACAGACAGGAGCTCAGGGCACGTCAACCAAAATGGACCAGTCTCTGTGCTCCTGGAGCTCAGGGTCTAAAGGCAGAAACAGAGACACCAAGACAGAGAGAGAAAGAGAGAGACAGTCACAAAGAGAGGGTCAGAGAAACGTCCTGCCTTGTGAAGGCAGAGTCAGGGTCCCGGAGAGAAGCGCCTGGCTCTGCTCAGAGCCATTAGAGAGCCGGTGGATGGCGGGGGGCTCTGAACCTTGCACCTGCGGGGCCTCAGTCTCTGTCTCTCTGTACCTCTGAGTCTCCCCAGTTCTGTGCCTCCTTCCCCCACCCCATCCTGTTGCCCCATCACTCCCATCTGTGGCAGTCACTGAGGGAGGGTGAAGGATGGAGGGTGGCAGGTGAATACAGAACCCCGGAAGGCCCCCAGAGACAGGGACAGGGGGACGCACAAACACGTGGGCACACACAGACTCACACACAAGGACACACACTGCCGTCACCACCCAAAAGTAAACACACACTCACGTATGAAGCCACATAAATACACATAAGCCCACTCACGCACAGAGATATGTACACGACCCCAGGCAGATTCATACGTGGAAACACATCAGCACGTTCCCGTCAATGCAAACAGCGCTTCACATACAAAATCACACATACCCACAGGTGCAAGGAGGCATGGGGGAGTGATTGCTGGTGCATGCACACAGGGGGACAGGGCACGCCCACTGTGCCTGCAAGACAAATACAACATGCGGGCCACACACACACTCTCGAGGACTTTGGAATTGCAACCACATCATCTCCCCAGACCCATGGGGTTGCCCAAGCAGGAAGTATGGGTCTGTTAGTACTGCTCTTTCTTTCAAGTTCTTGGCCATGATGAGAGGAGAGGCGGGGAGAGGGTGAAGTTACATAACATGGTAGGAGGCAGGCTCAGGATAAAAGGCTGTGCTCTAGGCTGCAGTGGGGAGGAAGGCAGCTGGACCCAGTCATGGAGCTCAGCGTCCTTCTCCTCCTTGCTCTCCTCACTGGACTCTTGGTTCTGCTGACCAGGGGCCACCCGAAGGTCTATGGCCGCCTCCCACCGGGTCCCCGTCCTCTGCCCTTCTTGGGGAACATTCTTCAGATGGACAGGAATGGCTTACTCAAATCCTTCCTCAGGGTGAGATACAGATTGGATGGGGTCCAAGGGTGGGTCCCTGTCTCTGTGCTGGGGGATCACTCACCAGAAGGCGTGAAGGCATCCTTTTAGGCTTGAGGGTGGAGGGAGGAAGGGGCATGGGGGTGCAGCACACTGGATGGTGGTCAGAGAGTCGGACGTCCCTGCTCAGTTGAAGTGTGTGGGTATGGTCCCTGGAGTGGGCAAGGGGGTTTGAAGAGGTGTCTGGGTGTGAGCCATGGTGTAGAATTTCATGCTTCTGCCACCCCTCGGTGGAGTCTCTGGGTGCCTGACGGGCCCTGGAAGAGAGAGAAAAGGGGGTGGTGTCACCCATCAAATAGATCTCTCCTCTGCCAACAGAAGAGGTCAAAGTCTGGTCCAGGTTGGGCTGGGTGTCCAGAGGAGGAGGGGCAAAGAGTCCAGGAGGTCGGGCACGGAGTGCAGCAATAATGACCTTGAACGAGCCATAATAGCTAACGTGGGAGTATTTACCAGGCTCTGGATCACTGCTTTCCAGGCATGGTTTCTAGTCTGATGATCCATTCATTTATTAATAATGTTGTTCACACCCACGAACCCACTTCCCACCAGAGGAACTGAATGACCAACAGTAACTTCCAGCTGCCCCATGCTCCTCTGTCCGCTCCTCACGCCATGGCGACCACACTCCTGAATCTTGGCCTGCCATCCCTTTGCTTTTACTAAAGAGGATTTCCCCACATTTACATATTATGTAGTTTTCATTGTTTTCTACATATTATGTAGTTTCATTGCATCACAAGGGCACCGTGCTTTCCCGTAAACTCCCAGACTTGATGTCCTCGCTCAGAATTGTGAGGCTAGGGGCGCCTGGGTGGCTCAGTGGGTTAAAGCCTCTGCCTTCGGCTCAGGTCATGATCCCAGGGTCCTGGGATTGAGCCCCACATTGGGCTCTCTGCTCAGCAGAGGGCCTGCTTCCTCCCCTCTCTCTGCCTGCCTCTCTGCCTATTTGTGCTCTCTGTAAAATAAATAAATAAAATCTTAAAAAAAAAAAAAAGAATTGTGAGGCTAGAATTTATTGGCATTGCTGTGGGAATTCGTCAGGGGCTTTCCGCATCCTCGAGGTATGGACTGTGAGGACACTTGTCTGCAGTCACACAGCTAGGATGGCACAGAGAGAACACTGAGCTCCAGCATGGAATGCCTTCATCTCCAACATACTCTTGGGCTGAATGGCCAGCAATGTGGGGATGACAAAATCCTTTGAGAATTTAGTTAAGCTGTGGGCTCTATCCCCTTCAAAAGTCCGCAAATATTTTTGCATATGATTTTCAGAGTTCCGAACCCCCTACAGTTCTTCCGTGGTCCTCCCTTCTCGTATCATCTTTGGAGATAGGAAGGGAGAGAACGGGCTAGTGGGTGTCATGATGGTACAGCTTGCCAAGGGTGGCCTGGCTCCCAGATCTTTCTGGAGTCAGACAGAAGTGGATTTTGTGTTCTAGATTCAGCTCTGACTCATTGGGTCTCAGTTCTCTCCTCTGAAAATGAGATGGCGATAAGAGCGTGTGTTTCATAACATTGTTGAGAACTGGGTGGCGCAATCCACTTATTCAGTGGATTTGATCCACTCATTCAGTATCATTTACTGGGCACCTTCTGTGTGCCTGGGAATATTCTAGGCATTGATGATGTGACTTTGGACAGGGCATACAAGACCAACAAATAAGAAGATGTGAGGTAGACAAGCTATGATTAAAAGAAAGTGGGGTGCTATTTTAGAGAGTGATGGAGCTACTTTCGATTGAATAGTGAAGGAGAGGCTCAGTCCGTCTCATTTTGTGAGCAGGGACCCTGAAAGATGCAGGAGGAAGGCACCAGCGAGAGGCAGGAGGAAGCCCAGCCTGTCTGCGGGAGCACATGGAGACTGGATCCGAGAGGATCCGGGGAGGACAAGCGGAGGGGTCATGGGGCCATGGTGGAGAATTCAGATCTTCCTCTCAGCACAGTGGGAGCACTGGAGGATTTGGAGTAGTTAGGGGTATTAACTAATTTACATTTTCATGGGATTATTCTGGCTTCAGGGTAGGGTGGGGTGGGTGGTGATCCAGATTGTAGCGAAATGGGAATGAAAATAGGGATACCAGTAAGGAGGCTTTGCAGAGATCAGTGTGAGAGATTTTGCAGTAAACTTAGCCTTTTTGTGATTTCTTAAAAGCTTTTATTTATTTGTTTGAGAGAGAGAGAGAGAGAGAGAGCTAACATAGCGAGGGGCAGAGAGAGAGCTAACATGGCGAGGGGCAGAGGGAGAGGGAGAGAAAGAATCTTAAACAGGTATCATGCCCAGTCCAGAGCTGACTTGGGGCTCGATCTCACGATGATGTCAGATCATGACCTGAGCTGAAATCAAGAGTGGGACCCTTAACTGACTGAGCCACCCAGGGCACCCCTAACCTGTTTTATGATTTTAAGTCAACTTTTATTGAGGTTTAACATCACCCCTAAAAGGGCACAAACCCTGTGTTCAGCTCAGTGAATTCTTTCAAAGGAACATACTCATATAATTGACGTACAGATAAGTAACAACACATTCTGTCCCCAGAAACCCACTTCCAGTCCCCTCCCAGTCACCACCCTCCCACTATCCTGACTTCATATAAACAGAATTATGACCAGGGCGCCAGGGTGGCTCAGTCCTTAGGGCGTGGGACTCTTGATTTTGGCTCAGGTTATGATCTCAAGGTTGTAAGATAGAGCCCTGGATTGGGCTCCACACGGGGTGTGGAGTTTGATTAAGATTACATCTCTCCCTCTAAACCCCCTTCCCCTCCTCCTCAACACCCCCCCCCGCCCCGCTCCCTCCTGCTTGCACCCTTAGGCTCTAACATAAACAAACAAACACATAAATAAATATATAAATAGAATTATGACCCATGGACACTATCATGTCTTGTTGCTTTCACTTAACACTACCCTGTGACTTTCACTTATACCGCTGGCTGTAGCACCCCTTCTTTTTAATTGCTACGTAGTATTCCACAGCACGACTGTATCACTACACACTTATCCTCTAGCTGGGTTGCTAAACTTCCATGAATGTTCCTGTTTGTATTTTGGCCAACGGGTGGGCACATTTTTGTTGGGCGTGAGCCTGCGAGTGGAGCTGTTGAATCACTGAGTAAACCTGTGTTTGGTTTCAGTAAATACCGCCTAGCAATTTGGCAAGCAGCTTACTGACTTTATGGCTCCTCAGATTTCATGATCATCCCGAAGCCATTGTTTTTCCTTCATGTCTACCCAGTGGGTGATTCCGGGTAGCTCTGCAGGGAAATCAAGTCAGGAGGCAGATAGCAGGTTGTTGTCATTGGGTCACAAGAAGAATGACCCTTCGGTTTCAGTGCGGGGAGATCTGGCTGGACTCAGAGGTGGGGGCAGGAGGAAGGGATATTAAACCACCTGTACTGCTTAGGGCGCTGATCAGGCAGAGCCTGGCTGGGTCATGGGTTAATCCTTTAGTTGGTGGGTTCTGGGAAGGGGAAAGGCAGCCTGGGGTGGAGGGTCTTGCGGGGCAACAGAATCAATCCATACATACGTGTCTTTATGCTTTAGCAAGTGGGAGGGCTGCATCAGGGCGAATGGACTAATTGCAACCCCGGGTGTGGAGATGCTTCACAGCTCCGGGAGAAATACGGGGATGTCTTCACGGTGTACCTGGGACCAAGGCCCGTGGTCATGCTGTGTGGGATAGAGGCCATACGGGAGGCGCTGGTGGACCAAGCTGAGGCCTTTTCCGGCCGGGGGAAAATTGCTATAGTTGAGCCGGTCTTCCAGGGCTACGGTAAGGACCACGAAGGCACCTGGAGGGGAAGGATGGAGAAGGGGAATTGGGGAGGATGAATCTGGGAAGAGAGGATAAGGGGGTGCAGAGGGACCCAGGGTCTCCTTCCAGTCTCCTTGGCAGCCCAAGCCTTCCTTACACCCCCAGGTGTGGCCTTTGCCAACGGGCAACGTTGGAAGGCCCTTCGCCGATTCTCTCTGGCCACCATGAGGGACTTCGGGATGGGGATGCAGAGTGTGGAGGAACGGATTCAGGAGGAGGCTCAGTGTCTGGTGGAGGAACTACGGAAAACCCAGGGTGAGTCCCAGGCAAGGCACGGTGCGTAGGGTGGAGAAACAGAGGTACAGCTAGAGAATGATCCTGAGAGATCATTGGACAGAGGGACACACAGGGATGAGCAGGAGAGGAACCCAGGGAGCCAGAAGAGATGCAGGGTGTATGGTGTCGAGAATAACTCAAAGGCATAAACTTAGATATTAGCATGCTATTTACTTGGAATCAGGGAAAACAACTCATGGATTAATTACATCTATCAAGGATGGAAATACGACTTAACCAAAAGAAGGCAAAGAGAGATGGGGGACATAAAGAGGACAGGGTCCCTCCACAAAAGATATTTTGAGACATCAATATAGAGGCTGGGAGGGAGAGGCAGAGACATAGGGAGCAATAGAGGAATAGGGACAGACGACCGAGACAGATGGGAAGAAACAGAGTGACTCAGATGGAGAGATAGGGAAGGAGAAAGAGGCAGAAATGGAGGGACCAAGACGGAGAGAGACTGGAAGAGCCTGCGAGAGGCAGAAAGAAACCAAGGCAGAGAAAATTAGACAGATAGACAGGCTCAGGGAAGGGTCTGCTGGGGACAAGAGAAGATCGACAGGTGAGATCCGCAGAGAGAGGCTGATGCCATGTGGCTCCTGGACACACAGTCAGGGAGGCCAGGATATAGACAGACCTCAACTAGCAAATACAGAACAATTCCCCGGACACCGCGAGCCCTAGAGGCAGAGAGAAGAGATGAAGGGGGAGTGGCAGACAAGAGATAGGGAGAGCAGAGCTTTCTAATTTGCCCCTGGGACTTAACTCCCTGCTCCCAGGGTCAGAGCCAAGACCAGAGAGGGACTAACAGCACAGCCTCTGGAGCTGGGCTTCCGGGGGTCTGAAACCCGATCCTAGGGATGAGAAGCTGAGTTAACACTGATCAAATCACACAACCTCTCCGCCCATCTGTGAAATGGAAATAATAACAGAACGGCACTTTCCTCCCAGGGTTGTGGTGGGAATTTTTTTTTTATAGATTTCACTTTTTTTTACAATTTATTTTCAGATTTCACCCTTTTTTAAAAAAATATATTTTATTTATTTATTTGACAGATAGAGGTCACAAGTCGGCAGAGAGGCAGGCAGAGAGAGAAGGGGAAACGGGGCTCGATTCCAGGACCCTGGGATCATGACCTGAGCCGAAGGCAGAGGCTTTAACCCACTGAGCCACCCAGGCACCCCTTGTGGTATTAATAAAATAATACATGAAGTGCTTAGACTAGGGCCTGGCACATCGTCAGGGCTGGTGTATGTTAGCTGTTCTGTCCCCCTTTCTTTACTGTCACTGGACGAGGGAGGGCAGACACGCAGAGATGGGGCAGTCGCCAAATGTTCCCAAGGCCTCTGTTTGAATCTGTGTCCCATGATCCATGCCTCCTCCTCCTCCTAGGAGCCCTCCAGGACCCCACCTTGTTCTTCCACTCCATGACCGCCAACATCATCTGTTCCATTATCTTTGGAAAACGCTTTGGCTACAAAGACCCTGAGTTCCTGCGGCTGCTGGACCTGTTCTACCAGTCCTTCACTCTCATCAGCTCCTTCTCCAGCCAGGTCAGAGAGAGGGTGTGGGAGGGTGGACATGAGGTGGGCATCCAGGGCAAGGGAGAGGGGCAATCTGCTTTGGGGGCCCAGCAATGCAGCTTCGGGCTGGAAGGGGGGCAGAGACAACTGGAAGGGACAGGGACACTGAGAGCTGGAGGGCGGGACGGGAGACAGGGACTAGAAAGCTGAGTATGATGAGACAGGGGGACAGACTATGAGTCAGGCTGTCAGCTGTCAGGCTCTCTCCTCTTCTGTCCCGATTTCTCCAAACCTTCACCTCTGTCTTGAGCAAAGCTCCTTGCCTGAAGCAATTCAAAGGACACGTGAAAATAAGGAATGACGTTTCTTTGTGTTTGCCACTTCTCCTTCCTCTTTTTTTTTTTTTTTAATGTCTCCCGGATTATAAAGTAACATGCTCTGCTTTACTTTTTTTAATTTTTTAAAAAAGATTTTATTCATTTATTTGACAGATAGAGATCACAAGTAGGCAGAGAGGCAGGCAGAGAGAGAGAAAGGGAAGGAGGCTCCCCACTGAGCAGAGAGCCCAACTCGGGGCTGGATTCCAGGACCCCAGGATCATGACCAGAGCCAAAGGCAGAGGCTTCATCCACTGAGCTACCCAGGCGCCCCCATGCTCTGTTTTTAAAACAAAATAGTATCGTTTCTCTTTCTCAACGAACCTGGAAATACCCCAATTGTATATTAAGTTTAAAAAAATCAAACTGAAAGCGTACCTGAGTGGCTCAGTTGGTAAAGTTTCCAACTCTTGATTTTGGCTCAGGTCCCGATCTCAGGGTTGTGAAATGGAGCCCAGCTCAGGCTTGGCTCAGAGTGTGGAGCTTGTTTAAGAGTCCCTTTCTCCCTCTTCTTCTGCCCCACCTCCACTTCTCTCTCCCTCTCTAAAAAAAAAAAGAAAGAAAAAAGAAAATTAAACTTCAGAGCACTATGCCTGTCTATGTTGGATATGTGCGTAGGACACAAACACAAATTCGTGTGACTTTCCTACTGGAGAGTCTGCTGCACAAATCTGGAATGGGGCCCGGGATGAGTATTTTCTGAGAAGCCCAGCAGGTGATTTCACTTTTCTCCTCCTACAGAAAATCACAGAGAGAGAAAACTCTGGAAGGAGATTCACCAGTGTTACTGTTGTCCCTAGAAAGAAGGATTAAGAATTTTACGTTGTACTCTCTCCTTTCCCACATTCTTTGCAATTATTTGCAACAAGTTAGGTGTTACATTAATCCTCAGATGATACTAGAAATATGTTTCAAAATAAATATCATCCATCCTCAAAATAAATATCGTCCGTCCTAAGGAGTCAGTAGGCTCACCTTGCAGAAGCAACAGGTTCTCAACGTTGGGCACAGCAAGGGAGGTGAGGCAGGTGCACAGAGTCAGAGAGGTCTGAGCTAAAGAGGTCAGCTGGCTGAAGTAGACAAGACAGGTGCAGAGAGGGCACCTGGCTGGCTCAGTCGATCGGTAGAGGCTGGGACTCTTGATCTCAGGGTCGTGAGTTAAAAGAGACCCACGTTGGGCGAAGGGGTTACTTGAAAAAAAAAAAGAAAGAAAAAGGTCAGGGTGATTAAAGACATAGTAAGGCGAGGCACAAAGGAGAGAGTCGGAGAGGTGAGGCAGGGACCTCATAAGATGTGAGGATGATGAGGAAGATGCAGAAGGAGAAAAATGGGAGAATGACAGATGAAAGGAAACTTAGAATCAGTGAGTGAGAGACAAAGACAGAGGGCAACAGAGACAGAGAGAGACACAGGGAGAGATCCCCTCCTCCACCCCAGGTTTTAGGGCCCAGTACAGCTCCCCTCCCTGGGACCCACAGCTCAGCCCCAGGATGACCTCACAGCCCCTTCTCTCCCACAGGTGTTTGAGCTTTTCCACAACTTCTTGAAGTACTTTCCTGGTGCCCACAGGCAAGTCTACGACAACCTGCAGGAAATCAATGCCTTCATTGGCCGCGTCGTGGAGAAGCACCGTGAAACCCTGGACCCCAGCTCCCCCCAGGACTTCATTGACGCCTACCTGATACGCATGGACAAAGTGGGGTTTGGGGGAGGGAAGTGGGAAGGGCGGGGAGGGAGGAAAAGATGGGGGGGGAGGAGAAGGGAGAGCTGAGAGGGAGGGAATGGGGAAGAAGGAGGGAAGGACACAGGGTAAGGATGGAGATTGGGAAAAGGGAGGGGAGAGGCAGAAGGGAAATGACAGGAAGAGGAAATGGGAGAAAGTCGGGAGCAGAGAGGGAGAGAGAAACGGGAAAGGCAGGACACAAAGGACAGCAACAGATGACAAGACTCACAGAGGCCTGAAGTGGCTGGGAGCCAGGGGGAGACAAACACAGCAGAGAGCTGGGAAATGCACTGGAGCCAGGACAGAGTGAAGAGAGACGGGGAGGGATTCCTGGTTGGACGCACAGAGGGCGAAGAAAAGTAAACTGGACCAGACCTTGTGAGAGCCCCAGAAGCGGGGGAGGGCGCCCCGGGGCACAAAGGCCCCCACCCACCCCCGCCCCATGCTTCCCCTTGGATTCAGGAGAAGGCTGACCCCAGCAGCGAGTTCCACCAGCAGAACCTCATCCTCACGACACTCTCCCTCTTCTTCGCGGGCACAGAGACCACCAGCACCACGCTCCGCTACGGATTCCTGCTCATGCTCAAATACCCGCACATCACAGGTGGGCAGGTGGGGACAGCCCATGGAGGGGGTCTTCTGACCCCTTTTGGGGCTGCAGGAGTTGAGGCTGGCGTCCTTCCTGAATGAGGCAGGCCGTGTCCGGTGTCCGTCTCTTATACCAGGGGCACTGCCCGTATTGAATGAGCCCCTAACGAAGCCAGTCCTGTGAATGAACACAGGATGATGGATGGTCAGCGTGTTCTCCCACTGTTTCCTCCTGTCCCGTAAAGCCAGACTCATCTATCCCCCCCATCCATTCCTTTACTTACCTATTCCTTTGTTAATTAATTTATTTACTTACTCCTCTATAGATCTAGCCCGCCATCCATTTATGTGATTTACTGGTTAATCAGGTTTGTCTATGGGCCATTTATTAATCAATGATGAATGATTCATTAATTCACATATTGAGTGATAAGCACATACATACACGCATTCATTAATGTTCTTCCATTCATCGATCTTTCCACTCATAAGCTGATTGATTTCTGTATTCATTTATTTATACAGTTGTTCATGGGTTAGTCTGCTGATCTATTCCACTGTTTCATTCCTGAGGACCTAGCTCTGTGTGTCATCTCTAATACACACACAGTAATTATTAGCTCATTTTCAACTCCTTTTAGAGGGAGAATTTTGGCAGGCTTATAGTCTTGAGTTCTTAATCTGAAATTCTATGCAAAATTGTGGTGTGTGTGTGTGTGTGTGTGTGTGTGTGTGTGTGTGTGTTTATCTGTGCCCTGTGGGGAGAATTCAAAACATTCCTTAGATTTCAAAAGGGGAGAATTCTTGCTTCCCCCTCCACTTCTTCCCCAGGCTCGTTGCTCTGAGGGATATCAATGACCTAACCATTTATTATGCCTTTTCTCTGGCTCGCTGGGCCATAGAAAGCAATGTCCCTGCTGGAAGGTCTTTTTAAAATGAGGTTCCCTGGGACGCCTGGGTGGCTCAGTTGTTTAAGCAGCTGCCTTCGGCTCAGGTCATGATCCTAGCGTCCTGGGATCGAGTCCCACATCGGGCTCCTTGCTCGGCGGGGAGCCTGCTTCTCCCTCTGCCTCTGCCTGCCATTCTGTCTGCCTGTGCTCGCTCGCTCTCTCTCCCTCTCTGACAAATAAATAAAATCTAAAAAAAAAATAAATAAATAAAATGAGGTTCCCTGATCCCACTCATCTGTGCAGAGAGAATTCACAAGGAGATTGACCAGGTGATTGGCCCACACCGCCTTCCATCCCTTGATGACCGAGCCAAAATGCCATACATGGATGCCGTCATCCACGAGATTCAAAGATTCGGGGACCTCCTCCCAATTGGCGTGCCCCATATGGTCACCAAAGACACTTGCTTCAGAGGGTACATCATTCCCAAGGTGAGGTCAGCTGGGCTCCTGCATCTCTCCAGTGTGGCTCATCTCTGCCCTTGACCTGTTTTTGCTTTGGTTTGCTTTGGTTTTATCACCAGGACCCTCATTTTTATTTATTTTATTTTATTTTAAAGATTTTATTTATTTATTTGACAGAGAGATACACAGCAAGAGAGGGAACACAGCAGAGGAAGTGGGAAAGGGAGAAGCAGGCTTCCCACAGAGCAGGGAGCCCAATGTGGGGCTCAATCCCAGGACGCTGGGATCATGACCAGAGCCAAAGGCAGATGCTTAACGACTGAGCCACCCAGGAGCCCCTTTTTATTTTATTTTATTTTATTTTTTTACGGGGTGCACTGAGGAAGGGAATGGCAGTATCTTTTGACCTTGTGACCCTCCCTCAGGGCACTGAAGTATTTCCCATCCTGCACTCTGCTCTCAATGATCCACGTTACTTTGAAAAACCAGATGTCTTCAACCCTGACCACTTTCTGGATGCCAAGGGGGCATTGAAGAAGAATGAAGCTTTTATCCCCTTCTCCATAGGTGAGCTGGGCTTCCACTCCCTTTCCCAGACCCCAGAGTGCCATCCCCACCCTGAGACAATCAAGGGGAGATCTTTGCTTTGTGAGCATCAGTGTGTGTGTGTATATGTATATGTCAGTTGCTTTACCCACTTTAATCTGTTCCATTTTTACTGCAACCCTAGAGGGGACTTAAGAAGTAAGATCATGTCCCAAAGGCACATCTTGGTGAGCTGGACCAGGGAAAATATTTTAACCTCTTTATACCTTGGTATAAAATATCTATCAAGCACTGCTCTGAGCTCAGTGCTCGGCTGGGGGCTGAAAATAATGTGCGGGACAATTCACGTTCAGACAATTCACACAGTTCCTGCCCCAGGAAATTTACAATCCAGCAGGGTAGATGGGCATTTATAATCTGGCCACAAAAATAGTCCCTAATGAAATGAATCGGTGCTTGTAATGTGCTTAGGGCTGCTTGCCACAAAGGGAGTGGTCACAGAAGTGGTGATTATTATCACGATGAATGAATGAATCGTGATTGTGATAAGTGCTCTAAAAGGGCCTTTGGAAACACAAAATAGGAAAGACTGACTACTCTTTTTTTTTTTTTAAAGATTTTATTTATTTATTTGTCAGAGAGAGAGAGAGGGAGAGAGAGCAAGCACAGGCAGACAGAATGGCAGGCAGAGGCAGAGGGAGAAGCAGGCTCCCTGATGAGCAAGGAGCCCGATGTGGGACTCGATCCCAGGACGCTGGGATCATGACCTGAGCCGAAGGCAGCTGCTTAACCAACTGAGCCACCCAGGCGTCCCAAGACTGACTACTCTTGATGATTCATTGGGGAAAACTTCCCCTGAAGCCCTGGCCTCTATGCTAAGATGTCAAGGATGAGTATCAGTTGGCCTCTAGAAAGAGTGATCGAGGCAGAGGCAACAGCAAGGTCAAAGCCTGCAGGTGGAAACATGATGGCATATTTGAGAAACTAGATGAACCCTGTGAGTTGGAATGTAGATTATAGAAGGGGACAAGGGTGAAGAGCTCAGCTGGGGGGGCATGAAAGCTGGGGGTGTTTGGATTTATCCTGCTGGCGCTGGGGAACCAGAGAGGCTCTTGACATGCTCTGAATTGTCTCTGTCCACATTCTCCACATTCTCGCCCCTTCTAGAGACAACCCCAATGCCCAGGGTCCTCATCCTTTGGGAGAAAGGAGGACCCTAGAGTCAAGACAGAGATGTAGGAAAAGAAGGACAGATACAGACAGACAAAGAAGGAGTGAGTGAGAAACAGAGAGAGGGACAAGGAGAGACAGAGACAGTAACAGGGGACATAGGGACAGAAAGAGACAGAGTGAACATGAGACAATAGAGCGAGGAAGAGGAGAGAGAGAGACAGAAAAGGGGAGAGAGAGAGTGTTTCAGATGGAATCAGATGCAAATGGACAGAGACAGGGAGATTAAAATGGAAGAAAGTGGGCAAAAGAGGAGGGAGACAAGATACAAACAGAGCAAGAGACTGGGGCAATTTCGCCATGGCAGGAAAGAAAGACAAGCCAAGGCAAAAAGATGGTCAGACAAAAAGCATGCAAAGGTGTCCCAATAGACAGCCCAGGGGATGAAGAAGACAGGGTGGGAGTAGAGAGTAGAGCCAGGCTGTTCTGGAAAGAACTGGGTCAAAGAACCAGGTGTAGGAGAACTAGCCCGAGCTCTGCCCTTGGTATTTCCTAAGTTCGTATTTCTTAATTTCTAATGTGCAAAAAGATGTGGACATATTCCCCAGAAACCTCCATGAAGGCCCAATGCAAGGTCAGGAAACATCTGGAATGGCCTTTCCAAGGTGGCCAGCTTGCAGATAAACAGGACCTGACATAAAGGACGAGGCTTTCAGTGTCTCTGCCTGAGGGCTCCACTCCATGTGTCCTCATTTCTCATCAAGCCCATGCTCTGTAACCTACTGGGGAGCTCTCACGCCTCTGAGAGTCTGCTGGAAGCTGTAGACTCCCCTCTCACAAGTACCAGTCCCACTCACAGTTTTAGGGGCAGTTTGGTTTTTGCCCCGAACTCTTGAAGCCGGTGGCTCTCAGACTGAGATAAGATGACAACCCAGAGATAGGGAAACACACAGTGCCAGATACACCCCCCACCCCCGCTCCCCAGCAACCTCACACTCCCCACCAGACACACACTCCATGCCACATACACCCAGAAGGAAACACAAAGCAAGAACCACCTATTGCATCCTTAGCAGAGGCCAAGTGTTAGTCTAGGAATTTTTACAATATTCATTTCTTTAACCTCACAATATCCCTATTTGATGGGTACTCTTCTCCCCATATTGGAAATGAAAGATGTTAAAAATGTCAGAAATGTGCACACACCTACACAGTGGAGGCAGACAGACAGACAGACACACATACACACACACATCCAACCAGAAATGTGTCTTTATCCTCTGGGGGACTGCTGGACCCTCTGGAAATCTAAGAAAAGAACTCTCTCCTGGGGAAAAAAAAAATGTGCAAGGCCTAAATGTTTACACTTTCAGAGGGCCCGGGAACCCCCAGGAATTACACCCTGAATTGCAGGTTAAAGGCTAATCCCATACACATCTGTTGCAATGGCCACAGATGTCTGGGTTTGCCATGTGAGAGGGCAAGGAACATGCATTGGCTCCGTGCCCATGCTGATGATCTTGTGTGTCCACAGGGAAGCGCATCTGTCTTGGTGAAGGCATTGCCCGCATGGAATTATTCCTCTTTTTCACCACCATCCTCCAGAACTTCTCTGTGGCCAGCCCCATGGCTCCTGAGGACATCGACCTCACACCCCGGGAGATCGGTGTGGGCAAAGTGCCCCCTGTGTACCAGATCAGCTTTCTGTCTCATGGAGGGTGCTGAGGGAGGCGGGGGGAGTCAAAGAATCCCAGGATCATGAAGTATCCCACCTCTGCAGAGAATAGTTCCTTGCCTCTCTCTGGGTCTTCCTGCCATGAAGAGACCCACAGCCAGCCAGCGCCCTCCCCTCCTTGGTGCCATCTCCCTGGGAAAGTCCTCTTTGCCACCTCATCTCAGCCCATCATTCTGCAGCTCTTGTAAAGACTCATTGGAAATGTTTTCTCTCCTTTGTTAACAGAGTTCTGGATGAACTGCATATATAAAAGCTGGGGGCTAAGAGGGGAGACATGGCTCCCTTCTACCTCCCAAGCCACATCTTCCCCCAGTGACTCCTCCCTTCCTCAGAACTACCGCCCTCTCCTAGCAACTGTTTGCGCTCCATGATCTGTGCATACACGATCTCACTTGAATCTTCCTTCCAGGGTTTCCATGGGGGTGGGTGTGATGATCGCGTCCATCTTACAGATGAGTAAACAAAGGCCAGGCACTGGCATCCGTTGTCCCAGGTCGTATGGTTGGGAGTGGAGAAGCAAGGTTCACACTCCATCTCCCTGGCTCTCAACTCAAATTCTTCAGCCGGTCCTGCCCAACTGCCCCCAATATATTTTCAAATTGTGGTGAAATTAACATAACATAAAGCGTTTTAAGGTGTATAATTTCGTGGCATTGAGTTCATTTCCAATGTGGTACAACCACCACCACTATCTAGTTCCAAACATTCTCATCTCCCAAGAAGAAAACCCTGTACCCATTAGCAGTCACTCTCCATTCCCCCTTCCCCCAGCCCCCAGTAGCCACCAATCTGCTTTTAGCTCTATGGCTTTGCCTTGTCTGTGTATTTCATATAAATGGAATCATACAATATGTGCTCTGTTGTGTCTGGCTTCTGTCACCCAGCATCATATTTTGGAAGTTCATCCACACTGTAGACCATTGCTGTCCTTGTTCCCAAAGACTCTCCCTACTGCTTCCCTCGGGGCAAGGGTCTCCTCGGCCCACAACCCCCTGAGCTGCATGATTCTACACTGGGGCCTTGGATTCCCCGATAGTGCCCTTCAATCCCCCTGACACTCAAATAAACATCCAAAGCCTGGTCAGATGGGGATCCATGACATTCTGTGTGAGACCCATCTATTGCCAGGTCACTAGGGATCTTTCTGGAAGGTGAGAATTTCTTCACTGCCAGGTCAGTTCCAAGAAGGCAAAATATTTGCTGAGGAATGAATGAATGAATGAATGAATGGTTGAATCAGGCAACCCAAAGGCACCCCCAACATGGAGCTAGACTTCCCCCATCAGACCTTGTCTTTGTCTTCATATCTCATTTTCTTCTGATGACCAGAACAAGTTCCTATTCCCAAAGAACACAGGATGTACCAATTCTGCCTTCTAGCTATTCTTAGTCTCTCATGATGCAATGCCACCCTTTGAGAAAACTGGCCAAGAGCCATCCTTGTGGTGCAACCTCCCCTCACCAACCTCTACATGTTCCACAGGCTAATGCCACTACCCTTCCTTCAGGAAGGTATTCCAAGTTCAAGGGCATTGTCTGCTAAGATATCTCCAGGCAGCCAGAGCCCAATATAAGGCTAGTTTTGGGACCCGTGTGAGACGCTAAACTTCCTGGCTTCTGCAGCACCTGCCAACTTTGGGCTCCCTGTTGCTAGAGAGTTCCCAAGAGCTCTTCTAAGGTAGATTTATGACCCACCTGCCCCCACTAACCCAAAAAAATGACAACAGAGCAGCCTCCCTTTAAAGAGGGGCAGCAGGATGGAAGGTAGACACAGCCAGGAACATGGTGCTGTCAACCCTCCTGCTTCTCAGTGTCCTCATTGGCCTCTTGCTACTCTGGGGTCACCCAACCTCCCGGGGATGCGTCCCTCCAGGACCTTGGCCTCTGTCCTTCCTGGGGAACATTTTGCAAATAGACCACCAGGGCTTTCTCAAGACCTTCCAGTCGGTGAGTTGGGGAGAGGGAAGGAGGAGGATAAGCAGGAGATGGGTGGACAGGTAAGAGATCACAAGCAGCAAGGCAGTTGGGGTTCAAACTGTGGTTGAGACTTCTCAGGCCAGCTTGGGGATTATCTTCTTCCAGCCTCGATCTGTCATCTGGCCCAATATGTCCACGAGAGAAGCTTCTGGAATTCCTATAAGAAGGAATGCAGGGAAGGTAGACTGGAGGGAGAAATTATGATGGTAGACATGAAGCTTTGAGCTGTGTCCTGCAGGGTTTGGGAGGGAGAGGTACTAGAGCTTACATATGAGGAGTCACTGTCATTTTTTAAAAAAGATTTTATTTATTTATTTGAGAAAGAGAGCAGGGGCCAGGGGAGAGGCAGAGGGAGAGGGGGAAGCAGACTCCCTGCTGAGCAGGGAGCCCGATGCAGGGCTCTATCCCAAATGAGCCACCAAGGTGCCCTGAGTCTCTGTCATTTTTAAAATTTGAAGCTGGGAGAGTTCTTGGAAAAGCTAAGAGATGAGAACATTTGGGGCAAGGGTGTATGAGGGAGGCTTGGAAGAGGCCACAGAGTTCGGGTTTCCCTTCTTCCTTGATAGGGATTCAATGGGGACCAGTGGTGGTGGTTAGGCTAGACTGGAGGGTGTGACCCAGGTGTAAGGATGGAGACTCCTCTCTTGAGTGAGAGAGTGAGAGCTAGACCCCACCTCCACAGCTGCAGAAGAAATATGGGGACGTCTTCACAGTCTACCTGGGACCCCGGCCTGTTGTCATCCTGTATGGGTACAAGGCAGTGAAGGAGGCTCTGGTGAATCAAGCTGAAGCTTTCTCTGGCCGAGGACCCATCGCCATCATCGATCCCTTCTTCAAGGGGAGAGGTGAGTGGGGCACGGGGGTGGAGGTTGGGGAAAAGACTAGGAGATGCCTCCCAAACTTCCCACCATGCCCCCCCAATCAGGTTTGGTCTTTGTCAATGGAAAGTCTTGGAAGGTCCTTCGGCAGTTCTCTCAGCTCACCATGAGAGAGTTTGGGATGGGGAAGCAGAGCATTGAGAAGCAAATCCAGGAGGAGGCTCAGCATCTGGTAGAGGAGCTCCAGAAATCCCGGGGTGAGCCCAGGGGCAGGGGGTGGATGGGCAGGCAGGGGGTGGGTAGATGGGGACAGAACGACCCAGAGACAGAGACAAAGAGATGCAGAGACAAGTTTAAGGAAAGAGAGAAGGAGACAGACAGAAAGAGAAAGAGAATGAAGAAAACAGGGACAGAGAGAGGAAAAGGCAGAGAAAGCAGACAGAGAAGCAAGTCAGAGGGAAAACCCAGGACCCTGACAAAGATTGATCCAGAAGCAGAAACTGTAAGGAAAGGACGTAGAAAGAAAAGGGTAAAGAGAATAGAGTCAGGGGAGAGGGCCAAGAAGATGGGCATGGGAAGAGAGAGGACAGAGAAGAAGGGGCTGAGTCTCAAACAAAGAGTCAGAGACAAGACCAGAGAAAGACAAAGGTGCACCAAGAGAGTCAGATCCAGACAGAGTCCAAGAAAACCATGAGACAAAAGCCTGAGATGTCCAGGAAAAAACCATCAGAGACCAGCAAAGGCAGGCTGGCCAAGGGAAAGAGAAAGAGACCAACCAACCAAGCTGAGATGGCACCGGCCAGGTCAGAGCCTCCCAGAAGCACCATGTAGGGCCCTACCATGACAGAACTCCTGTTCACAGGGGCCTATCTGGATCCCACCTTCTTCTTTCACTCCGCCATGGCTAACATCATTTGTACTATCATCTTTGGCCAGCGCTTCAATAACCAGGACCCCAGATTCCTACCGTTGCTACATTTAATGAATGATGTCTCTGATCTTTCCAGCTCTTTCTACGGCCAGGTGAAGCCAAAGGTTCCGTGGGGGGGGGGTAGGAATTGGGGTGGGTGGACCCTGGGCAAAAATCAGATGCTTTTTGTCTTAACACTGATGCAAGAAGGCACCAAAGGTGATGAGTCAGGCTGGAGGTAGGAAATAGACCTTAGGAAAGGGAGGCCTATGAGAGAGGAAATCCCAGTAGAGGTAAGCATGATTGGGCCAGGGTGCACTCGTTCACACACCACTGAGTGTGTACATGTGTGCTTGTTTGCTCAACTGGGAGGCGCGCCATTCCCCAAGGCCAGGGGGTGAATTAAGCCCTTTATTTATTGCTGTGCCATGCAGGGCACAGCCTCAACCCTGCAGTACCAGCCCAGAGGCAACAGACTCTGGGACCTCCTTGCTTCCCTGCAGATGTTTGAAGTCTTCTCCGGCATCCTGAAATACTTTCCGGGCATCCACAGGGACGTGTACAGCAAAGTCCAAGAAATTGAAGATTTTGTCATTAAGAACATCCAGAGGCACCGGGAAATGCTGGACCCCAGCGCCCCAAAGGACTTCATCGATTCCTTCCTGGTCCGCATGGACAAGGCAAGGGCCAAGCTGGATGAGGGGTGGGTGGGAAAGAGAGCGATGGGCACACTACTGATTTCGAGCTAATATGTTTGGGTACGATGTATGTGATGTTTAAATGTTGAAATACTTCCCTGTGAATTGGTAAGAAAGCCACTAGTCCACCCTCCCTTCCCATCTCCCAGTCCTTCCTCAGCTTTCCCAGACTCTCCTGGAACGGTGGTCTGAGGTAGCAACTAAAAGAGCTAGCGAGCACCGGCCCCACACAGGGGGTCTTCAAGACCCTTCTCCATCTCCTCGCGTTCTAAATAGGCAGAGGCCTATGTCTGTTCTGATTGGTTGGAGGCCTGTGTCTGTTCTGATTGGTCGGAGGCCAGTTTCTGTTCTGATTGGTCAGAGGCCCGTGTCTGTTCTGATTGGCCTGGCAAGTGCGTAGCTGGTTATTAAGTATTTCAGTATCACCCCTGGATAGACAACTGCAAGGAAAGAGAGACACCCAAAGAAAGGATAGCAAGAAAACAAAAAATATTAATCCCTAACATGTATGGAGTACTTACAAACATAATATCAAAACAACCCCAGACAACGAACTAAGGCACAGAGAGGTTAAGCTCCTTACCCAAAGACTCCTAACTAGTGAATGGTAGGACTTTAGTTTGAATGTAGGCAGTTTGGGTCCAGAGCCCACACTTTTGCTCCACTGTTGGCCTCGAATAGAGAAAAAAGGAAATACCAAAAAGAAAAAAGAAAGAAAGAAAGAAACTGGCACAGAATAACATGGAGGTGGGTTGGAAGAAAAGATCTAGAAGCTGAGAATCTTTGCAAGGGGAGATGTTAAGGATTGTCTGTCGCTATCCCCAGGAGAGCTCTGATCCTGAGAGCAAGTTTCACTTCAAGAACCTTGTCTACACGGTCGTCTTGCTGTTTCTCGCTGGCACAGAGAGCTCCAGCAACACTCTCTTGCATGGATTTGTACTCCTTCTTAAGAACCCTGATGTTGTAGGTGAGCTGGGCATTGGTAGTCGAGGGCCAGAAAGAGCTGAGGGTCTTGCAGCCATACTGGAAGGTGGTCTTGTGATGGGTGAAGACAGACCACTTCGGTCAGCAAAGATCCACCCCTGGAGGGACTTGTAGCTTATTATAAAGTTTTGCTGAGAACAAAGCACTTTGGAGTTGACAGGGTAATTTACAGTTTACAAAATGTTTTCCATTCAATGAAGCCCCTGTGGCTTGAAAGGTACTTTTATAAAGTACATAAGGTGAATTGTAAAATGCTTCATGGTTTAGAAGGGGTGCTCCAACCACGGAGTATCATTCACAAAGCATTTTGCAGTCTACAAAACCACATGGCTCTTGACAGAAAGCTTTGAGGTTAACAAAGAACTTGACTATTTGAAGTATATTGCTGATTTATAGCTAATTAGAAAGGCCCTCATTCAGTTCTCATGCTGACAGTCTGCAGATCAGACTTGGAGAAACTCTTATCTAATCAAATTCCCTTATTTTACAGGTAATCAATTTGAGAGCCAGATTGGGGAAATGGTTTATTCAAGATCACATAGCAAGTCACTGGGACAAAATGATATGACACCAGTCCCAGTCATACCCATTATTAGTTTAAAAAAAGAAAAGGAAAGAAAAGAAAAGAAAAGAAACAAAGAAAAGAAAAGAAAAAGATAGCCTTAAGTGTTGAGTGAGTTTCCACCCTCCCATCATTACTCAACTGATCTCCATTCATAACTAGCATGGAAACATCAGACAAGACTTCCCCACAATGAAGCCACTGACTTTCATTCATTGAAAAGTCAATGAATGTTCCTTTCATTGAGAAGGAACAATAACCCAACATCTTAGCAAATAGTTCATAAGACACCCCTTCTCCCCAGTCTGCAGATCATCTTCTGTGTGACTTTGTTGAGCCCACTATTACTGACATTCATTGATGTTACCCCCTCCTTCCATGCTTACCATTTTTAGAGAAAGTCCAGGAGGAGATTGACAGAGTGATTGGCTCACATCATCTCCCAGCCCTTGAAGATCGGGCAAAAATGCCTTACACAGATGCCGTCATCCATGAAATTCAGAGATTCAGTGACGTCCTCCCCCTTGGTGTTCCGCGTTGTGTCATCAAGGACACTCACTTCCGGGGATATCATCTCCCTAAGGTGAGACCACAGAATCTTGGTGTAGCCTTATGGTTCAAGTCTCTGGTCAGTGGATCACAATGAGAATTATTATTTCCAGATTTCTATGGGAAGGAGACAGATTTTTGAAATGTAGAAAAATCTTCTCCCTTCTGTCCTTTTTTTTTTTTTTTAACCTTTATTAGATGTTGGATACACTGGGGGGAAAGCATATACTTACTGAATTATGTATTACAATAGAGCTGTTTTTTTTTAAAAACATTTTGTCATCTCCCCTACCTTCCTCTTTCATGAGAAGACATTCAAAGCTTTGTTTCTCTTTCTATAATTTCTTTAAGTTTATATGAACATGCACTCCATATATACACATAATAGATGAGCTTATTTTTTTAAGGGTTTATTTATTTATTTGAGAGAGAAAAAGCACATGGGGGGAGGGCCAGAGAGAGAGAGAGAGTCTTTTCTTTTTTAAAGATTTTATTTATTTGAGAAAGAGAGAGAGAGAGATCACAAGTAGGCAGAGAGGCAGGCAGAGAGAGAGGGGGAAGCAGGCTCCCCGCTGAGAAGAGAACCCAATGTTGGGCTTGATCCCAGGACCCTGAGATCATGACCTGAGCCGAAGGCAGAGGCTTAACCCACTGAGCCACCCAGGCGCCCCAAGAGAGAGAGTCTTAAGCAGACTCTAGGCTGAACACAGAACCTGACACGGGGCTCGATCTCACTACCCTGAGATCACAATCTGAGGTGAAACCAAGAGTCAGATGATTAACTGTGCCACCCAGGTGCCCCGATTCAGTTCATATTTTATCTATCACTTTGAAACTTGTGTGTCCAGTGTGTGTGTGTCTCCTTCTCCTCATGTCTTCATGTGCAAATCATTGCAATGTGCAACTTATCTTTTATTGTTTTTGTGTGTGTGTCTTTCTTTTTATAATATCACAATAGTATGCTATATGCACTGGTTAATCAAAAAATTCATTTGATCCACTTTTTGCATTACCCACATTAATGCTGTGGTCTGGAACCACACCTGCAATATCTCTGAGATGTGCCTGTAGATCCTGGTTCTTGTTGAGTTGGTTCCTTGGAGGCTTCTGCTGAGCCAAATGTGAAACTTTCAGTCGATGGATTATGGAGAAGTCCGAAGGGTCTTGGGGGAAGAGGGGATGAGGTAGTTGTTAGGGATACCTAGAAGGCTTCGGACAAAACTATTAACCAAATAGGGCAAAGTTACTCAAAATATCAGCCACCAAGTATAGAACCATACAAAGGATGAAGCTATTGTTAATCCATTGTGGATGTACCATCATTGATTCAGCCACTCCTTGTTCATGCCCCTTTGGGTCCTCTTGGCTTTGACACCCTCTTAGGGCACCACTGTGTATCCCATCTTGAGCTCCGTCCTCCATGAGCCATGCCACTTTGAGAAGCCAGAAACGTTCCACCCTGGCCACTTCCTGGATGCGGAGGGCAACTTCAGATGCAGGAGACCTTTATCCCATTCTCCCTAGGTAAGCTGAGACCTTCCCCACATTTTGAGAACTCCTGCTCACCACTTCCCCTTTGTGTGACTTTCTCCCTTTGTCCAACCCCAAACACACAATGAAGATTTTTGAAAAAGATGAGGATTCAGAAGAAAAGAAAAAGCAGGAAATCTACAGAGACATAGAAGGTGTGGGAGAAGGAAAAGAGGGGGTATAATAGGGAAGACAGAGACTAAGTCAATGACGGAGATGAAGTAAAAGACAAAGACACACACATGCTCGCACATTCTCACACAAAGAACAGACAAATGAGGGATCCATTATTGAGCGTCTGCCATGTGCCAAGAATTGAGAAAGGCATTTGAGCTTTTCTTTCAAAATAAAAAGAACCTTATTGTTCTTTTTAAGATTTTATTTATGTATTTGACAGACAGAGATCACAAGTAGGCAGAGAGAGAGGAAGGGAAGCAGGCTCCCCGAAGCAGGCTCCCTGCTGAGCAGAGAGCCTGATGCGGAGCTCGATCCCAGGACCCTGGAATCATGACCTGAGCCAAAGGCAGAGGCTTAAACCACTGAGCCACCCAGGCGCCCCAAGAACTTTATTGTTTATTTCTAATTTTTATACAAACAAGGAGGCAATAAAATTAAAGTAAAAATCACCTGTAATTCACTGTCAAAATCAGACTTTAACAAAAAATTGAATAGGCTTTATTAACAGATTCATGAATTGGGAAGCATCCCATCTAGCAAGTAGAGAGGAGCTCCAAAACCCAGACTTGTTAATATCACAGAGGATATCCTTCTATATTTTCTGTTAAACATCTGCACACACACAAAGGTAGGTGATGGGTAGACAGATAGATAATAGGTAGGTAGATAAAAGGAAGGTAAGATGAAAAAGAGAGCACAGGGATGCCTGGGTGGCTCAGTCAGTTAAGCCGCTGCCTTTGGCTCAGGTCATGATTCCATGATTCCTCTCAACAGGGAGCCTGCTTCTCTCTCTGCCTCTGTCTGCTTATGTGCTCTCTCTCTGATAAATAAATTAAATCTTTATAAAGAAAAGAAAAGAAAAGAAAAGAAAAGAAAAAAACAGTAGGGAAGGGAGAAGAGAAAAAGGAATTGATTTATTTCTTATTTGCCAGTTGTTGAAATCCAAGCCCCAGACTAGAATGAGGCCCTGGGGAGACCTAGGGCAAAAAATATAAGGAATATTCACTCACTGTGATAGTTGTACAAGTGCCTTCATTCACCTATCGATTAATTCAATTTTTAGCCACTGACTTGAAATTTATCATAGGCTAACATTTTAAATCTCCTTAGGTCTATTCCTGGCTTACTTTTACTGACCCATATCCACACTGGTTCACGGATGTGTCTTTTCTAGCTATACCATACTATTTGGATTATTATACCTGTGTAATAAGTTCCATTATTTTACAGGGTCTAACTCCCTCTGTTGCCCTTCTTTCCCACATAGTTACATGGTCCTTGTAACACATTTTATTTTCTTCCAAGTACTCTTTAGAACTTTTTTTCAAATTCTCAAAAAATCCCCCTGGCATTTTATTGGGCTTAACTTAAATTTGCAGATTCATCTGGACAGCTTTGACAACTTGAGAAATTTGAGATATCCCAGACAAAACTAGAGTGTGTGTCCACTGAAGCAACTCTTGTATGATTTGGTGGCATCTCGGGCTTTTGTTTTCTTAATCAAGTCTTGCATATTTCTTGCTAAATTTATTTCTAAGACACTCGGGAGGAGATAGTGGCTCTTGTTCACAGAGCCTCTTTGTCTCCTTCAGCTCAGTCTTCCATAACAAAACGACATAGACTAGCTGTATTCTAGAAAATTTGCTGCAGATGGGATCCCACCCAGGCTCCAACTGGATGGGACACTTCTGTGGTGGTTGACCCCAGCTTGCAGGAAGAAAGGAGAGGCAGGGGTGATTTTCTGAATGTTTATCAAGCATGACGGGGCCCACCAACCAAATGAGACTGTCACTGGTTGGGGTATGGGGATTAGGTCTGGGAGGCTCACATCGTTAGTGCTGATTGCGAGTAGGTCTGGGGGCTTGGAGGAGACCAAGGTGACCAGAAGAGTGGGACACTTAGAAGGTTAGAGCAGTGGCTGCACATTGAGGGCTATATATATATTTTTAAGATTTTATTTATTTATTTGACAGAGAGATCACAAGTAGGCAGAGAGACAGGCAGAGAGGGGGGGGGGAAGCAGGCTCCCTGCTGAGCCGAGAGCCCTATTCAGGGCTCTATCTTAGGACCCTGAGATCACAACCCTAGCGGAAGGCAGAGGCTTAACCCACTGAGCCACCCAGGCGTCCCCCAGAGTAGTTCTACATTTTAATAGCCTGTTAAGTAGTAGGGCCCGCCTCCTAGGTATGGTCCAGAGCCAGGACCTCAGAAGTTTCAGTTCCCCTCTACTTCTCTCTCATGATTCCTCATACCCAGGACATGCTTGCAAGATTTTTTCCACTATTTGCACATTTTTTCAAAACATCAGCTGAGCTGAGAATATACTTAACCAGAGATAACACAGAGAAAGAACTCTTAACAGGCAAAGACTGGGGACCAAGAGAGACAGAGGAGGACACCGTAGAGGACAGGCTGAGACGAGGTGGGACCAGATAGAAACAGGCATGCATGCATACGCTGGTGTTGCCTGTGTTGAGGACAAGAACAGAAGTACCTCATATGTAAATCTATAAATGAGCATGCAAATGTCCCAGGAGAGGGGGTGTGGGGCAGCCGAGTGCTCCTGAGGGCTCCCCCAATGACACATGTCCCCCTCACACCCTCAGGAAGATGCCTTTGCCTGGGTGAGAGCCTGGCCCGCTCAGAGCTCTTCCTGTTCTTGACCTCTGTGCTACAAAACTTCACCTTGAGATCTCCCAAGGCCCTGGAAGATATTGATATCACTCCCCGGAGGAATGGGCTGGGAAAAATGCCCCCTGAGTTCCAGCTCTGCTTCCTGCCCCGCCAGGGAGTGGCACCAAGGCTGTAGATCCCCTTGGAGCTCTTCCATCTAGCCCCCACCTCTGCCCACAGGCAGTCTATGGAGGCGTCCTGACTCCTCCCTGCTCACTCTCCCCTGGGGAAAATCCCTTCTGTAGTCTCCTCTGTCAGCCTGCTGTCTTCACCCTTCATCCCTAGATGGCCTGCCCTGCTGATGGAGGGCAAAACCTTGGCCTTCAGGGCCAGGAAATACCTTCAGTAACTTGGTGTCATCACCATCCATTGTGCAGTTGGGGAAACTGAGGCCCACACCTATACCCAACCACCCGCAGCTCTCCTGTTCTTTCCCTGAGTTGAAAAAGCCACTATGGCCCTCAGCCTCTGGGCTGTGTACTTTAAAAGACCTCCCCTATTTCTCTGCTCTTATCCACCAAAACCAACGAGATCAAAATAAAGTTCTGCTCTTTCTGGACCCAATGGCTATCTTGTTACCATGCTTTTTTTTTTTTTTCTTTTCTTCCTTTTTTTTTTTTTTTTTTTAAAGATTTTATTTATTTATTTGACAGAGAGATCACAAGCGGGCAGAGAGGCAGGCAGAGAGAGAGGAGGAAGCAGGCTCCCCGCTGAGCAGAGAGCCCGATGCGGGGCTCGATCCCAGGACTCTGAGATCACGACCCGAGCCGAAGGCAGCGGCTCAACCCACTGAGCCACCCAGGTGCCCCCCCCCTTTTTTTTTTTGAGCTAAAATTCACATAACAAAATTAAACACTCACCATCTTAAAGTATACAATTCAACGGCATTTCGTACAATCACAGTATCATGCAATCATTGTCTCTGTCCAGCATCCAATCATGTTCATTGCCCCAAAAGGAAACACTGTACTTTTGAGGGCCGAATAATATTCTGCTGGATGGAAATACCACGTTCGGTTTATCCCCCCCATCAGGTAATTGGCATGTGGCTTGTTGACACCTTTTGGCTCTTGTGAACAGTGTTGCTGTGGACATCTGTGTGCAGGGTAGCCTTGCGTTTGTTTTACTCTCCATTGGGAATGGAAGGCAGGTGTTCTTCTGTTTCCGCCTTCGGACTTGAGGCTCTGGAAGGAGGGGGCCATAACTCCCTTCCCAGATGCTCCTCCAAAGTGGTATTGAAGATTCCATGAGACAGTATGGCCAGAGTGGCTAGAACAGGGCTTGGCACCAAGCAAATAGCCCTGAAGTGTCTGACAAGTAAATAAATCCTCCAGGAGGTGACGTCATTGGCCTGAAGGCAGAGCCTGACATACCAGAGTCCAGTGACTCTCCGGGCTGAGCTCTTGACACTGGGGTGCTGTGGAGAGGGTGTCCCTACCATTCAGCCCTGTGCTTCGGTTTCCCTCCTGTCCCATGCTGAGGGGCCATTCAAGGCATTCTGGAGTAAGGCTGTTGCATGGAGAAGCATGGGAGGGGTAGCCAGTTCCTATACCCAAGAGGATGGATGTGGGGACAGGGGGTCCCAGTCAGCCAGAGTAACGCCCCTTCCCTGTCCCATCCTCTCTGCCTCAACCCCAGACACGTGCTTGGTCCCAGTTCTCAGGAGAAGGGAGGCAGGGTTCTGGGATGTGTGGGGGCTTACTGCATCTCTGATTATGGTCTTTGGACAGTCTGGGCTATACCTTCACCGCTGAGGGATGGGTCATGGTTGAAGTCACGTGTGGAGCTAACCAGTGTTTCTTCCCTTCCCTATTGGGGCCATGAACGGTAAGACTCAGGCTCAGCCAGGACAGGTGGCCAGATGGAAAGCTGTGGAAGCTGTCCTCTAACTTTAGGAGGGAAACAGGGCACTGGTCTTTTCTTCCAAGGGCTCTGGCCAGTGGCTGATTTGTGTGGGATGGAGGTTGTTCAAGAGCCATTGATGGACCAGCCCAGGCATCCTCCAGTAGGGGTGAGATTGGGTTGCTGGCACTAGTCTCATGGGGAATCAGTGGGAGTGAAAGATGGAACAGAGAGAGCCAGGTAGAAACTACTGCCTTTTAGGACCTTGCCTTGGAAGTCTGGTATGCATTCCACGGGCCAGGGCAGCTACAAATTCCACCCAGATTCCAGAGGAGGAGAAAGAGATGACATTGGATAACCAACAATTCACATACTTAACAAAGCAGGAAACCATCAACAAACATGCACCTATTTACAAATTACTACTTAGGGTGCCCAGGACCTTACACTGTGTCAGAGACTTTGCCTCTTGTCAGTTTTTTATTTTAAATTATGTATCAGTCTATTTATCTTTCCAAAATGTAAAGTGTTTTGCAGTTGAAGAGCACTTTATAATTACAGAGGTATTTGATGTAGACAGATCATTTTGCATTTAAAAATATTGTTTGCCTTTAGCAAAACTCTTTGAGGCAGAGTGTTCTGTAGTATACAGAACTCCTTGTTGTTTACAGAACATTCTGTAGTTTTTTTTTTTTTTTAATTTATTTATTTGACAGAGAGAGATCACAAGTAGACAGAGAGGCAGGCAGAGAGAGAGAGGGAAGCAGGCTCCCTGCTGAGCAGAGAGCCCGATGCGGAACTCGATCCCAGGACCCTGAGATCATGACCCGAGCCGAAGGCAGTGGCTTAACCCACTGAGCCACCCAGGCGCCCCATTCTGTAGTTTTTAAGTAGTTTGACATTTACAAAGCACTTTACCACTTACAAAGATTCCAAATGGCACATGGGATAGAGTATTTGTAAACACTGCACGTGGTCTGTACAGCATTTTGTAATATAAAAAATTTTCTGTTTACAAAAGATCTTAGCAGAGTGGCAGGGTGCATTGTAATAAAGTGATTTTTTCCATTTGACAAAGTGCATATTTATTGATTCCTTTGTAGCATTCACAGAGAAGTTGTCATTCACAAAGGGCTTTATTTCTACCTATAGTACAAGTCAAAATAGAACAGCATTTGATCAAGGTTTTAAAGGGACACCTGGGTGGCTCAGTGGGTTAAAGCCTCTGCCTTCAGCTCAGGTCATGATCCCGGGGTTCTGGGATCGAGCCCCACATCGGGCTCTCTGCTCAGCGGGAAGCCTACTTCCTCCTCTCTCTCTGCCTACTGTGATCTCTGTCTGTCAAATAAATAAATAAAATCTTGGGGCGCCTGGGTGGCTCAGTGGGTTAAAGCTTCTGCCTTCAGCTCAGGTCATGATCCCAGGGTCCTGGGATCGAGCCCCGCATTGGGCTCTCTGCTCAGCGGGGAGTCTGCTTCCTCCTCTCTCTCTGCCTGCCTCTCTGCCTCCTTGTGATTTCTATCTGTCAAATAAATAAATAAATCTTAAAAAAAAAAAATAAAGCCCTTGGGCAGTTTACAAATCCTCCAGGTTTCATCTGATGTTAGGGTGCTAAGACGGTGATTAGACAGCAAATCAGGGAGGTGGCTCTGCCCAATGGGAACTGACATCAAGTCGGGGAGAAAATAAAAAAAACAAAATCATAGCAGACAGTGACGAGCGCTATGAAGAGAGCTCAGAACTGGTGAAGATAGGAAACGAATAGGAAGAGGTGGAGAGCTAATTTATTTTTTTTTAATTTATTTTTTATTTTTTTTAAAGATTTTATTTATTTATTTGTCAGAGAGAGAGAGAGAGAGCATGAGCACAGGCAGACAGAGTGGCAGGCAGAGGCAGAGGGAGAAGCAGGCTCCCCGCCGAGCAAGGAGCCCGATGTGGGACTCGATCCCAGGACGCCGGGATCATGACCCGAGCCGAAGGCAGCCGCTTAACCAACTGAGCCACCCAGGTGTCCCTGGAGAGCTAATTTAGAGCAACGGTGTTCAGTCACAGAACACTGCAAAAGACCTCCCCCACCAACCAGCTATTTATAAGGTGCTTTCCTGCTTACAAAGCACTTTTGAAGTCACCATCACACTTGATTCTTCAGATAGCTTTGGGAGATGAGTAAATATTATGAGTAAATATCATAAACTATTTTTTTACTTATTATTTTTTTTAGAGAGGGTGAGGGGAGGGGCAGAGAGAGAAGGAGAGAGAGAATCTTAAACGGGCTCCATGCTGGGCATGGGGCTCAATCCCACGACCCTGAGATCATAACCTGAGCCAAAATCAAGAGTTGGACGCTTAACCAACTGAGCCACCCAGGTGTCCCATAAGTTGCATTTCTTTTCTTTTTAAGATTTTATTTATTTAGGGCAAGATTTTATTTCTTTAGGACCCTCCTTGGGTCCCCTCCCTCCTTGGGATCTTTGTATGATCACTTTGTTGTCACTCAAAAAACCTTGTTTTGTTGCTGCCCACCAAAAAAT